>NW_020837949.1:65715735-66065429 GCF_003676395.1 Aethalodelphis obliquidens | reverse complement strand
TATATATATATATATATATATATATATATATATATATATATACACACACACATACATACACACACACACACACACTAGTAGAGCACACACACAAAGAGGCCAAAAGTAAAAGGATGAAAAAATAAATACCAAGCTAACACTAGTACAAAGAAAGCTAGAATGACTATAATATTAGACAAAGTCAATTTTAGAGCAAAGATTATTACCAGAAACAAAGGGTCATTTCATAATGATAAAGGGGTCAACTAATCAAAGGAGCAAAAAAAAAAAAAAAAAAAAATCCTAAGCATTTATGCATCTAGCAAAAGTGCTTCAAAATACATCAAACAAACAATGATAGAACTACAAGAAAAATAGACAAATTCACAATTATAGTTGGAGAATTAATATCATTCTCTCATGCATGATAAAAGCAAAAAAAAATCAGTAAGGATATGTAAGGTTTGAACAACACTATCAACCAACTTGACCTAATGGATATTTATAGAACAGTCTACCCAACTTCTGTCAGAACACCCACTTCTGTCAAGAGCACATGGATAATTTACCAAGCTAAACTGTATTCTAAGCCATAAAACAAGTCTCATATTTCAAATAATCAAGTCATCCAAAGTATGTTCTCTAGTCACAGTGGAGTCAGAAATCTAAACAGAACAATATCTGGAAAGTCACAAATATTGGAAACGAAAAACATTTTAAAATAACCTATAAGTTAAAGGTGAAAATAAGAAGTAAAATTAGCATTTGTAAATAAATGAGAATGAAATCACAACGCATCAAAATTTGTGAAATGTAACTAAACCAGTACTTATAGGAAAACAAAGCACTTAATGCCAGTATTAGAACAGGAAGCTCTCAAAGCAATAACCTCAGCCTCTACTTTGAAAAACTAGAAAAAGAACAAATCAAAACCAAACTAAAGACAGCAGAGAAATTAATAAATATAAGAACAAATATTAATGAAATAGAAAGCAGAAAAGCAATAGAGGGAAACAATCAAACCAAAGTTTGGTCCTTTGGGGAGATCAATAAAATTCATACACCTCAACTACTGAGGAAAAAAAAATGGAAAAGACGATGCAACTCAACCAATATCAAAAATGAGAAAGGTTATATCACTATAAATTCTATAGTTGTGGAAAGGATAAGAAAATATTATGAAAAACTTTATGCCGATAAATTCTACTTAGATGAAATGGGCAAATTGCTTGAAAGACCCAAGTGACTATAGCTTATTCAAGATAAAATAGTAACCTGAGTTTCCTTAAAACAATTAGAGATTTAAATTTGTGGTTAAAAACCTTCCCACAAAGAGAACTCACCACCTAAATGGTTTAATTGACAAATTCTACCAAACATTTAAAGAATAATACTAAATCTCTATAAAATCTTTTAGAAAACTAGAGAGAAGGAAATATTTCCTCACTCATCCCATGAAACCACCTTACCCTCAAACTAAAAACACTATAAGAAAAGAAAAACACGGCTGAATAACTTCTGAACATATATGCAATAATTCTACACAAAATTCTAACAAATAAATCCACCATTATATAAGATGGATAATACATCATGGCCAAGTAAGTTGTATGACAGGAATGCAAATTTTGCTTAATATTCAAAAATTAATATGATTCACAACATCAATAAAGAAAAAAGATAATCCCAATAAATGTAAATGCTCATCAACAGATGAACAAATAAAAACTGTGTTATATCCGTACAATGAAATACTACTGAGAGATAAAAAGGAATGAACGCTTGATTTATAAGTACATATTAAAATAAACATGTTGAAAGAAAGCCTGCCAAAAGAGAATGCATACTGTGTGATTTTATTTGTATAAATTTCTGGAAAATTCAAACTTCTCTTTAGTGACAGAATGCAAGTTAATGGATCCCCAGGGAAAGGTCAGGGGAGGGAGAAAGAGGGGGGCTTGGGAAGAGCCAGAAGAGATGGATTACACATGGATTACACAAGTACTCCTTTGGGGGTGATGGATATATTCATTATCTTGATTGTAGTGATAGTTTCATGGGTGTGTACATGTCAAATGTTAAATTGTACACTAAATATGTGCAATTTATTATATATTGATTATATCTCAATAAACCTGTTTTAAAAAAACAAAATAAAGAATTTCAGAGTCCATCTGACATCCAGCATCAAAATCTCCAGAATCCGTGTTAGTCTACCTGGCTGACGGGAAGTAGTCTATAGCACGGGCCTCTCCCACTCCCTTTCCCCCCAGTTTCCAACAGTCTTACTTGATTCTGGGAGAGGGACAAGTTTTTTAAATTTTTATTTTATATTGGAGTATAGTTAATTAGCAATGATATGTTCGTTACAGGTACACAGCAAAGTGACTCAGCCATACCCATATAAGTATCCATTCTTTCTCAAATTCCCATCCCAGCCAGACTATCAGAATATTGAGCAAGTTCCCTGTGCTATACAGTAGGTCCCTGTGAGTTCTCTATTCTAAATAGAGTAGTGTGTACATGTCAATCCCGAACTCCCAATCCATCCTCTCCCCACACCCCTACCCCTACCCTTTCCCTCTGGTAACCAGGGAAAGGGGCAATTTTAATTTTTTCTTTAAATTCCATTTAAAGTGCTATATGAGTCAAGCTTCAAGACAATCCTTTATGCCACCTTTGACCTGCCACATGTAAGAATCACTTGTAATAATCAAGAACCACCAATTTACCATCAAAATATACTTAAAGTACTTTTATAGGAGATTCTGCCTTGTTGACAAGATTGATACAGTATCAGAGCAACTTCACTCAACATAAATGTGTAGGCATGACACTGAAAGTAATGTATGAGAGTATTTATAGAAACATTATTACAGTAGCCCCAAACACTAAATAACCAGTGTCCAATTTATAGCATAGGTAAATAAATGGTGATATAGTTATACAACAGAATACTATGCAGTAGTGAAATACTATACAGCTACACTCAAAAAATGGATGAATTCTAGAAATGTAATATTGAGGGAAATGAGCTAGACACAAATGTTATGTAACATGATTCCATTTTATATATAGTTCAAAAACTGGCAAAATTAATAATGTTAAAAACTGAGTGTTTACTTTCGGGTTGGAAAGAAGAGAGTAACTGGGAGGGGGCCTAAAGTAGCATTCTGGTGTGTTCATCAATGTGTTTTACTGAGTAGTGATTACATGGATGTGCTCACTTTACTAGTCATTGAATCCTGTGCTTAATGACAGGTTAGTTCACTAAAAAGAAACACAAAATTTTAAAAAGTCACATAACATTAGTCCATTAATAAGAGTCACTTAGGGATCTAACCAAGTCAGGGTCTCATAATATTTTTAAAATCAGATTTAAATTCAGGTTAAATTATGGCAATTAATAATCAGTTCAGGAGCTATGCTACGATTCAGATAATTTCTAGATGTTACCTGGAGTTACAGAGTTCTACTTGTGACAAACATCACAGTTTGACAGAAACACATATCAACTGCTTTGATCCAGTTAGCCATGCCTGTGAGTTGGTTGCTGTATACCTGGGAATAACTTATTTGATTTCCAGGCTAAGACTCTTGTAAAATGAAAACCTATCAAAAAGCATAGGTTATGGGCCTTTGTTTTTGCATGATCACTATGATACCTAAGTATTAGTTTTATCATTGACATGTATTATATTTATATAAACAGCTAGGCGCCACCTTTCCTTGCCTTCCTTATCTTTTTAGTTTCAGTCCTACTAAACTTTAGGAAGTCTAAAGGATTAAAAAAATAAGTCTATTTGAAAATTTTTGACATATTTATCAGTACTAAACAGAACACATTATTTTGGAATTCCTTTGGTGACATATTAGGGGGATACGCTTCTCATCTCTATCCCTGCCCTTTTTATTGCCTTTTTAAGTCATATTTCAGATACCTCTCTGGCATGTTGGCACAAAATGCTGAGTACCTTTCCCTACCTGCCTCTCCCCTTAGCCACGGCCACATTCAACAGGAATACAAACACTACGTTGGTGGTAAATGCAAGAGAAATGTGTTCCTTGAACTTAAGTCTCTGATAGCCTGTCATACTAATGATGTCGTTTTGAAAGCTTTTATTTCTTTTGCACATCTCCATTTTTTAATGCTTCAATGTGGTGGAGTGAAGAGACATCTAGCTCCATATTAATGGCTCAATCTCTTACAGCTTCACACTTTCCAGCTTAAAAATGAAGATTATAAAGTCAACTTCATCAGATGATTTTAAGGAATATATGTGGGAACATACATAAATTACCTAATAAAATAATTGGTAAGTAATAAATACCTAATAAATGTTTAGAACTTCTGAAGGTGGGGAGAAGCATAGGAGAGAAGGAAAGAGAAGGGGATAAGGGAGTAATAACACACAATATTATACAATTAATAATATAAATTATTAATAGAAAAATGATTAATAGAATAATAAAGAATATAAAATATTATTCCAAGAATTTAACAGTTTGTCTTTTTAACCACACTGATTATGAAAGGGGAATTTTTTTTGTGGTACCATGTTACAATATCCAGAACATAACATTTAAAAATACATATACAACTGCTTCTTGTCACATGTCATAAATTTAGTCCCTGAGATGGTTTTAAAATGTTTCATAAATATTTTTAGCATCTTAGGCTAATAAGAAAATGTCTAATAAGAAAATGATATCTTTAAGTTATTATGTTAATAGAGACAAAATAGGTGAGTGATGGGCAGAACTTTACAAAACAGTACTTTATTATTGTAAAACTAAATTATATTTAGAAAAAGCTATAGGCATTAAAGAAGGGAAAGTGAAGAAAGAGGAGGGGGAGGAGCATTCACAGCAAAAAGCAGCCGGACCAAGGGGGCATCCTAGCTTGCACTAAAGAAGGGAGTTGTGAAAATCTTTGCTCATTGTTCTTTTTTTTGCGCTACGCGGGCCACTCACTGCTGTGGCCTCTCCCGTTGCGGAGCACAGGCTCCGGACGCGCAGGCCCAGCCGCTCCGCGGCACGTGGGATCTTCCCGGACCGGGGCACGAACCCGTGTCCCCTGCATCGGCAGGCGGACTCTCTCAACCACTAGCGCCACCAGGGAAGCCCTGCTCATTGTTCTTTTCACAAACTCTCTCTTTTCTGTTGATAAGCAGGTGCATTAATTATATTTGATTTCCATACAAAACTTGATGAAAAATGACTTTATTGATGACAGAAAAATTTGTCTGAATATTTCCTAGTTCTTGTAAGACATTTTCTGTGTATTATTACTTGATATGTCTTGATGTCTGCAAAATTTACCCTTTTGTAAGGTTTTGTTTTGGTCTTGTAAGGAAGTTACCATGAAAATGTGTCACATCTCTTATCCTACCCTGCAGTTTCAGTCCTTTTTCTAAATGTGAAAAATCCGTATGGATTCTATTTTATTTTTAGATCCAAAGTTTGGTGAGAAACCATGAACTTCACAAACTCACATGCAGTAAGTAGACCTGACTCTCCAGCTTCTTAATTTTGACTTTGTGTAATTGGTTTAGAAAAGTTAAAATAAATTTGCTGTAGAAGCATATAATCTCGAATAAAGTGCTTATATAAGAAGTGCACATTCTATTTGCTACAACTACATGTTGAAAGTTTTTCCACTTTTGAAACTGAAGACTATTTTAAAAATAAAGAACTGAAAGAGAACAGAGCTGTTTAGCTGCTAAAATGAGCTTGGACTTACATCTTTCATACATTCTTCCAGAAAGGCAACATAAAGCTGCATATAGAGATCAGATCCTTAAATAGAAAGATGTTAATGAAAATACAAGATTTCTACTTGTTACATTACAAATTGTAATGTAATTACACTTGTTACATTACATTTATACATTAAATTTAGATCATACATCTGGAATTTTAGTTAAGAATGCACATATGAAACAACAGCTCTAAGATGAAACAGAAATGGATAAATGTTATTATCCACAAGATAAAAAGGCAAGGAAAAATATAAAATGTAGGTGCTTTCTCTTAGTGATGAAGTTCTCTCAGATTGTACCTTGCCTTAAATGTTGTTCTCCAATGTAGTATGATTCACCATGTCTGAGAAGTATCAAATTTAACAACCCATTTAAAAAATCTTGTTAAAATATAATGGAAAAAAAAGATATGGAAAAAGTACTAGTAAAGTCTCACTCTATCACTTTTGAATTGTGTGAACTTGAGCCTAAGGTCTCAAATGGGATTAACAATATCAAACTTGCAGGACTGTTCTGCAGAGTAAAAGAGGTAGCGTGAAAATGCCAAAGAAAATATTCAGATGATGGAAAGACAGTTTTCTGAATTACTCCTCTTTCTGAATAATTTCCTCAAAATTAATTTCTGGCATATGCTATAGTTTATTCCTAAAATCCTGGTACAAAAAATCCCTCCATAGTAGATCCCAGCTTGTGTATGGAATCTGATGGCACTTGATATCATCAGGCTAACTGCCATTAAGACATGTGGGAGGGTGATTCAAATACAACTGGACAGAGTTAAAAAAAAAAAAGGAGTGAATTAGCCTTAGAGTGAGTGAGCATTAGGACAAAGACCCTGATGAAAAGGACACTAAGAGATAGCATTTTTCATATGCATTATGAACAACTGAAATAAATACTAGAGTTTTATTTGGCACATTTTTGGCATCATTTCTCTATACACTATCTCTAATGGGTACAGGGCATGGCCCTATTAGAATACCACAAGATGTTTTCATAGCACTGGGATGAAACTCAAGTAGGTTTTGAGTGTGGGTGAGAAGGATGTTGTCAGCCAAGAAACAAAACGAAGAATTTACTTTCTGTAAACTCATCAAAAAGTTTAAAATAGATCACTGTTTATCTTTAATTCACACTCAATTATTTTTATTCATTTTATGTTTCTTATTTGGTGTAGTGTCACTTAAAATGGCATTACTACTTCTGATCACGATACTAGACAATACCAAACAAACTAGATAAAATGCTAATATTCTACAATTAATACATTTTAAATTGTATTATTTTAATAAAATTAGTTATATTTACATCTGGTAATATGAGATGAATGAAGGTTTTTCACAGTATCATAAACTAACATTACTTGATTAACAACAATTTTTGTTAATATGAATTGAGCAGTTAGGACTTAATATGTGCATATTTTCTATTGCTTATTAAGTACCTATGTTGCACTGTTTTATCAAGATCTTGACATTTAATGCTCTATTAAAGAAATGCTAGTTGATTTTAATGTCTTTAGAGACGCCCTCAGAATTGTAACACCTTTTGAAAATTTAACAAAGATTTATTTACTCAAGGGTATGTAGTGATTAAAAAGAAGAATGACTAAACCTCAAACCTTAAATCTGATCTATAATAATTTGTTGAGGAAGAAAATCTGAAGGAAAGGAAGATGCAGGGAAGCAAAGGAGAAAATGGTGTGCTCTGGTGTACCAGGGTCAGATGAAGCCTGGGAGTGCAGTGGAAGCAAGGTCACTCTTCTGGAACTGATTTAATCTAATCCTCCTTTCTATTGCATTTGAATATGTATATTTTACTCAAGGAAGTTTGACTCAGAATTTGTTATAACTGGAACAGTATCTATAATAACTGAATATTGCCAACAAATCATTAGTGTTGCAGATATGGCTCTGGAGATCATAGGTAGAAGCCCTCAACCTCCTAGAAATATGTTCACATATGTTAACAGAGTAAGTACTTAAACTTTTTGATCGTCAAAGCTTTCTATTTTGACTTAAAATTGTGACTCCAATTGAATATTCTCTGCGTCAGTGTTGGAAGATGCTAAATTTTATAAAAACACATCATGGCAATATAAGGCAGGTAAAAGCAGGTATTAAAAAAAAAAAAGCCCAGTGGAATTCAGTACATAGATGGTCAACGAATGTTTCAAAGTGAAAAATTTACCTGTATAGGAGAATCTGAAGTTTCTCAACAACAATTTTTTGTACTTGTAAAATTATTTCATACTAATAGTTCTGATCAATGAAACAAATTCCTATTTCTTGCAAAATCATAAATACTATTTCACATATATGTGTTTCCATCAGTTTTAACATATAGGATATCCATCAGGTATGAAATCTGATTTTACCCTACTTATCTAGATAGTAAGCTAGATTCGAACAGTTTCATGTATGCTGGCAAAAGACAGGAGACTTCTAAGAGAGAAAGATTTTACTACTTATGGCACAGAGGTCAGCATGAACATGAGCATCTTTGCATTTCTCTCTCTTTTCCTTATGAAAAGAGACGTGATGTAACATGATTTGGCCCAGATAAATGCTACATGCACAGTGGATATCTGTCACAGCTCAGGGACACTGAGCTTGGGGAATCTATGCCTTTCTATTAAGCAGTAAGCAAGCCCACTCCTGGTTAGGGGATGGGAGGTGGAGGGAGTTAATAACATATTTCATAAGGGTGGCAGCTGCATGGACAACTTTGAGGAGACCTAAGCCAAAGAAGAGTCATCCAGCTCTACCAGTTCACAAGAGCCAATTATGTACTTCTTGTGCCAAACCCACTTTCAGTGAAGTCACGTCAGTTGTTGGAAATCAGCCACGGTAAGAGTATTTACACCAGGGAAACCAGCAAACATTAAATATCAGGGCTTTATTTTCCTATCCAGAGAAAGTTGTTAAACATCTACTTGCATATCACTCTACCCCTGTCTCTGTTGTTGATATTTTTTGGACAATAGTTTAAGGGAGCATATAATACACATAATAGGTACCTATTCTAACCAATTATCAAAAGATGTATGTGTGTATGTATGTGTGTGTGTGAGAGAGAGAGAGGGAACCTGAGCACAGAAGAAAGAAAGAAAGGGAAGTTCCAACTGAAACCAGCCTAACGGTTGACATAAAACCTCGCATCTCAGAGAGATTTCAGGGATATTCTATATATTGAACCAAAAGAACAAAGGCTCTGCAATTGGATGGAATGTTTACCAAAAAAGCAACAAACTGTTATGGAAGTTGAGAAAAAGAAAAATGTTTTCTTCAAAACATATGTTATAGAAATGAAACTTAGACCAAATGAGAAAAAGGAAGGAAACTTACAACTCTATAGATTTCATAGGTTTAAAGCAGTCACTAAAACTTAGAGAGAGACTCTTAGCCTTCCTTACCCCTTGAGGACACATTTGGAAGAGTCCCTAACACTGAAAACTGAATTTAAAAAATCGTAATATTCTTTCTGATAAAGGATATAGGTGCAATAAAAATGTTAAGAAAAAAAGTCAGCATTAATCAACAATATATTCTGAAGGGCTAAGAATATCATTTAGACGTCTTTCCATTAGTCTCAACAATCTATCACTTGGGTAACCCTACTTCATCTTCTTGGCAAGCTTTTAGCATCTATACTTTATTGGCTACACCCCACAATCACCATCTACATTTCATATTGGATTATCTTAAGAAAACCATTCAGGTTTCTTCAGATGGTACATCAGAATGCACTGAATCTAAGTGAGTTTTATTTTATTTCTCAGTCGATCAGACTGCTAACATTTTTGGAATTCGAGAAAGACTTATAAAAAACTTGAAAACCTGAAAACCTTGAACTCTACAAAGAAAATGTGGTTTAGTAGTGTGTCGTATCAGGAACAGAATTGTACTAGGAACTCAGCTCTCTCAGAAGAAAAGCCAGCCCTCTTTCTTTTCAATACATTTCTTTGAAGACCAGCTTGAATTTCTGAGGTCCTGGGGCTGTGAGCACGTGGACAGCAGCTTGCTGGTTTCTATTTTTAAAATCAATATTATCTCAATTTATGAACAGTTTAAGAAAATAAATTTCCAAGTGTGACCTGATTCACTTTCTTGGAAGAATTTGCATTCTTGTAAATTCTACAGTGAGTCACTAAGGGCAAGAAAACTGACATATGTTGGTCTTAGTTTTGAAACAAGGAGGGGGACTCCGAAGCAAATCCCAGTTCTTTAGACTGCATTAATAAATGTAAACAGGATGTTTCAGCACAGAAAGCATAAAGCTGCCTGATATATGCAAGGCATATCTTTAATGATGTTTAAAAAGGAGCTAAACATCTCCCTGGGAATTCTTAAAACATTTATCTTTTAGGCAGTAATTTAGCTTCACAAGTCTTTGTTGTTTAACAAGCTGAAGAAAATAGGTCAGCTAATGTTATATTAATCAGTAAATTAATATTTTAATTTGATTTTCTTTCTAGTTAAAATGCTTGCAGCTTTTCCCCTTTTTTTCTTACTTTGGCACTGATGTTAAGTGGTATCATTATCATATTGTACCTTGGGGTTGTGAGATAACAGGGTCCAGTGATAGCTCTATTCTTAGAAGAGTGGGAGGTTTATCATGCCACTTACACATTTAAATGACACTCCATGGCTGCTGTGCAACAAAGTGTCTTAGAGCTGAGTCATAGAATTCTCCAAATTGTGCTTTTCAATTCATACTCAAAAACTGTACCTTCCACATCTAACTAGAAAATAAGTTTTTGCTTAGTAGAAATCCTATCTTTAGTCTAGGAAAAAAAATCTTACTCAGAATATCTGAATAATATAAATGTGGGTTTCAGATTCTAGTTTCTTGTATTAACTGACAACTCAACAATATTTAGATTCAAAGGATTTGATGGCATATTCTTTGCAAGTGAGTAAAAGTCTACTAACATTTTACAGTAGACATTTAACATTGGCTAGGTATTTTTATTTTAATTTCTCAAAAAAAAAAAAAACCCTCTGTCTTTGCTTAGTATATATTGACGAACTAAAACATGCTAGGAGCTGCATAATTTTGTATGACATTATATCTGTGGTGATATTAATTTTCTTTTCATAGCAGTTACCATGGAATTTTATGTATTCCAAAGAACCCAAATTCGGACGGATTAAGGGAGAGATTAGCCATGCTGCCTCAGAAGAGGTTAGCTGAGGCTAGTGATAGAGAATGTTCCTGAAGCATTTATGTTAGTTCACTGTACTTTTTCTTTTTTTAATTAATTAATTTTATTTTTGGCTGCATTGGGTCTTTGTTGCTGTGCACGGGCTTTCTCTAGTTGCAGTGAGTGGGGGCTACTCTTCGTTGCAGTGTGTGGGCTTCTCATTGCAGTGGCTTCTCTTGTTGCGGAACATGGGCTCTAGGCATGTGGGCTTCAGTAGTTGTGGCACACGGGCTCAGTAGTTGTGGCATACAGGCTCTGTAGTTGTGGCTCGCGGGTTCTAGAGCACAGGCTCAGTAGCTGTGGCGCACGGGATTAGGTGCTCCGCAGCATGTGGGATCTTTCCGGACCAAGGCTCGAACACATGTCCCCTGCTGTGGCAGATGGATTCTTAACCACTGTGCCACCAGGGAAGCCCTCACTGTACTCTTTAGTCCTTCTTAATGAAAAGTACTATACTCACCCCGTGTTTTGCTGCCTTGCTGAAATTCAGCTGGAGTTTGGCAGAAAGAATGCTAAACTAATTTACTGGTGTTGAAAAATACATATATACTAGAAAACATATTAAAGTAGTACAATAAAATTTCACAATTTTATTGTATCTAAGAGGTATAGCAAAATCTATCAACAGGAAGCTTGCCTAAGATTGATCTATTTCCATCTTATGGTACTTTTTCATTGACCTATAAAATTTTGAGTCCTAGATGTGTAGATGCACAAAGTTGTTTACATAAACTATAACATAATCTAATTGTAGGAAACTCTACTCCAGTTAGAAAGCTATATGTTTAATTAGCTTAAATTAGTGCCAAATGCATTATTTCCACTTTGTCCATTTCTGTTCCATGGTCCTCTGGTCTACCAGGGAGAAAAATGTCAATCACTTTGCTGATGTGGACAAAGCCGTATGTAATTCTCAGAGAAATATTCAACTTTATAATCTAAAGTGAAGTATACTCACTTATCTTACATAAATCTGTTACACAGAGTCATAATATTTTTAACATTATTACTCTTGCTGTCTATACTACTGTTATAGACAATATTAGAAATGATAAGAACAGAATGTTAACTATGCAGAACTCATGAGATCAGTTATTTTGCTCAGTCTGGTTAAGTCTTTCATTTGCATTTGATAGGGAAGTTTTCAATGACAAGAGAAAGTAAATTTATGTATAGGAAATCAAAGATTGGTACTTTAAAAAAGCACAGAAATATAAATTCATGTACAATGACCAAAATAATAAGTAGCTCATAGAAAAGATAAAGAAACTAATTTGTATCTATGAGCCATGAATTACAGGCCACATCCTCTTCTAGACACTTATGTATTAAAAAACAATATACCTTACATTTATTGAATGCTTATATGTGAGCTACTGTCCAAGTGTTTTATGTATTAGCTTATTTAATCCTCACAATCCTATGGATGAAGTTTCTATTCATTATCCCCATTATATAAATGAGTAAATCAAAGGCAAGAGGTTAAACAACCTGTCTAAAGTCTAAACAAGTGTAAGGTGTAAGTGTAAGACTAGATCAAAGTTCTTATTCTTGGTCAATACTCTTAAGCACTAGACTTTCACTCAACCGGTTTTCTTACTTCTTTTTTTTTTTGTTTGCGGTACGCGGGCCTCTCACTGTTCTGGCCTCTCCCGTTGCAGAGCACAGGCTCGGGATGCACAGGCTCAGCGGCCATGGCTCACGGGCCCAGCCGCTCCACGGCATGTGGGATCTTCCCGGACCAGGGCACGAACCCGTGTCCCCTGCATCGGCAGGCGGACTCTCAACCACTGCGCCACCAGGGAAGCCCTTTTTTTACTTCTTTTAAAAATAATATAACTAGTCAGGCAAATGGAGAAGAAAGAGAAGTTAATTTCATTTAAAAACCTGATAGCTCATTCCTAAATCTTTACAACTATCTTCCTCACAATTTTAAGACTATCTCTGCATCCAAATTCTTCCTCAGAAACAGAGTTTGATTGCCTAGTGTTGTGTGTCCACTACTGAATGATACATTCAAATGTGATGAAAGAATAGGTCGCGTGATCACTTGGACTGTCTCTTTGGGGGCTCTGCTGAGGCAGTATCTCTAAGAATTGAGTCTGCATGGGGAAAATTATTGAAATGTATTATTCCCAGAGGTTCAAAGGAGTTTGGAGAGGTTCAAAAAAGAATTCATGGAAATGGTGACATGTTAAATGAGTGTTGGAGAATAAAGAGAATTTTACTAATCAGATAAGTAAAACCACAGTGAAAGTCCTAAATGCACTCAGTGAGCTTAATCTCTAAGGGAAGACAATTATGCCTAAATTGTGCTATATACCATTAAAGAAAAGTGTGGAGTAAACAGGGAAATCTTACCTGGTTTTGGGCTTAGGGAAGATTTTCCTAAAGACGTAGCAGAGAAGAGTTTTACTTGTGGCAGACTAAAATCATGGATATAATACTAAGAGGAAAATATTTTTAAATGTATGTCTGAACCTTTGAAGCCAGATACAAGAACACATGATTCTAGAGAAAAAAGCAGTCACTGTCTTTGGTGGATTTCTAGGAAAACTTTTCCCACAGAAAGAGAGAGTGGGCAGAACGGTTTTGGCAGATGTTAGAACACCATAGAACAAAACAAAACAAAACAAAAACAGCCTCCCTAGAAAATTCTAACCACAAGTTTCTACTCAGTGTATTCAGAGATAGAATTCTGCCTACCTGTGAACCCCAATAAATATCTAGTGAAAACCTTAATTTAAAGTAGTCCTGGGTTGAGAGTGGCCCTATTTTCCAAAAGAACTCAGCATAAATTCTCCCTGGAGAAACGTAATTCAAAATCAAGAGGCAAAGTTTACCTACAGTTAAAACTCCCAGAAACATGAGTTCACAATTTTTTAAAAAATCACAAAGCATATGGTCTCAAGCCACATAAGTGAGAATTTAACAAACTCTTCAAACTGCATGTTCAAACCCACAAAGTATACAGACAATTGCAACATCAAATACAGAATGTAATGTAAATACCTTTTTACATATGAGTAAAGAAATAAAAGAAAGCATTGAAACTATTAGGGAAGACAAGTGATTATCAAAATTGAACCATCAGGTATTTAAAGAGATCCATTTATAACACTCCCAAATGAAATACATGATAACTGAAGTTAGAAACACAATGGATGGGTTAAGTAGGCTAGACACTGCTGAAGAAAAATTAAGTGGATTTGAGTAAATGCTTAGGATAGAACTTTAAACCAACAAGTACCATAGTCTTGGAAAACCATACTTTTAACCAACTGCTGGGCTTGAAAGAATTAAGGGAAATTTCCAAGGATAACTAAACAAAATTCTGAATTGAAACTATAACACAGAGCTTTGAGCAGATGTGAAAAGCAGGGCAGCTGATGAAAAGAGCCCATATTAGCCCTGCAATATGGAGAGTCAGTCTTGATGCAATTGCAATAAGAAAGAGATGAAGTGAGATGCCCACAAACCAGTGCCCTTGAAGAGAACCAGAGGGTTCCCATGTTGGTAGCATCCTTTTTGTTCCTGACAGAGGTAAACACAAATTCTGTCTGCAGGAAAGGATCCCCAGTTTAGGTCTTGAGAATTCCCAATGATTAAAATAAATAAATAAGAGTTCACATTAAAATATCAACAAACACACAAAAACCTGAATGGTTGCCAGGGGTTAGAAGTAGGGAGGGATGGATAGGAGGAGCACAGAGGATTTTTAAGGCAGTGAAACTACTCTGTGTGATACTACAATGGTGATACATGTCATTATACATTTGTTCAAACCCACAGAATGTATAAGGAGTGAACCCTAATGTAAGCTGTGGACTTCGAGTACTATGTGTCAGTGTAGTCAGTCGTAACACCTGTACCACGTTGGAGGGGCATTTATGATGGAAGAGGCTATGCATGTGTGGGAGCAGGGGATATAAGGGAAATCTGTCCCTTCCTCTTAATTTTGCTGTGAACCTGAAACTGCTCTAAAAATAATCTATTAAAAACAAGTACCAAATACACAGTGAGGGAAGTAATAGTTATACCCCCAAAGATCTCTTGTGATGAAATTAACAAATGCAGAAAATAAAATGACGTCTAAAGAAAACCTCTAAAGAACTGCAAGATGGAGTCACAAAAATGAACAAGCAAAATGGCACTATATAAGATGACCACGTAGATTTGAAGATGAATGAATTCAAATTTGTAGGAAAGTATAATTTTTGTAGTAACTGAAAGGATGGGTTAAAGTGCAGATTAGACGAAGATGAAAATCTTTTCACTTAGGTTACTTCCATACCTTGGCTATTGTGAATAATGCTGCAATGAACGTGGGAGTATAGATATCTCTTTGAGATAACAGTTTCATTTCCTTTAGATATACACTCAGAAATGGGATGGCTGGATCACATGATAATTCGATTTTTAATTTTTCGAGAAACCTCTATGCTGTTTTCCACAGAGTCTGTAGCAATTTACATTTCCATCAAGAGTTTATAAGGATTCTCTTTACTCCACATCCTTACCAGCATTTGTTATCTCTTGTCTTTTTAATGATGGCCATTTCAACAGATGTGAGGTGATATTTTATTGTGGTTTTGATTTACATTTCAGTAACGATTATGATGCTGAGCATCTTTTCATGTACCTGTTGGCCATTTGAATGCCTGCCTTCTATGGAACAATGTCTATTCAGGTCCTTTGCCTATTTTTTTAAACCGGTTGTTTTTGTTATTGAGTTGTATGAGTTCCTTGTACATTTTGGATATTAACCACTTACCAGATAAATAGGTTGCAAATATTTTCTTCCATTCTATAGGTTACCTTTTCGTTTTGTCGATGGTTTCCTTTGGTGAGCAGAGCTTTTTAGTTTGATGTAGTCCTACTTGTTTATTTTTGCTTCTGTTGTCTTTCCTTTTTGTGTCAAAAACTATTTCCTAGACCAATGTTAAGGAGCTCACCTCTATAAATGTATAATATTCACTCTTTGTTATATATCTCACAAAATAAGCTGAGGCATTAAAGGATAAATAAAAATTGGCTATATGAAAACTGGGGAGAGAGACTTGAAAACACATATTTGCAGTAAATAAATCCAACAGTAATTGAATATTATAAACAGGCATGTTCTAAAATAACTCATATATTACATCATTTAAGCCTCTCAATAGCCCAAAGACCTAAGTAATGTTTTATCCCCCTTCCCAGATGAGGTAACAGAAGCAATGAAAGGTCAACTAATTTTCCTAGGAATGGAGCATTTAGATGGTACAACAAGAATGAGAACTCAAGTGGTCTGGTATGAGAGTCTGCTCTCTTTACCTGCAAGATATGTTACCTGTCAAAGGAGTGCTCAGTCTCTATGGCACCCAAGTATTCAACAGTGAAATTAAAGAATGCAGAGAGTGAAAGTGGGCCCTGCTGGCTGCCCAGACAGTTCTCCTCGGGATCCGCATAGAATATTGTCTCTGTAGCACAGATTTCTGGTCCTCGCCTAACTAACAAAAAGTTATGATGCATAAGTCAGCATGTTAATTTATTAACTATAAAAATATATAATTCTACTAATAATTGTGTTGTGGTCCAAGGTGTCTGCTTCACAATTTATGGTATCTTGGATGATACCATACCAATTGGTTGTTTGATAATCATAAAATCAGAGTGAATGCAGTTAGATATTATTGAGAGATATTTTATCCAAGATATGGACGAATACATGAAAATCTATTGACAGAAAATCAATCCATTCATTGCAGTCCTTTTAAAGTATCTAAGTGTTAACTTAGAATTTTTAACTTTAAGGTTAAGCATTTTCTGACACTCAAGTTGAAGTTAAATTCCCTGGCTATTCATTCCGTATCTCCAGGACACAGTTTAGGGCTTAGCATAAAGTACGTGCTCCATAACCATTTGTTGAATCTACTCCCATGTTCTCCCTCTTTTTTCTTCCTATTTTTAGATTTCTAGATTCCATTCGGTCTTGTCTCCCCTTATACTGCTTTTTAATTGAGTAACACATCTTGTCTCCCAGTGGGAACCAAACACTGATGGTCAGTTGTAACCTTTTATATATACATCAATTAAAATACTACTTTGCCTTCTAGACACCCTACCACCGTCACTTGTATAGATGTTGTGTCTACCGCCAGCTTTCCAAAATACATGTTAGTAATTTCTCTTTTAGGATAAATTCTTATCATCCACCAAGTGTTCATTCTTTTAAAGTTATGCCTTAAAATGCAGTCGATTCATTTGGTAGCCAGAGTCTTACGGCTCTTTAGGGAACCAAAGAGAAAACAGAAATGAGATTCATGAGCCAAGGAAGAAGTTTGAGAGGGTGGCCATGTGCAGTTGAAAATAAGAGGAAAGGAGGTCAATGTGAGGCCTGGATGGAGGCACTGAAGCAGAACTTTACATTCAAAATAGAAATGGGACTGAACCAGAGAAGCAAACATTTCTACAAGTGTGAGGGCCTTATTCTGGGCCTGGAAAGGACTTTAGAAGCATTGTTAATATAATGCCTGCTACCTAGTGAGCAGTCATAAATACTTGTCTAATGAATTAATGATTAAATAAGAATTGGACGGTTGAACAGGAAAAAAAGTGCATCATAATCAGGCATAAAGATTTAGAGGCATGAAGAATCAGAGAAAAATGATACAGCATTTGACTCAGAGAGAATGCCCAAATCAGCAAGAGTTGAAAAGTGTACTGCACATTATCTAGGATGAAATACAGTTCATTGACCAAATTCCCTTGTGGTTGGTAATGTGAGGTTACTTGATGTTACAGGTAACCTGACTGAAACATAAACGGGAACTGATTTTTCCAAGATCAACCACAGGTCAAGAGTTTAGTTTCATCTCCTGGGCTCCCAAACTTGTTCTTAGGCCAAAGGGACACTTGTTTCTAAATTCTACATTGACTTTTTGATCTGCATCAGGATATGCTCGGCAGGTCCTTGCACCCCGACGGTGAGAGAATGTATCCTTTACCGTGCTTGAATTCAAAGCAAAGTAAAATTTGAGTGGGGCAAAATAAAAAGGTCTTTCCAGCTGCACAGTGATGTGGGAGTCCCACATTCCAGAGAGCTGTATACCGAAGCTCAGTCAATAGCCAACTAGAAACATGGACAGAATTCTTTAAAATATCTGTTGTGCAAAGGTGTTAACCAGAAAGATAAAGGATCTAAGTTTATGAACCCCGAGTAATCTAAAAAAAATCTATTTGGAAACTGTGTTTTGATATTATAATTTTTGTTCTCAAACAAAAGAAGTACTGTTGTGATTGCCATTTAAAAAATAATATTTATTAAAGTTGATACTAAAATCCCCAATTTCCTGACTTCTAGATCACCCTTGGAATAATATTAAAAAATATATCCTTGTAGCTTCATTTGTGGTCTATAAAAGTGTTTGACTCACTAAGGTTGAATGTCAGGTAATTTCATTTAATGTTCAGTTTTAAAAGAGAAATGAAGGAGAAAGATGTAGATGAAAAGTAGTGTGTGTGACCTTAGAAATGTATTTATAAGGTCTGACTGCAGCAGCCAAAAATAATAACCATTGAACCTAGTGAATAATTTAAGGCCAATGAGCTAACAGTGATCTTTGCAAAGGGATATTAATACGTAAATATTTTAGTCAGCTTTTTCACACCCAGCATAAAAATGCCTTGTATTTTATCGACAATCTCACTCTAGGTGAAATTTCTGAGAGATTCTGTGTTCTCACTGAAGTCTTTATATACACGTTCACACATTATAATTAAATGATTTTACTACCCAAATACATTCAAGAAAAAAGATTATATTTTCTAAAATATGCAGTGATGATTCCTAAGGCCATGTTTCATTTTACACATTGGGACAGTGCTATACAAGAATGTGGTTCCTCTATCTCGATCTATGTGCTGTGACAGTGTGATTCATTGAAGATTATGATCATTTGCTTTTTTAACCAACACTTAACCTTGAAAAATATTACTGACATTGACTGAAAGATATATTTGTGAGTTTGCCAAAAAAATGCATTTGTTATTCACATACCTATAATATATAAATATTCAAATACTTATATCCATATATAAACCAGTATGTGTTGTTAATCCCTTTTTGTTTCTTTGATGTTAATAAACCAAAGCACTGGCTCTCGTTTTCAGACAAATGATTTACTTTTGCCAATGTCTTTACTTGCTAGTTGTATTAAGGTAGGTCTATTTGTTAGAAATTTAAGATGAGTTTTGACACTTAACATGGAAAGTGAAAAGAAATTGGAAAGGGCATTACTAGGTCTTAATCTAGAGGCTGAAATTCTGGCCCTGCTAGCCCACAAATTGAGCAAGTCACTTCATCTGTTTCAATTCATCTTTCTCACCTTATATGTGAAGATATGCCTGGCTAATTGATAAAGTCCCTCAAGTTGCAATCATGAATGAATAAACTGTGACAAAAATCTGAGCCCCCCCCAATATTATAAGTAAATGGGACCCTGAAAAATAAAATCATATTTTAATGGCTGTTTAAAAACAACGTGGTGACTTTAAAAGTAATACTCTATAGGTCTCTCTTCTGCCATGTTTTTTATATCCTTTTGTAGAGTATGGATCTTCATAGTCCATAAACTTGGATGTATATAAAATGCAACTATCTTCATTTAAATCTATAATAAAATTTAAGACTATCCCAAGCCTAAATAGAGGAATTTGTAATTGATTTAGAATTTCACAGTCGAATGGGTTTCTCTATACCCATCTCAATTCTTCTTGGCTAAAATAGAGTCCAGGCACTAGTGCAAGGAAGCATCTGCTGAGTTGTTTTTATACTTGAGCTCTAACCCAACTAGAATTGGTCAAGCTATTTGCATTACCTGTTTGGTGTCTTGGCATTAAGTCCTCAGAGATTATAACCTCTTTCATAGTCTTTCACACCTCCTCATGTCCACCAGCTCTCCCCCTTTTCCCCTTTGATGCCTGCCTCAGAGCCACAGAAATTTTTTTGAATATTCTATAAAGCTGTTTGTTGGTAGATGCAGGAGGGCAGGGAGTCTATTTAAACTCATCTGTGAAGAGGTACATTATCACCATGTCAATTCTATAGCTGCTGTATCGCATCTGGGTGTCCTCGGAACTCTGCAAGGCTTGTCATATCCCTATGCTTGCTCTGGAAGTCAGGACACACGTTTTCATTCTTTTTAGGACTCCCAAATATCCTAGGATTCCATTTTTCATCCAGTCTGAAAACTAGAGCCTGGAGGGGAGGGCAAGTTAGAAGTAACTTATCAAGGCCCTACTAGCGTCTAAGTTTTATTCTTCCCTGCAAGTAGCCCTTTCTCTTTCAACATGGGAACATTTACCTCTTTTCTCGGTTAGTTCAGCTTTCCATCTAACATATTTTCTATCTCTTTTTGGATCTTTCAGGTCTTAGCCTTTTGAAACTCAAAAAGACTAGGCTCATAAAATCAAAGTTTTTGCTCTCAAAGCTACAGTATCTTTCTTGAATTTCAAAGATTATTTTTGAATCCAAAATCAAATCATTTGACTTCTTACTTCTCCCTGGGTTTCTGTGTGCCTTCCATCTTTCCCTCTGGGAATGCACACTGCTTAGTCACTTGAGTCATCTGTGATAACCATCATCTCTATGTCATACTTGAGCAATTCAGAAAAAGCCAACCATCTCAGGGTAGATGCAATAGAAACCATACAGTGGATTTGTCCTCTGGATACAATGCTTGGTAATTGGACAGTGATTATTAGTAGAGAAAAAGTTTCCCTTCCTCTGAGTCAGTGGAGCCCCATGAGAGGCTACACGGCCTGGACTGGGTATGTGGACTGGATTTCAGCCCACCCAGACTCCTGTACTGGATGCCCTTTTGTAGGGCCCTTTAGAGAGATCACAACTGTATTTTTAGGGACAAAGTGCAAGGGGGAAAGCACTCCCAGAAATATTTCAGAAATGTATCCCACTGTCTATATTTGGTCAAAGCAAGGTAAACTTTTTACTGTAATCTAAGCAGTAGCCTAATGTGATTTGGAACACGCTTAAGAAAAGTAAACCATGTCATACAAAAAAATAAGGCTGTAATTCCTTTTAATGAATGGTCCCAGAAGGAGGGGAATTTATACAAATCCTACACTGTCAATTGCTTAAATCCATTAAATAATTGCAGTCAGATTTCACTGGGGGAAAGAATATTATTTTCCTGTCCTCTTTTGTCATCTCCCATTGTTTAAGAATTCTTCTGGTCTCATTTGGTCACACCTCCCAAAACCCATCTGCCAATGCTCATTACATTAAAAAAAAAACAAACCTCTTTTCATTATTTTTTAGTGTATGTGTTAATATCTGGGATATGTACATCATTAAGAATGCCTCTAATTATGATTAAGCAAGGAATTCTGAAGCCAGACACAAGCCATATTTACAACTCAGTATAAAGTTATACACCTCATAAATATATCACAAAGTCTATCTTACCTTCCTAATGTACAGTTTTAAAAAATGAAACATGGGCTTCAAATATGCTCTTCGAGAGTGTGCTATTAGGACAAATACTTAAACCAATATACAGATCAAAATAATTCATATAGAATTTTCTTCTATTGATTATCAATCCATTTTATTTGAACAGTTGTGACTAAGATCAAAATCACTTTGCAAAAATGACTGTAAACCTGATAAAGAAGTAGCACCAGAGCACTGCCCTACTTTGAAAGTATATTTGAAAAGTGAAAGCAAATCAATAGTAATTATACAAGCCAAAATGTATTACCTTTTCTTATTAATACTGTAATTGTAAAACATGTCATGCAACTAGGAAGAATTTTTTAAAGAACACAATAGTCTGTTAACTAAATGTGTTCAAGGTATGCTATTGTACTAATTTTCAGAAGCCAACTTCAACCTTTGATAAGTGAGAGGAGGGTTGTAGAAATAAAGCGGAATACACAAAACTTAAAACACAAATGAGAAGTTTGAAAAATTACTTTGCAATTGTTCTACTAACTTTTTTCAATATTAGAAGTAATAAACTATTTATTTTAAACAGGACATCAATTATAGGATATAAATATAGGTCCATCAGCATGTGAATCTACTGAAGACATATTAAATAACTCAAGACAGTGGATTAGTATCATTTAACTTTCTTGAAAATTTCTAAACCATCTATTTCTACATCTGTACTAGCATTGATTGCAATCAGTCGAATCAGTAGTTTATGTTCATTTCCTTTCATCTGCTATTATTTTACACAGGGGAATATTTGCATTTGCATTGTATTCCTGACATAAGTAAAACCCATTTCAAAGTTCATACCTGCTCTAATGTACTAGTAAATTGCATCACTTCCTCCAATAAGTCATCCTTTTCATAGGAATGTTGACTATAAGAATATTGCTTTAACAGTAATCTAAGGATAATTATTTAAAAAATTAATATTTAACTAAGGGAATTAAAAATAAAACCTGGCAGTTAAAAGAAATGTACTGTTTCTTACTTAAATATTAATCTCTAGGTGGGGGAAAACACGAAATAGAGAAACTATAGATTAAGAAGTGCATTAAAGTATTCGTTAAAAAGCATTTAGTGAAACAACCAGAATTCCAAACATAAAACCACTCAATAATTCTAGTCTTACTGCCTGGCCTAATGTAATGTTGTGGACAGGACTGAGGTGATACAAAGGAAGCGTCTACACCACATGCTGAGCCAGAGGAAAGCATCCAGCCTTCACTTAGGACCTTCCAGAACATAGTAGATGTTTGCTGCTCTAATCAACTGTTTTATTATTTTCTTCTTAATTTATTGCTGTTATATTTAATGGAGGTATCATTTTCTTCTGTATGAAATATGAGAGTAAACTGCTTTGTGGCTAACTGAAGCACCTCTATTGTTCTAGGTTTCTGGAGCCAGAGTAGCTTTTCTTTTAATGTCAAGGTTCTTATCAGAAAGAGATCTAAAAGTCACTGCATTCTACGGAGAGAGCGTTATTCTTCATTGTGTGCATGTGTTAGTGAAAAGAAACAAAAATCTTATGATCCAATTAATTTATAACACTACAATATTCAATTCCTATTTTTTAAATTGAACTGGTTTATACAAAAAATTTACTCCAGAATCATTTTCTATCCTTATTTTGTCTTGTGTCTACATATTAGTACACAAAAGAACACTCTAAGTCTTTAAATTTACATTTCATTATCTTGTCTTGTTCATTTTGAACATGCTTTTCTGTTCTATGTTACTGAGAATCACTTATAAGATAAACCGGCAAGTGTAGATCATCTTAAAATCCGTCTAGTTTAGCCGCACTGCCCAAGTTTCCCTCTCCAGTAAACTCAGATTTAAAGCCACTTCTCTGCCTCTGCTGGGACAGCTTCAGGGAGAAGGGGAGCCAGTGATAAGACATAAGCTGAAGTAGCTTCATTTTCCCTGGGTAATGAGACCTTTTACTTCTAGGCAGAATTAAAAATAGGTGTGTGTGCGCGCGCACGCGCGCGCACGTGTGTGTGTGTGTGTTTAAATGGGCTAAATTGAGTTCTCCTTTTTGCTACTTCAATAACCCAATTACATTTTTACTAACTTCTAGGACTACACTTTGGGAAGAAAGCTTACATTTTCCCCCTTTCTTGCAAAGATTGGGCTCCTGTGAAATAATTTCTCAGAGGCCTTCCTGCTCCTATTTCAAACAATGTCTAAAGCTACCAGTAGGTTTACTCTAAAGAGGATACCAGATGATTGATTCAGGCTTGGAGGCCTGAAGTTATATTGTGCTGTCTCCATCTTTAGGAAAAAGCAAGTTCTGTAAATTTTTCTTTTAAAATCTAGCCAAGGGAGAGTTCCTACAGGTCTGTTTTGGGTGACAGACAGACATGGATGTTTATTACTTCAGTGTGATCTCTCTCTAGGCAGTGAGTCCTTATCGAAGTGTCTATCCTACCATTGAAAACATTCTTTCTGCGAAAATGTTCAACTTATCAGTGATGTCTTCAAACCAACATATTTTTCATAGGTGCAAAAATTTGTTTTACACCTAGCATTATAGACGAGTAAATACCACATAAAAGTAATGAAATGTATGCATACATGTCTAAAATTGAATAACCTCAAGGAACCTACATAATATTTCAAAGATTTCCAAATTTATATTCCATTATTATCTTTAGTATTGAAAGATATTTACAAATTTTCTTAGAAGAACCATGGTGAACAAGATGTTATTTTTAACTTTCCTTTTGATATATTTTCCAACTTGTCTTAAATGGTATGAATGAATTGGCTATTTGTATGTGCCTACACAGGCAGAATGGTAACTTTTGATATTGTGGCCATAGTCCTTTAATAATTAGGTCTAACTAAGTTTAATAAGATAATTCTATTCACAACACAGCAATTAGACAAATCAGAGATGTATTTCAAGCATTAGCAAACTTTTTCTGTAAAGAGCCAGATAGTAAATATTTTCAGATTCATGGGCCATTTGATCTCTGTTGCAACTACTCAGTTTTGCCCTTGTTTCAAGAAAGCAGTCATATACAATACCTAAAGGAATGGGTGTGTCTGTGTTCCAATAAAGTTTTATTTACAAACAGGCATTGGTTGGATATGGTCTGTGGGTTATAGTTTGTTAACCTTGATGTACTGATTTTGTTATCAGAAAATGTTCCAATACTTTCAAGTACAGCTTCAATGGTATAGTATTTCATTGTACCTGAATGCAGTCTGGATTACATAAAAGGCAAGAAAACCCTTGGCTCATTAATGATGCCTTATGATAAGAAATAACCATGTGTCTTAGATGTGAATTGCAATGTGACAACCACACTTTTGTTTCTACAATGAAGCTTGAGCTGAATACTCTTTTGAAAAATAGAGCTCAAAGTATGCTCTATTCTTTCCTTAATGAAAGCTCTTTTAGCTACATATTTACTATATTTCCTCTTTTCTGTTCTCAGTGAAATTAGTAATCTTCTTCTTTATAATAGGACCAGATGAATGATAATCCTTAAATTATTCTTAAACAGATTTAAAAAAATTGATTAAGTTGTTTTATTCTAGGGGAGGCAAGATCGTAGTAGATAGTACAGCTGACCCTTGAACAACACAAGCAATAGGAGGGCTGACAATCTGCACAGTAGAAAATTTGCATATAACTTTATAGTCAGCTCTCTGTATCTGCAGCTTTGCATCTGCAGATTTAACCAGACTTAGATACTGCAGTGCTACAATATGTACTTATTGAAAAAATCTGCCTATTAGTGGACCCATGCAGCTCAAACCTGTGCTGTTCAAGGGTCAAGTGCATTTTAACATCTTTAATAGGAAACAGTAGTTCTAAATTTAAATCCCATATTTAATTCTGGAGAACACATATTAGTGCATAAAGAATATATTGATTAATTTGATTTCCCTTTCTACATATGGGCACTGTAGTATTTGAATAATTAGAATAATAAACGCCTATAGCATTGCAGCAAATCCTAAGAAAAGGGAACATAATGCAGGCAACTCTTTCTCACCGCTAGATCATCATCAAATATCCTGAAATGTGATTTTAGTGACAAAACAAACAAAAACCTGAAATGTCTGAAAACAAATGCCTATAGGATATGACCAGTGGTGGAATTAAATGTAATTTAAGTGGGCATTCTTCTGTAGAAGTGCACTGGAAGCCATTTTCTTATTGACAGATTCAAGGAAATAAAATTCTGCTTGTTTCCGAGGATCATATCTTTCTAAAAGTTGGTTAATTCCCCATCTTCTGCATTTATGCTTATCTTTTATGCCAATAAACTTATTAATATTATTTTCCATTTTTTGGAATTTCTTGAGGGATAATATTCAAAGTGCTGCAGATAATTTAGAAGTCCTTAATTGTTAGGAAATTTTACATTAAGAAATTATCTTATAGAAGAAAATATTTGCAAATCATATATCCGATAAAGGGTTAATATCCAAAATATATAAGGAATTTATAAAACTCAACAACAACAAAAAAACAATCCAGTTAAAAAGTAGATAAAGAATCTGAATAGACATTTTTCCAAAGAATACATGCAGATAGCCAATAGGCACATGAAAAGATGTTAAATATCACTAATTATTAGGGAAATGCAAATCAAAACCACAACAGATATCACCTCACACCTGTTAGAATGGCTACTACTAAAAAGACAAGAAATAACAAATGTTGGAGAGGACATAGAGAAGAAGGAATCCTCATACACTGCTTTGAGACTGTAAATTGCTGCAGCCAGTACAAAAAGTAGTATGGAGAGTCCTCAAAAATTTAAGAATAAGACTACCATATGACTCTGCTATTCCACTTCTGAATATTTATTCAAAGAACACAGAAACACAATCCAAAAAGACGTATACACCCCTATGTTCACTGCAGCATTATTTACAATAGCCAAGATATGGAAACAACCTAAGTATTTGTCAACAGATGAATGGATAAAGAAGATGTGAGATATATAAATGTCTGTGTATACACACACACACACACACACACACACACACACACACACAGCTATCCAGCCATAAAAAATGAAATCCTGCCATTTGTAACAACATGAATGGACCTTGATGGTATTATGCTAAGTGAAGTAAGTCAGAGGGTTAAAGAGAAATACCATATTATTTCACTCATATGTGGCGTCTAAAAAAACAAAACAAAACAAAACTCAAACAAATGAACAAACAAAATAAAACGAAAACAACTTCATAGATACAGAGAACAGATTAGTGGTTACCAGAGGGGGAGGGGGTGTGGGCAGAATGGGTGAAGGGGTCAGCTGTATGGTGATGGATGGTAACGAGACTTGTGGTGGGGATCACTTTGTGGTGTATACAGATGTCAAATTAGAATGATGTACATCTAAAACTTATATAGTAAAGAAAAGAATAAACAAAAGAGGAATTTATCTCTTTTTAAGTATGTAATTCAAGTTTCTCCAAGGTACCAATATACATCCTTAAGCGTAAACATTGAAGAATTGAGACGATTTCCTCAGTGGTATTCTCCTTCACTTCTTTGCAGCACCCCAGGGCTTCACTCACAGAAGAATTCCTATACGTCTGTGATGTTTGATTGGCTTGGAGAAGGGCTATTGATTTTGAAACACTTTTATCTGAAGGAGAACATATGTTCTGACTTTAAATACAAAGGTGGTGAAAGGTCAAAGTGGAATTAGGTGTTGTTACAGCATAACAGAAGTGTCTTGACCCCTTTTTATTATGCTTGCTAATATGTATTTTACAGTCTCAGAAATGGGGTAGTTCTTAAAATTATTTTGTATTATACTATATGGAAATAATCTCACTTTTTAAAAAAGGTGAATGACTCAGTCAAAAGTTATAGCTGATCCTTCTTAAAAATTTCTATAGTCATAGTACTGTAACAAGGACCATTTTTAAACTGGGCTCAGACTCAGATGACATATGATCACCACCAGCTGCATCAAGAGGCAGCCTGGGTAAAAATAAGTTATTTGAACAGAGCAGCAGAACAAAGCTGAAAATCTTCTGACACCTGATCCCCTCAGCAGCTGTGGAAATCTATTGAAAGGGTTCTCCTTCTAATGCATTTGTCAGAATGCTAATTGGAAAGATGACTTCATGTCATGAGTCATACAGTCACCTCTGCGGACCTCATTAGACTTAAATGAGCGCACGCAAGTCCAGCACAATCATTCAGATACAGCCATATGTTGGTAAAGAAGATCTCTCAGTAACTGGGCTCCCGGCCAAGTGTAACGTTGTCAAGTAAAGAAATGGGGGAAAAAATCAAATAGAGATGTTTAATGACAGATGTAGATATAAGGCATTATAGCTTCCTGAGAATCAAAAACATATACAAGTTTGGGACTGTAAGAAGTTCAACTGAGTCAAGCCAAAAAAGTTTAGTCAAATTTTATGCTAAAGTACACCGGAGAAGCACTCTGGAGCAGGGGGAAATAGAAAGTTAACTAACGTAAGTCTTAGGAGTTCACGATTTAGAAATGCAGAAAACAACTTGCATAAGTAACTTTAATAAAAGAGAAGCTAAGAAAAATATTTAATAATAATGTACCATTAAGTTCCTAGAGAAACATGTGGAAATAAGATATCAATTGTGATTGTAGTAGGTGAGGTAGAAGAGAAGATTGAGGAATGAGGGAGCTTCCTGGGGCAGGCAAAAGTTAACCTAGCACTGCAAGGATGAGGACAGATTGTAGAGGCACATGTGGAGATAGGTAGCTAAAAGGGAAGCAAGTGGCAAGGCCTTCAAAGCAGCAGATATTGCCTGGGAAACAGAGAACCGCTGGGTAACACAGCACAGACAGTTTCGACTATCACAGAAATCATGGGTTTGAAGCAGCGGGCATTCGGGGCTGGTAAGACCAGAATGGCAGGAAAGTCTTTGAATATCAGCCAGGAGACCACCAGAATGAAACTACACAATTTCAAAAGACTTAACAAATAATTTTACATGAAAGTTAATTGTCTTTAAGAGTATAGAAAATAACGTTTTTTAAACAGGTAAAATAATACTCATAATGCTTTCATGTGTGCACATTTACAATACAAAACTACCACGCCATCCAATCAATTAAATATTTTGTTAGACTCTTTACCACCAGAAAGAAAAGTGTCTGTTCATCTAAACTTTCTTTGCTTCACTGATTGTCTGAGAAGACAGCCATGAAGGACCTGAAAATTCTAGTCAGAACTGTTATTTCTGTTAAACACACAACTCAAATGAACAAAGACTTACTGAAAGACTATTATGGTCAAGAACTTAGGTGCTATGGAAGTAAGGATGGTGTGATGGGGAATCACAGGTTTATTCTATGGCCTAAGTCCAATCTGGTCACTGCTCACAGGACAGGTGAGAATTATTACCCGAATGGAGCTGCCACCTGTTTCTGAAACTTATGGTTCTCAGCACTAGCCTCCAAGTCAACATGTCTCAGACTATGCCATCGCTTTATCCTGACCTCCTAGCTTTTTTGGAATACCGGTCGCTTAAGCGCTCTTGAATACGCCAATGTTGTCTGGCAACTGTGAGATGGCCTATGTACTACAGGTGAAGGACTGGTTGAAGGGAGATGAATTTCCTACACGGTAAATTTGAAAAACTAATTTTATATCAAGCTGTATACATCCACGGTAGGTCTACATATGCCACTCCTTTCTCTCCAACTTTACTTTTTTAAAAAGGAAAATAAATTATAACATAAATATAGATGCATAAAAAACTGTCACACAGATGAAATTTCATACAGTAAACAAGGCCATGTAACAGTCTTTAGATCTGAAAATAGAAAATATCCTGTACTCTGGACGTTCTCTCTCCTCCATACTGGTCCCATACCCTACTTCCCCCAACAAACTCCCCCATTTCACCCATATGGAAATCTTTATTTTGACTTCTATCACTTCAGTCAAATTTTTACTGTTTTTGAGATTTTCACAAATGGAATCATATTGTACGTACTCCTTTATGTCTGACATGTTTTGCTCAACCTTAAGTTTGTAAGATTCATTTACATTGTGTATATAGCTGTAGTTTGTTCAGTTTCGTTGTATATGTATATTATGTGATTGTATGAATATATCATAATTTTGGGTTGTTGAAAGTTTTTGGCCATCATGAGCTGTGCTGCAATGTACATTCTTGTATATGTCTTTTGGTGCACTTATGCAGTCTTACACACCCAGAAATAGAATTGTTGGGTGAAAACTGTGTATATTCTGCATTAGTGGATACTGCCAAACAATTGGCCTGTTAATCACAGTTGTACTCATTTACACCCACCCCATTCTGATTCACTTGCTGCAAAGCATATCCTCATCAGATATTGTGAGTCCTTAATTATAGAAGTTTTAATGTGGTGTGGTGGTATGTCATTAGAAATATAATTTGCATTTTCTCTATGATTAATGATATTGAGTACTCATTTAGATTTCTGAACAGTGTATTGTTTACTTTTGATTTTCTAATGCTCTTTTTGTTACTGATTTCTAGTTTAATTTGTCTGGGGTCAAAGAACATATTCTATATAATTTAAATCATATGAAATTTGTTTCCTTGACTAAACTCGTATAGGATCAATTTTGATAAATGTTCTATGTCTACTAGGAAAAATATGCTTTCTCTAGATGTGGAGTGTAGTTTTCTGTGTATCTCCATTTGGTCCAGATTTTCAGTGGTGCTCAAATTTCTCACAGCCTTGTTGACTTTGTGTATACTTTAACTGAGAGAACTGTTGGAAAATTCCCAAGTGTTATTATAGACTTAGCTCTCTGATGTTAAGTTCTGCTTTATATATTTTAAGAGTAATTCATTTTATCACCCAGGTTTCATTGAAAGTTTTATCACTATGGAACACTTTTTCATCTCAAGAAATGGTTTTGCCTTAAAGTCCACTCTGTTTAATATTAATATAGCTACTTCAGTTCTCTTGTTTACTTTTACATGGTACCCATTTTACCAGTCATTTGTCAACTTATATATCTGAATATGTTATGTATTTCCCTTCTAAAAATTTATATTTTTCTTTCAGTATGCTAATGCTGTCTTTTAAATGGCTATTTTAATTCACTCATTGGCATGTGTTTTCTTTAACCTTTATCAAAGATATCATTTCCTTGCCTTTCAAGGGAGTCAAGTATCTTTTAAAGGCAATTTGCCTTGTTGTTTTCCTCTAATTTTAACATATCCTCTTGGTATTTCATTTTCAGTAGTTTTAGTAACACGTGACTAAGTGTAGTTCTCTTTGCACATATCTTCCTTGGGGTTTGAAGAAGATTTCTTTGAAGGCGTAACTTAATGTCTTTCATCAATTTTGGAAAATTATCATCCATTTATTCGTTTTTTTAAAACATTGTTTTTGCTCAATTTTCTCCTCTTAGTTTGTGATAGGTTAGATCTTCTCTTTCCCTAGAATTTTTTTTTTCGCATACATTTACCTCTGTACTTAATTCAGAGAGAATTTTCTTATGATATATCTTACCATTCACTTATTTCCCCTTCAGCTGAGTCAAATCTGCCATTGAATCCATCTTCTGAGTTTTTTTTTCAGTCTAGAATGTCTATTTCGTTTTCTTTCAAATATGCTAGTTAAAAAAACCCTCCAGAAGCTAGCACACCATTGTAAAGCAATTATACTCCAATAAAGATGTTAAAAAAACCCCAGAACAACAGGGCTACCATGGTGGCGCAGTGGTTGCGAGTCTGCCTACCGATGTAGGGTACACGGGTTCGTGCCCCCGTCCGGGAAGATCCCACATACCGCGGAGCAGCTGGGCCCATGAGCCCTGGCCGCTGAGCCTCCATGTCCGCAGGCTGTGCTCCGCAACGGGAGAGGCCACAACAGTGAGAGGCCCGCGTACCGCGAAAAAAAAAAATTATTAGTTTTCATTTTATATCCTTGCATGTTTTAAGCATAGCTCTTTAAGATCTTTCACTTTGAGATCTCTCACAGTCTTGAAACCTGTAAGCCACTGTTTATCACTTGTTTGTTCTGCTAGTTGATGTTCTTGTTTACTTTTCTCCTCTGTACAAATTTTTTAAACAACATTTTTGCTATGTAAATTTTCAACACAGAGCAAGGTTCAGATTGTTACCTTGAATACTCATATACACGCCACCAATATTGTACTATTAATATTTTAATTTATTTGCTTGATCAACTATCACATATCTACCCACTACATTCGGCTTACATCTATCAATCTATTTTAGGATTTATTTCAAACTATATTAAGTATATCATAACTCTTCTACATAGTACTTTTGATATACATATGAAAACTAGAACTTAATATTTATATATAAATTTATTTTGGGTATAAAAATGACATGATAAAATAGATTTGTACACTTGAAGATTTTTTGGGAAAGGATGTTTTGTGTAACTCAACCCCCTATCAAAGTATGCAACATTACTCTTACCCCAAAAAGTTCCCTCATAATTTTTCCAAGTCAATCTCTGTCCCCATTTCTGAGATAAAAATACGCTCCAGTTTATTCCACCAAATATTTGTTGTGGCTTTTAGGGAACTTCATTTTAATAGAACAATACCGTTGGCAGCATTTTGTGTCAGAAGGCTTCATTCACTCAGATAACGTTTTTGAATTTCATTCATGTTTTTACATGTATCAGTAGTTTATTCCTATATTACTTAGTAGTATTCAATTATATGAATATATGATGGCTTTTCCATTATCCTATTGACAGATCTTGGGCTATTTCAGTTTTTTCGAAGTTACGAATAGAACTGCCGTGATCATTTGTCTGCAAGTTTCTGTAGACATATGTTATCATTTTTATTGGGTAATATCTAGACTTTGAAATGTATGCTTTGGTTTTGTAAGAAACTGCCAGAGATTTTCTGAAGAGGTTGCACTATTTTACTTTCCTACCAGAATGTATAGGAATTCCAGTTGCTTCATATCATCACCAACATTTGCTGTCTTCAGTCGTTATTTTTAACTTTTTCTTGTGCATACATTGTAATATCCAATTGTGGTTTATGTTGGACACTGTTATGACTTCTTATTGGCAATACATATACGATTTAAAAAAATGTGTGGTTTGCCTTTTCATTATTGAGTTATAATCTTTTTATAGCCTTACCAGATCTCAGTCATATCCTGGTTAATCTTTACTGTGTGAAAAATATATTAAAAATTGTTTGTAGAAATGACAATGTCTATGATGATATTACACATACATTTTATATTTATTGGTGCCTTTGGGATATAACAATCTGGAATCAACTTAATTCTATAGATTGAGATGCTTCTAACCTGGGCTGCAGTCCCCATAATAATCAATCTTTTTTTGTTGCTGTTTCTATTTCTGCATCTTAGGCTGCAGCACGACGTGGTACCAACATAAAGTGAAGGGGTTATACCACTAAACCCTTACTAATATTGGACCTGGACTCTTACTTTTCTCTTCAACACCTTAATTTCTTTCTTTCTTATTTTTCTCTGTGCTTTGTTCAAGTTATTAAGTTATTGTCTCTAAATTTCCCCTTCTGTACTATTTTGTGATACTTAAACTGGAAATCTGTGAAACACATTTCTTCTCTACCAGCTGGTTCAGTGATTGGCTCTTCCAAAAAGTTGCTCTGGAGAAAGATTGTAAGCCTGAAGGAGAAAGAAAGACTTGCTTGTTGCTGTTTGTTTTTCTCACATCCTGTGGGCTTCCTATCTGCTTGTGATTCCTGTGTCACCGAGCAATGTTTATTTACCCAAGCAGGAACAATTTCTTCCTATACCAGCGGCTGAATCTGGTTTGCAGTTTCTCTAAAGCTTGAATAACCAGCTTTATTGTGTCTCACTCCCAGAGAGACAAGCACTGATTAACTTGGTGCCCTATTTTTAGAGGTCAGATTCCAGCCTTATGAGACCCCCAAGCTTGGAAATACCAACACCAGCTGAGCGGGACCTACTCCTCAGAGGTCTTTGAGCATTAGCTTGTTATGGCTCTTTCCTCTAAATTTAAAGGAATTCAGTATCTTTCTTGTGTTCTCTCAACTCTGGGGGTGTTAGCTGCTTCCCGTAGTTGCTACATTTATACTTTAGAGATTTCTTTTTATCCTTTTAGCTAGTGAACAATTACTTAAATTTCTTCTATTCAAATAACTGGAGTGGTTTCTGTCTCCTTCCCGGACGTGTATGACACAGAAATTGGTATGAGGAATGGCCCTCCAAAATAGCCACTCAAGGATGGAATTTGGGGATAGGTTTGGTCGAATGCTTGGACTTGAAAGTGGGTTGAGCTCCTCATCAGTGGGAAGTGGGATGCTGGTAACCCATGGCACAGCTAAACCAACAATTAATAGTGATCAGCTCTGGACAAGTGCCAACTGCTGCAGGAGCTTTGGGAGGATCGAATGGCTCTGCTCTTGAAGGTTCGATGGTATTCAGGAATCCAAGGACCACGGTACGCAATGGTTTCTTCTGAGCTCTCTGAGTGTTTACAAAAATAAAATATCAAGCTTCAGTCTTTAATCTGTGTTTATATTCTATATATTAATTATATTCTCTTTCCTATCTCTTCCTTTTATTTTATACAAGTTAAATTGAAAGTTAATATTTAGTCTTTTTTGAAGAAAATATTTATTTATTTATTTATTTTTGGCTGCGTTGGGTCTTCGTTGCTGCACGCAGGCTTTCTCTAGTTGTGGTGAGCGGGGGCTACCCTTGGTTGCGGTGCGCATGCTTCTCATTGCGGTGGCTTCTCTTGTTGCAGAGCACGGGCTCTAGGTGCGTGAGCTCAGTAGTTGTGGCACACGGGCTTAGTTGCTCCGTGGCATGTGGGATCCTTCCGGACCAGGGCCTGAACCCGTGTCTCCTGCATTGGCAGGAGGATTCTTAACCACTGTGCCACCAGGGAAGTCCCAATATTTAGTCTTTATGTAACAGAGTATTCAGATGGGCTATCACTAAATTTGAGCAGTAATTAACACAACTTATTATCTTTTAGTTTTCTAGTTTAAATACTCTAATAATGCCCCGTATGAGTTGCTTATTGCTATGTGACAGAAGCATTCGAAGATGTAATAGTTTCAAATAGCAATTTATTAGCTCATAAATCTGTGTGCTGGCAACTGTCTTAGTAGTTAATGATAGCTGTCAGCTGGTTTCTTTCTATATGTGATCTCTCACCCCCTGACTTTTCTACATGGGACAGCAGTGTTTGAAGGGGGCAAATGCAGAAGCCATGAGATATCTTGAACCTCAACCCAGAAGTCACACAATATAATTTCCACTGCATTCTACTGGTCAAAACTTCCCACAGACCAGATTCAAGAGGTGAGAAAACAGATCCCACTTTCCATGGGTATAGTGGAAAGCCACTGCAAAGGAATATACACACATAGCTGAAAATAATTTTTGTGACCATATTGCAAACAACCTACACTGATCCCATTCTAAAAACTGACTGACACCATAGGGGACTTCACCTATTCACCCAGTTTTTTTCACTCTTTGTTATTTCTTCATCTCCTCACTTATTTTCTTGGACTTAAATTTTATTGTCCATTACTAAAAGCATGTCCTTTTATTCACGTCTAAAAGATTTGTGAATTTCTACCTCAGCCATCTCTTCCTAATAAAGTCCAAACCTAGGTTTAACATGCTCTTTACCTACAGCTTGCCTGTATCCAGAAGTATTAGTCAAAATATTTAACAAATCACTTAACACACCATGACTATTTAGAAAGGATTCATCTCTATTAGTGTTTCAAAATTCTTCATTTCACCTGAGCACTTAAAACGGCAAAATGCACACATGCGCACACGCGCGCACACACATACACACACGGGCATCCTTATGCTGTCTGGTCTCAGTTTTATTCATGAAAGCAAACCTTAAGCTGTCCTTAAATGTCCATAGCAATTCTATTATCATTACTCTTAAGTCCTTGAGTTGACTATTTTTCACTTTCTTCCTCTAACCTTCTGCCTCAATTCTGCCCATTGTCAAATGATAGCTTCACTCTTTATTTCAGTGATAAAACAGTAGCAACCAGGAGAGACATACCTTATTCTTTCTACCTCCGGTTCAAGTTTCCATTCCTCTTGTTACAATGAATGTATGGATTTTGCTTTTACATCTGGCCACTGTGTACTACACTAAATATCCTCTTGACTACTCAAGTATTTCCCTTATGCATTTTCTTTATTTTTTCATGTCCTACTAAGATCATTTCATCAAAATGTAAATATGCTTCAATATATCTTTTTACTAAAAACAGAACAACAATAACAAAAAGCTTTCCTGAACCCATATATCTGAATCCTCTCCAGGTCTGGCCCACTTATCTGCTCCCCTCTGTAGCAAAACTCCTTAGAAGCGTTTTACGTACTGCCTCTATCCACTTACTTCCCTTCCCTTTCCCTTTAGTTCAATCCCAATTAGGTTTTCTCCTCTACAACTCTAAGGAAATTGCTCCAGTCAAATTATGAAACTCAGTCTGTGTTCCTTCTCTTACACAACCTAACTGATGCAGTTGGTTGTTCCCTCTTTGAAACTTTTATGCTTGCTTTTTAGAAAAAGCATACTCTTGATTTTCTCCAGCCTCATTAGCTTCAACTTCTCCATCTTATTGCTAGATCTTCCTAGTAGCTTGGGCCACCAAAGGGTAGAGTGTCCTGTGCTCAGTTCTTAGGATTCTCCTCTTCTCTAGTTACATTCACTCACTAGCGAGCTCATCCAGCTTCAAAGATGTAAATACCATCCACCACATCTCAGTGAGTCTGCTGAACATATCTTTAGCCCTGAGATCCACCTTGAGTTTCAGGTTCATACAATAAATACCTATGTGACATAACCCACTCCATCTCTAGTCTCCCCAGTTCAGTAAACAACACTATAATTCTTCTAGTTATTTAGGCCAAACTTAGATTTTTTTTGACTTCCCTTCCTTCATATCTCATAATAACCCATTACCAAATTCTAGCAACTCTGTTTTCAAGATTATTTCTGACAACAGCTTTATCCTCCCTCATCTGCAAGAGCTTCCTAAGTAATATATCAGCTTCTACATGTTTCCTTACAATCTATTCTCCACATCATAGAGAAATCTTGAAATGTTCTAGTTCAGATCTTACCACTCCTCTCTTTACAAATCTCCTAAGTTTCCCCAACACATTTACAGTAAAATTGAAGCTCCTCCACATGGCCCACAGGAGTCTCAATGAAATCACCAGGCCTACTTTTGGTGTCAATTTCCATCATCGTTCCCCCTTACATTACTCCAGCTGCACTGGATTCATCCTGCTCCCTGAACAAGCCAAATTCGTAGCTGCAGCTCCACTTGCCTTCCCACTCCTTCATATTCTTTGGTTCTCATCTGGAATATCACTCTTTAGAAAAACTTCCCTGACCATCCAATCTAAAATATATGGGATTTTCACTATAGCCCATTTATTTTCCTCAGGGCCCATATCACTGTTCTGTGATTTTCTTCTTTACATTCTCTCGTATTAAAATATATTTACTCTAAGATTGCTATGCTGTGTTTTTCACTGGGGAACCAACACATTAAACACTTACTAACACATGGTAAGTGCTAAATTAAATATTTCAAATGAATTATAAAAAAGGAATACCATAATTTATTATGGTTATTATAATAATTAACCATAATTATTATGGTTATGGTTATTAGTTGAAATGTGATAAAATTTAAAAATAAGCTCAAATTAATTTTATGCTGAAGTGGCAATAAAAATGATTTTCAATCTTTATTTTCCCTTCTATATTCCTGTGTTTCAAGGTCACATGGTCCAGCTTGATTTCTGCAGGAGTTTAATTATTGTTAAAATATTATTTAGGTAGGTACCAAAATATGTTTACAAATTGGTATACGTGGCTTATAAAAGAAGTTTCTTTCTTTTATTCAATATAAAGCTATTCTTTACAAAGGGGATATGTACATAAAAAGAGGGGATTAAAGATTAGTAACAAGTTATATATTCACCCAGATCTATATTACCCATTTTTTTAATAAAGTAAAATTCTTACTGGTTTGTAAACTGAAAATTAACGTAACTTGGAATGAAATATATAACATCTTAACTTTAAAAGGTTTACACTTATTTAACAATGTTAATGGAGGACCCGTTTTGTGCTAGGTATTTTTGTAGTTTCTGGGAACACAATGTCTACCAGAAAGATCCGATCCTTATTTTCTTGCAGTTCCTCAGTTTAGTGTTGCTGGCAGACAATCATCAGTAAGTAAAATTAATTTCAGTTATTAAAAAGTGCTATGAAAATAAAAAGGCATGAGGTATTAAGACATTTTGATTATAAAACTGGGAAATCTTTAACTTATAAAAGTTCTTAGATTCTCAAGTTCAATTTTTTTGTATTGATATTTTCATAATGTGGAAAGAACAATCATTTAGATCCAATGGTGTGCTGGAGGCGAGCAAGTACTAGCTCCCAAGAGCAAACTGTATATATCTCTAGTCAGTTATGCACAATAGTAGCAGTAACTTGAAATTATCTGTGGTACAAGTATTTACGCCATGGAACCTGTAAAAATGTTAAAAAAAATCAGGGCTTCCCTTTCTTACAGAGTTGGTTGTTACATACACACACACACACCCCAAAACACCACTGATTATTTCACTCTCCCTATAGAAGAAAGTGTATACACGAACATTGAAAGGCAACAATTTAAAACAAGGAGAAGGAAATAGGTTTTCACAAAGTAAAATTAACCCCAAGAACTTTCCTGATGAAGGATATTATTGGAACCAGTAGCTTAGCCAGATCCACAAATGGATTATATAGGTAATAAAGCCATAGCTCCCAATCTGAGATACCTAAACACCTAACTTGACATGATAAAGAATTTCCCATCATCTAAAAGACAATTTTTCTTTATACAGTTTATCAGGTGCAATTTAATGTCTGGGGCTTGAACTAAAATTAGTAAAATTAGGGACTTCCCTGGCAGTCAAGTGGTTAAGACTTCGCCTTCCAAAGCAGCGGGTGTGGGTTTGACCCCTGGTCATGGAGCTAAGATCCCACAGGCCTCGTGGCCAAAAAACCAGAACATAAAACAGAAACAATATTGTAATAAATTCAATAAAGACTTTAAAAAATGGTCCACATCAAAAAAAATCTTGAAATAAAATAAAATAAAATTAGTATAACATCTGAAGAAATTATACCAGATGGCCAAGTCATTCTTTAAAGGACTTTTAACTAGATGGCCAAGTCATTCTTTTTTTTTCTTCTCGTGTTTATAGTACTGTATTCTTTTTTTTTATTATTATTGGAGTATAATTGCTTTACAACGTTGTGCTAGTTTCTGCTGTACAATGAAGTGAATCAGCTATATGTATACATATATCCCCTCCCTCTTGGACCTCCCTCCCACCCCTGCCCCCCATCCCACCCGCTAGATGGCCAAGTCATTCTTTAGATTCTTTTAATTTTCTTAATCCGTTCTGCTTGGCTCTTAAGTAATAGAAGCCATTAGCGTCTATAGATAGGGGCACATTGTAAATTATTTTTTGCATCTAGATTTCTGATTGTTTGCTCTGTCTCTTTTCAGCTTTAAATATTTTCAAGGAGACTTAAAGTTTCAGAAGCTAGATTACTATTATCCCATAGAAAACATCGGAATAGTATCCACTGAACATGAATTCTGTGTCACGACATACCTTTTCTAATTTTTTGAGGAAACCATAATCACTGTTAAATAAATGGCTGCCATATTTTAATATTTCATTGTTTTCTGTTTTTGCTAGTGGGGGTTGTGCTTATTTGTTTATTCAGATTCAACTTGTACAAAAATCTTGTAAAAGCTAAACTTTCAAAACTTCTGTTAGGTTTGCACATCCAGAAGGCAAAATCTTCAGACTTACAAAAAATGGTGATGTACTACCAAATGTAAAATAGCTAGCTAGTGGGAAGCAGCCGCATAGCACAAGGAGATCAGCTCGGTGCTTTGTGACCACCTAGGAGGGGGGGATGGGGGGGTGGGAGGGAGACGCAAGAGGGAGGAGATATGGGGATATATGTATATGTATAGCTGATTCACTTTGTTACAAAGCAGAAACTAACACACCATTGTAAAGCAATTATAGTCCAATAAAGATGTTTAAAAAAAATGGTGGTGTAAAGTATAAGTAGTCTTTGAATCAGAAGGGAATTTTTCGAGTTGGCTAGTCACAGAAGATATGATAGCAGCCACGGCAAGCAGGAGAAATTCTGCTCCTGAATGGAAAGATCTTGGTAGAGTCATCAGCCTCACTTAGTTGGGAATATTACTTTAACTCTTAATTGGGAATATTACTTTAACTCTAACTGTTGGGAAGCCATCCAACCACCAGACCACTGATTTCGTCCAGTTCCTTCCACTAAGAGCAACTGTGGAATGTTTCAGGCTCAGAAAGACATGTGACTCAGAATCTCTGGGAACAACAACAAATGAAAAATGTAGCTAGGCCAGTAAAGACATGGATGGCTATAGAACAAACATCAAAAGCCTATTTAAAAAAAAAAACAACAAAACTCATTTGAGGTCATGCAGAAGCAGACAACCTTCTATGACTTACAAGAACATTCAGAGATCACACTGATAAAGAAAGAAAGCTGCCAATTTGAGAATTTTTCATTAATACCTTATATTTATTTTTCTAGATAAAAACATGTGCACCTAATGTTAATCATTACATTAAGCAGTGTTCTTTCAAAGAGCAAGTGTGCTTAAGTTCCATTCTATGTGCTTTACTTTTGAAACTGTGTAGACCACACCCACAGAACTCTCACACTAAGCAGTGTTTCTCCTCCTTCCTTAACGTGGCGCAAATCTAGAATAACAAGTAATTGATTCTAGGAGATTTAATACACACACACGTATACGTATATATACATCTCTTGCTCTTCCCATTTGTGCATAATAGTAGCAGTAGCTAGAAGTGATCTGTGGTACAAGTATTTACACCATGGAAACTGGAAAAATGCTATAAATCAGGGCTCCTTTTCTTAGTGTTGGTGGTCTCACATGCACACACACACACACACACCAACACACCATTGATTATATGCCTCTTCCTATAGAAGAAAGTGTATCTCTCTATATACATATATACATATACGTGTATGTATTCACACATGTATATATAGATATACATATATGCACACATGCATGTACATCTATATTTATGGATAATGTATGTTTATAATTTAACATTTCTGAAATCTAGATACATCAATAACATGTTCATTTATTGTAATTTTTCTCTCAATCACGGCTAATAAATTATCACATCTTATAATCAATGCTGCTATAAAAATGAAGGAAATGTGTTAAATATTCTTATATGCATCTTAACCTTTCAACCGTATTTTAGCGACACAAAAACAAAATTATGAATTGATTCTTTGTATTTAAATAGAAGCATATTAAAATCATTTTTCATTCTTCCAATATATACAGGTATTTAAGAATATAAAAAAAGGTGTTTCCTTTGTTTGGTAACTAAAATGTATCTGAAGGAATACTTTGATTTTTTTAAATTTAAAAACTGTTCACCTTGTGATCAGTAAGGTTAAACTTTCAAGAAATTGTCTAAAATAAGAAACACTTATTGAAAGAATCATTTTTGTTAGTGAACATTTCTTTTTGAGAAATTATTTTTGTAAATATGAAAAGCTAACTAGTTTGATCTTTAACAATCATATGTGACATATTATAAGTAAAGTTTCAAAGCTGTGTTTTTGTACTTTTACCTATTAACTCACTCAGTACACAGATTTTCTTCTGTGACCCAGATGCTAATAATGAAGAGAACAGTTACATAACTGACAAGTACTAAAACAGAACCAGGAGAGTAAAAGAGTATAAATTTCTGCATTTTTAACCCTGCTTTTTAGGCCAGTAGTAGAGCTATCCATACTATAATAGTGTCCACCCCAAAGTCCCTCTAGGTCATAAGCTGTCACACATACAACATGGAAAACCATTACAAATGAATTTATAACTAGTTTAAAAATAATCGGTCTAATTAGAGTATGTTTTAAAATAATTATATTTAATACACAGTGTGAACAGGTAGCTCTAACAAACTAGGACATACAATTTTTCTAATCCCTTGTACAATGGAAGAGAGATGTTCAATTTTTTTAAAACATGGGTGGTAATGTTCATCGTCCATAATATCAAATCCAAAAAATAAAAAGGAAAAATCCCATAAAGAGCTATGAAATAATCTGTTATTAAAGATTGAATTACCAGTATTGTTTTTACACTATATTATGGTCATATGCAGTTCAAGGAACAGAGAGATGAGAGGAATTTTCTGTTTTTAAAATATTTAGATGAGAATGTGTCACTGTGTCTATGCTGAAATGCCTGTTCACTCCTGATGGCATTTTTTTGATACTAGATCTTCCTTACATATTCCCAAAATCAGAAAATTTCTTTACTACCTTAAGAACTAGGTTATTTCTTTTGATTCATTTCTGTTTTTATTTCACTTGTAGATATTTACAAAGTAAAATAAAGCTGATCTAATATATCATCTTTCATTAATACATTTCCACCAGAAAACTCACACCACGTAATGACTGCACTTACATTTTGTCAGTTTTATAAGTTCAGAACTTTAAGAAATTGCCACAGTCCTACATTAATCTGGGAAATCCTCTTGAGTGCACTTAGCTATTAAACCAAAATTTCAGCTGTGTGCGTTGAATTAAATGATAAGAGTGATAAATCAATTACCACAGAAGAGCTTTTAGTAGATCACATGGTTATGCCACTTTGAATGAGAAGACAAATCACTGACTTTATAAAGCACTAATCAAATCTGAGATATTTGCAGGGGAAAAAAGTTGAGGGCAAATGTAGGTAGAAACGGGGGGCAAATGTGATCACCTGGCAGACGAAAATCTGAAAGTGCAAGACAAAACAGTAAGGTTGGTGATATCTGCAGTTTCACAAATTCAGGTTTAAATGTGATAGTTATGTAAACACACGAGACAGTGCTTGGAATACAGTAGGCACAACCGTCTCAGTGACTGTGAATGCTTGTGGTTGGAATGAGAGGAAATCATATAAAAATCTAATTTGAAGTGATGGAAAAAGTCTAATTTCCCCTCCAATGGGCCCACTTCAACTACTGAAGTACTAACCATTAGATTCATTCATTGTCTTCAGGGGGAAAAAGTCAGAATTCAAATGTGCTAACCCGGGAGAAGCAACATTGCAAACGTTATTCAACATGTCATGTTTCACCAGTTGGGCCATCTGCAGAGTTGAAGCCTGAAGAAATGACGGAGGGAGGTGCTTATATAGAGATTTTCTGTAAGAAAATCCTAGAGGTATAGAGGCATTCTGTAAACCCACTACCTTTATAAGATGCAATAGCCCTGTGTTCTCTGACACACACCATCTTCTCATTTCCGTATGCTGCTTTCCCTTAAACTACACATCTTCTCTGCCCCCAAAGTCATTCTCAAATGGCAGTGGGACCTTAGATTACATGTGAATTGTACCATATGTAAGTGGTAGGAAAAGATTAGTAGAGAAAAGAAGGAAGGAGAGGTGGAAGAGCCCGGAAGGTCTGACAATAGAACTGAGAAAAGGTACCTATAGGGCCAACCTTAGTGAAAAGGAATATGAAATACATAACAAAGGTGAAAATTAATACAGATATCTGCAGGGTTTTTTTCCTTCTCCCTCCTCCTTTTTCTTTGTTTCTTTTAGCAAATTTCCTTTGTGTTACACAAAATAATTTTCTGACCTCCTGTTCAATACACTTCAGTAAGTGCTTATATTTTTAATCAAGGGAATTGGAACTTGATTCGTGATTCTTTCTGAATGGGTGCCTTGAGGAGATGAACCCTGTGGAGATGACAGAGGCAGGAATTTGATATGAGGTACTTATGAAACTCCTGGGCCAAACTAACACAAGCTGTAGAATGGCAGGAAGAAGAGATAGGAGATGAGAACCTGAATTAAGTGCTGGATTAAAGCTGGTTTCTTTCTTTAGGAAACTATCTTCAAGAAGAAGAGTAGTGAAAGCAAACAGTAAATTCTTTCACAAAAGCACTTGAATCAGGAAATTGGAAACGGTCTTAGGAAAAAACGAAATCTCTACAGGTGATAAAACAGAGCATGCTAAAACAGTGATTAAAGTTGCTGTGGTAAATGCTAAACCTCAGTCCTCCGAAATCAAAATCTTTTCATTTTGCCATTTTAAGTAGGATTACCCTCAGTGAAGTAATAATAGTAATGCTAACAATAGTCAACCAAGTTTTCTAGCATTTTTTCTTCCCTTTTGGGGATTCTCGTGTTTCTTAGTGTAAGGCTTTTGAAGTTGTAATTCAAGGTGAAAGGAAAATTTATTTTGTGATTTTATGTTTTCTGAATTGAATCAAAATTATATCAATCTATTAACTATATAGAAGTTTGAATAAAATGAATTGACAGAAACAATCTGGCTATGCCTTATTTCTCCCCATTGTAAAACTAGTATTATAGCTTAGTGCTACTTTTCCTCATTAAAATAAAAAGGGATGGAAAACAATTAGCAACATTTTTAGTGTTTATTCATACATGTATGTGTTTAGGTATAATGTGTGCATTTATGTCTAATATTATATATGTATTTCTTTTGTGCATGCACCTTGTAACTTTCCTTCTAAATTGAATCGAAGAAGGCTATGCTGAGTATCTGTTTAATACTTCAAAATAAATAATTCAGTTTTTTTTAACACAGATGGAACTTACAGGTTGGTCCACAAAATACCGGCAAATATTACTTCTAATACTCTACATCAAAAGGAACTTTTTAACAGAATAATAGAGTCAGTTCTTAGGAGTGCAAATTCTGCTTTTAATATGATATCCACAGTGAAATAAGTTCAGAAACTACCTAAATTCATCCGCTTCAAAATTTAACTATCCGTCAAAACTTGTTTGGAACATCAACATTACTTTTAATTTATTGCCAACAATACTTATAACACTTTGCACAGCACATTATAGATGTTTCTCTCACAGTGCATCACCTACCGCACAAAATAGATCGATGAAAGTGGTTTCACTGCTTTAAATATCAATAAAAGTTGACTTTGGTTTAGACGTTCTAGAACTGTGAACTTTGATGCAATTTTATTTTTTTGGTTCAATTAAACCAGTTGCCTATATTCCCTCATGTGATATTAACTACTGTTATGCATCATTCCAAGTGCATTTTCATATGGCTATAATTCTAGTTAATTTATCTTATTCCCTAGACAAGAATTAAATATTTATCTACTTAATATTTCTGTTAACTTGCATTCTCAGAAAGGATATGTAAGGTTATTGCAACACCTACCTGTTTCTCAGAAATCTCTCATAAACTTTCCAGTATTATGCAATGAGTCATAATAGATAACATGCTCTTTTGCCCATCTAATATTGATAAAATCCTGTCATTTGAACAATTCCTTGCAGTTTCTGAATATTATAGACTATTACACTAATAATAATTTGATATATTAAATTTCACCAGTTTATATGTTTTTTTATCGTTTATTATATTTGTTTGAATGTATCCTCATGTTACTCATTACTCAAGTGTGAAAAGATTTTATGTAATAAATGTACATTACCTTTAAAGAAGGAATTAGTTACGCATTCATTGGAAATATATTTCTGTCAATCTTAAGGAATGGTAACTATTATATGTCCTATTAAAATTTTAAGGTTAACCAAACAAGAATGTTGTGATGATTATTGCCTTATGATCAGAAGTCTGTTATCTGAACAGACTTAAATTCAAGAAGTATAATGACTGACCGAACTCATGGAGTACTACACTCAGAATCAAAGTCTAGATGATCTAGTCTTTGACTGAAATGTTGTAGCTTCCAAATGTGATCTTGGTATTTTAGGAATTCCTGTTGAAGAGTCTAACTCAACTTTGGAATTCAAACAAATCTCAGTATATACTGAGGGTCCATACTAAGCCTCTCTGAAGGTCTCTCCCAAAGGAATTAGCCTCTTAATTAAACAGCAATTGCTATTTCCAAGGATAAACATTCATCATTGGTGGGGAGGAGTAATTTTGAATATTACAAATGTGTTTATTAGTCAGATTTTCCCACACTTAAGCTTCCATTGATGTATAACTGTCTTCTAATGCAGTAGTTCCCAATAAACACCGAGAAAAAAAATTAATGACCTCTTCCACTAAAATTTAAGCCAGGCTAAATTTCTCAAACTGGCCACAAGTACTCACAAGACTATTGAGGTGTGTCCTTGATGGTAATGGAAAAGTACAGAAGGCGTTTAATACACTTTCCTGGAATAAAAAGTTTCCACCTGATGTCATTTAAAGCATTAGTTTCATATTAAAACACTGTTTCATTATGGGTTAGAATAAACATTTGTATAGATTTTAAAGGTAGAACAAAAGTCTAAAGAAATCTTAGGTATGTTACTTGCCTCTGCTTGCAGGGAAGTGTTAATGGAAAAATTGGGGGAGCAATGGTCAAGATTATCAAACAGCCAACCACGCTGCCCATGGGAGCAGAGGGTATATTGCTTTTCAGGATCTGATGCAAATTCAATAGGACAATAAACAGATTGAGATGAAGTTGGTTTCAGATGCCTCCTCTGAAGACAAAGTGGGCCATATTCCTTTGTGGTTTCAGTGATCTGATTCTGTGGCCTTTCTAAACTTATTGTGAATATACAGGATCCCATAGGTTGAAAATCAGAGCAAAAGAGAAGAATATTTGACATTACATAGTATCCTGGAGGACTAGGTCATAAAGGCACACGAAAGACACCTAGAAATCAATGGCTGGAAATTGAGGGGTTGAAGTAGGAGCTAAACTACTATAACTATTAGTTGCATCGTGGTCCTGAATTCCTATAAACCTATGTGGCCCAGAGCTACACTGATTTCACTGACAACTGCAATGAAATTTTCTGAACTGTAGATGCAGTTAGATGCATTGAGAAAACTTTATTATAAATGAGTTATAATAATAGGTACAGATTATATCTTTCTTTTATTACATTGTCACTAAAGGATTATATTTTCATTAGGGTTAAAGCTGCAAAACGGAGTGTCTATTATTGAGTTTCCACTCAGTCATTTTATTTATTTGACTATTTATTTATTAGTGTTGGGCACCTGTCATGTGCCAGGTGCTATGGTCAACTCTCAGAACAGGAAATACACATACCCCCCAAAACAAAACAGAAAGACTAACTCTTGAATTCAACAAGTTTACAGAAGAGATGTAGACCAGCAGACAGAGAAAAACAATACAACTGATTTAGAAGAATATGGTAATAACTGAGAAAATCTACAAGTGTAACTTAAATTTCACATTCTCCTGGCTGGCTGCAATGAAAGAAATATCTCCTGGAAAGGCCCAACAATATCTCTTAGAAGAGATCGCCCACCACATAAGCAAGAGGAGGATGCATAGCTGATAGTTAAGCATATTTCCTTTCCTACTGTTGGGAAATACTTATGAGGCTGTGCCGTTGCTAAGGTGTTGAGTTGCTCAAATGTCTTTCATGAGTTATTGGACAACTATCCTATCACTGATACAGGAAATTAGTTGAAAACCATAACCTACAATCCAATCTGATTAAAGTTTAATATAGAAGTTAGAAGATTTGGATTTGACACCAAGTTCATTGTAAAGTTGACCTTTTGATACTTGGCAAATATTTTTAATCCTTTTGGTTCCTAGTTTTCCAATTTTCTATTTGCATTAGATGATGTTTAGGAACTCCTAAAGCTGGAATTCCAGAGCTAATTTAAGAAAAAGCTTCTATAAAGATTCAATTACATGACTAATTTTTAAAAGGTTCAGTCGATAACAGTCAAGAACCAATCTATCTGACAAAAGCACGTTAACTATACCTAGGTTATATACACTTTAGCGCAGAACTTGTTTGAAAATGGGGAAGATCTTCTAGGTTTCATACTGTCCAAATTATAATAATCATGAAAATAACTTACATTTACCAAGAAAAGTGGTTCTCAGACTTTAACATGCATCAGAATCACCTAGAACTTTGTTTAAACACAGATCGCTGAAGCCCAATCCCAGAATTTGTGGTTCAGCAGGTTTGAGACGGGGCCAGACTGGGAACTAACAAGTGCTCAGGGGATACTGATTGTAACGGTCCAGGTACTACTACACTTTGGGAACTACCGACTATGAGTATTACTGCTAGATATCCAACTTATTCTGCACAATTAAAAACACTAACTTAAATATTATTATTATTTCCTCCTTATGTTTCATAAATATTCACACAAATACATATCATATACAATACACATGTATATACCTCTGTATTTGTGCTTTAATATCATATATCATATTTAGTTTTTAAATTTTTAACCACACAGGGTCCAATTCTGTAAATAATATACGCTCAGTTAGTGTTTGTTGTTAATTAAAATAGTTCCTAAATGTAAGATTCATAAGGGATACTTGCCTGCAAAGCTATGATACTCTCATGATATTCCACTCTGTGAGTACAGAAAGTACCAGTTAATATTTTTCATGCTTACATGAGAGTCTAAATATAACCGATCTCCTGAAAATATCTCATCAAGTTGAGAAAGAGAAAATTTTCATTTTATTTATGTTTCTGACTTTGTAACTTTTATTTTATTTTTTTATAAATCCTATCATCTCTATGTAACTCTAAATGATTTTTAAGGTAAGACTGAAATAAGTCATATGTCAAAGTGAATGAGTAATCATTCTCTTAATGACCTATTTAGTATCTTCCAATTTTTGTATATAATAGTTTTTATAGGAGGCACTCTGAGATTGGACTGTTGACATGTCTAAGAGTTTAATAAACCTGAAAATTTACAGTATCAAATGCCCAATGTTGTTTTGTGATTTTTCTGGAGCACTGGTTATAAAAACTCTTATAAACCTCTAGATCTGCATTTGTGTGTGTGCATCTCATATTTAGACTAGACATACCCATGCATTTACATAATTACACAAATAACTTAAAAGAGAAAAATGAAAAAAACGTATTTGAAATCTTTCCAAGAAGTCTGTTTACACTGTAATATAAAACAATACATCAGAAGTACCTCCTACCTTTATAATTTTCTTATGTGTGTACATTTGTCTTATTTTTCATATCAGCAGCTCTGATTTACCCATTTGAAATTTTTATGTTATTTCATTTTTTGTTGTTTATTATCGGCATGTATTCATGGAAAATTTTCTTTGGATTTTTTTTTTAATTGACAAGATTTCATCCTGGTTTGTTAAAGAGAACCAGCTGTTTTCTTGAAAGATAATTTTCTGAAGCTGTGTGTGCCATAATTACACTGCAATTACACAGCAATATCCATAAAAGCAGATGACGATTCTATGTGTCCTTTTACCTCATTAGAAGTCGCAAAAATGATAGATGCAGTCTATCTTAGTTTGACTATTGCCCTCTATTGGCAAATTCAAGTTCTGGCATAATCCAAAAGATAGCAATAAAAACAGATTTGTTTTTGTTCTTTTAAAACAATAGTAACATCTTGGGTCACAAGGCAACCCCATCAAAAGTTTTAAAAACTCTTTTACAATTAGAATTTAAAACATACCTTTAAAACCTAGGTATTGAGGAAAAAAAAATCACTTAAGCTAATGATATGTGAATTGGGGCTTCTTTCCAGCACCAAATTGCAGTGCACGGGATCTTTTCTCCCTCACTCAAAATCTGCTTAAATCATACCCCTCTTTTCAGCAGAAAATCAGTTGGATCTTTTCCTGTTTCCAGCATGCATCCTCTTCTTTGAGGCAATCCTCTCTAAGAAAATTGAGATTTTTAAGTCTCTCATCTTTTCCGAAATCAGAAATTAATCTTACCTTTAATATCATAGTGATTTTTTAAAAACTTGAATATTTAGTCGTAGGCAGAAGAAAAATCCATTTCTAATAAATTGCTGAGGGTTTTCATTTTAAGTCAATAATGTTTTACGTATTATGAGTGAGAAGGAAGATGTGAGAAAGCCAGCTCTAAAAAGCTTTGCTAAAACTATCTCCAGCATTGCAACATTTAAGTGAGTTCTGTGGTGGGAAAGGTGTACATGTACAAATAAACACCATCTTTTTATGTACATTTGGTTCTGACTGGCAGCTGGGGAATATAGTATTTTGATAATATTTATTTTGGCAGAAATGGCAGGAAGTAATCTAGTTTTGCAGCCAGCTATGCAACTGGAGAAAACAAATCTTCTGTGAGTCTTTTTATGACCTTCTAGGAATCAGAACTTTTAACAGACTTGAACATTTTTAAAAGTCAAAGTTTTTTCTAAATTTTACTTTTACTATTTACACCAGGGTAGGCTGCTATCCTTTAATATTTTTAATGTAGTTGCTGGCTGGGCAGCAAACTTAGATAAGTTTAGCTGCAAAGTTTCTGGATTGATGTGAGATTTAGGAGTTGAGAATTAAAATTAGTTCGTTTCTTTGCCAACACTAACACAAATCTTGGAGCACATTTCTTCAGATGCACTAAAATGGTGACAGCTTAGATAACCACTGGGGAAGTTTTCTGTACGAGAGCTCAGATTCATTTAACAACTTTGGCTTAGCAGGATCCCACCTCGGTTGCCTCTTCCTTTGTTTAATTAATAACACTATTGCCTCTTGGAGAAGAAGATTTACCTCACAAAACAAATTTCAGGCAGAACCCATAGTTTTACAGAAAAGAAAAAAAATTATATGCTTGTAATGGCTTGTCCTATTTCTTGTTCAACTCTTTTGCCAAATGTCTGTTTGCACCTATAGAACATTTCTGAAGTGAAACATAACTGCATAATTGATGGCTCTTTTCCTTTCTAGCGATTTTAGTCACTGACTGTGAACCAGTGTTGATTAGTCTTCAGCAGTTGAGAAAACTGTGTAGGTTGCACATTCAGAAAATAACCTGCCCAGTTGCCATGACAAGCGCCTGGTAATGGACAGGTTTGGACTCCTCACTATTTATTTAACCTGTTAGTAGAGAAAAGAAATCCTTTTCCTCTTTCTCTTCTGGATTGGCTTCTTTGCATAATGTTAATATTTCAAAACCATATTTCACGCATTTTACTTAGCCCTTGTCGTTGTTACTCTTGGTATACTGATATTCTGATTAACCAAAAAAAATCACTTGACAAATATACAATTATTATTTATCCATTCATTTATTTCATTAAACAGGTATGTATCGAATTCTTACTATGGGCCAGGCACAATCATACATGCTATAGATATAACCACAAATAAAACCAACTCTCTACCACCATGGAGCTTATCTTCTACTGGATGTAGTCAGAAAATAGACAATTGAGCATTTACCATGTCAAGTGGTGCTGGCTCTTAAAAGAAAACAGTAAAGCAGAGTATATCCTTTAGGGTTCAAGCAAGGAAGGAAAACTGCTATGCATGATGTAGACGCAAGGGGCTTATTATAGGGACTTAACTTGAAATACTTGACCTTACAAAATTGTGACGCTGGTAAGGAATCTATTCAATGACACTGCCCTTGTGTCTGGTGGTGGATCTAAAGTCTCCATTGGTCTTCAGTGCTAGCAGTTGGGAAGAAAATCTAGATATGAGGCAGAGGAGAGCAAGGACAGACTGAAATCCCTTAGACACACAGGAACCCATGAGAACATACCGGAACCCAAGTTTGTCTCCCAGTACTTTCAACCTGGGTCACCTGCAAAAGGAGGTGGCATTCTTCCCCCATGGCCATGCACAGCTGCCTGGCCCAGGACTTAGATGGTGACTGGTGGAGGTAGGGGAGCCAGCGGCAGCAGCCCTGGCAACATACACTGACTTTTCACGTGCAGAGACTACTGATTCATTTCTACCTTTCAAATCTCACAATTTCTCTTGGGGCCAATCCTAACCCAGAATCATACGGGTAAGGGAATTCTGAGAGGCACAGGACTAGCTTAGCTGAGTTGCCACAGCACAAAACCACATGCGGGAAGTGATGTCAAGTAAGTAGTTGGATTTACAAGTATGGACTTCAGCACCATTGTCTGGCTAGACATAAAACTGTGAAAGTCCTTAGCATAGAGATAACATTTAAAGGCAAAAGACTGGTTGTGGTCATCTGGAGTTGGACTGAGGAAGAAAAATAAGAACGTGGGTGACATTCCCATGTTTTAGAATCAGAGAGCTATAAGGAATTAGTAAAGAGTCAGAATGATAACTGAATGGGTTAGAATAGAACCACAGAGTTTTCAGAAAGAAGAATGTGTTTCAGAAAGGAAGGAGAAAGAGCACACTCTCAGCGCTGATAGGCTGAGTCCCATGAGGCTGGGACCACAGCATGGCTGGGCCATGTGGAGGTCACTGGTGCCCTGGCAGGGGCTCTTTCTACATAAGCTAAATCTGACTGAATTGGGTTCAGGAGAGAACGGGAGGAAATATAATGGAATCAGGGTGCATCATCAACTATTTTGAGGAATTTTGTTGTAAAAATAGAGAATTGGAACAGCAGACAGAGAGAGATGGAACCAGATTTTTGTCTGTATGTCTGTTTTAAGATTGGATAAATTGCATTAGTTGACAGCATGTTTCTATGCTGATGAGAATGTACCAATAGATAGAAAAACACTGATGAAGTGGGAGAGATCAAGGCAATTTTAATGGCCTATTCTAAAAGGATTTTTTTTCTGTCAAATCTGTAATACTGGGGCTTCCCTGCTGGTGCAGTGGTTGAGAGACCGCCTGCCGATGCAGGGGACACAGGTTCGTGCCCCGGTCCGGGAGGATCCCACATGCCGCCGAGTGGCTGGGCCCGTGAGCCATGGCCGCTGAGCCTGCGCGTCCGGAGCCTGTGCTCCGCAACGGGAGAGGCCACGACAGTGAGAGGCCCGCGTACCGCAACAAAAAAAAAAAAAAAAAAAAGAAAAAAATCTGTAACACTGGAGAAAACAACCTTTATATAAACAAAGTGAATTTAGCCTATGTCAGTATTATTTCCAATTCTGGGCCTACCAGAGAGATATTTAGAGAGACAAACAGAGTGCAACAGAATGCACAGGAGACAGACAGACAGAGAGAAAAAGACAGACAGACAGACAGACAGACAGACACACACACACACACACACACACAAGGACGCTGGAAAATTCTGTCCCCAAAGCAACATTTGGAGGAATAGACTGTCTTACGGAGGAAGAGCTAACTGAAAAAAGAGCAGCATCCTGGAGCCTATAGTCATGAGGCCTGAAGCACGGCAAGGAGAATGTGCCCACGCAGCCCAGAGCAGGAAGCAACCAGGAGCAGGAAGCTGAAAGGCGATGGTGAGGGAACAGCTGGTGATTAGCTGGGCTTCTCCTACCAGCACCTCCCTCTGGTGTGCTCCCACTCAGGAGAACCTAATTACGGCCATCAGGGGAGAAGCTGACAGACCAGATACATCCCACCCCTGATTCTATCAAGTTGTTTTCTTTTCTTTTCCATACCAAGGTCAGGCCTTCCATCACCTTTCCCCTGGACTCTTGTGCTAGCATGTTAAATTCTTTTCTCTGTCTCCGTCCACTGCTCTTGTAATTCCCCAAGTCTGCTTTTTGAAACACAGTTGTTATGTCACCATCACTCTGCTAAAAACTTGATGGAAATTCCTCTTACCTACAGCAAGGTTGACAAACTTTCTTTTTTTTTTTTTTTTTTTGCGGTACGCGGGCCTCTCACCGTTGTGGCCTCTCCCGTTGAGGAGCACAGGCTCCGGACGCGCAGGCTCAGCGGCCATGGCTCACGGGCCCAGCCGCTCCGCGGCATGTGGGATCTTCCCAGACCGGGGCCTGAACCCGTGTCCCCTGCATCGGCAGGGGGACTCTCAACAACTGCGCCACCAGGGAAGCCCCGACAAACTTTCTTAAAGGGCCAGAGAGTAAAGGTCTGAGGCTTGTGAGCCATAGGGACTCTGTCACCAGTGCTCTGTCACTCATGTTCTGTCACTAGTGTTCAACTTTCACGCTGTCACACAACAGTGGCTTAGGCAATACATGCATGAATAAGGTATCTGTGTTCCGATAAAAATTTAATTACAAAACTGGAGGCCAACCCATAGGCCACAGTTTGCAGACCCTACTCTACAAATACAAATCCAAACGCCATAGAATATGAAGGCACTGTCATTGGTATCCATTGGTATCTATTCAATCTTACCATCTTACTGCATTGTGAAACAGTTCGCAACCCTGATGAAAATGTCATTTCAACGACTTGATGCAATCTATCCCACACTCCCAACCGGATCAGAAAATTTGTTTCCTGCTACATAAGATACTAGTATCAACTGTTTTTTCCACAACTGTATGAGTATGTAATGATAAAATAATAGCAATAGTCAACATGAAAATCTCCTAGCATTCATATATTCTCAGGCTATTAACATCCCCTCCAAAAGTTATTTCAACATATAAACATGATACATCTGATGAGAAATAGTGATCCTTGATACACTGAATTCACGGTCAAGAGTAGTAATTGATGTCCCCTTCAATTGTGTGTGTGTACACATATTTGTGGCTAGTAATAGAACAGCTCATTAGAGAAAATGAGGATTTTGTAAACTATAGAGACTCAAGTTAGTTATCACAGGTCTAGCCCTCCAATTATCTGTGATCTTGGCGAAGGTATTAATAATGATTTAATTTTATATTCTCTATGAAATGCTGTGGTTCTAAAGATTTTATGTAGTAATTAATTCATATTTACTTACATAGGTTTCTGTTAGTTATGTAATATATAAGTACAAAAAATGACAATTAATATAGTTATACTGTAGGTATTTATATGGGCATGCAGTAAGTGTTTCTTTTCTTAAAAAAGCTGATTTTTAAAAACTTCTTTCAATGCCCTTAATGATGCCATAGTTATACTAAGTGTGATTAATAATGTTGCAATCCTTTTAACGTTTCTTTCAATATCCAATGACTAATCTCTTCTCTCTCTCTGAAACCTCCCAATCAACTGGCCCCTGTGCTACTCTGTTCAGAGTAATTAACACAAGCTGCCAAAACATACAAACACCATAACGTCAGTGACTTTACACAACCAGAGAGATGCTTGCACAGCTCTCCTCCAATCAGAGTCCAGGAACCGAGGATACCCAATTTGCAACCCTGTCATCACAAGATCCTTCACTTTCAATCACATGCACAGAAAAGAGCGCGTGGTAGGAACACACTGCTATTAACTGTTTTCAACTTGATGTAACACATCATTTCCCCTCACATTCCCAAAACTCAGTTACACACCAGCACAATTACTGCTAGAGAGAATGGGAAATGAAGTCTTCCTGTGTGTCCAGAAGGAGGAAAGAGAGTAAAGAACATTTAGAATTTTCTTTTTAAAATGATACTTAAGTTGAGAATAGTATTTCTAAAAGCAGGGGAAAATCCATTACAACTAACAGTTGGAAACATTGTAAGATACATGAAATAAGTATGTGAAATTTTGCAAAGTTTTGTAACCCTGAGAATAATTTAATTTCTATGGGCAAAAGTTTTACTATAAATATTTCCTAGAGGTAAAAAAAAAAAATTGGTAAAAATATTTTCCTTAAAGCTTACAACATGGAACTAACACAAATATACCTAAAAATGACTCTCCTTTATTAGGTAAATTGGGATGGATTCCTATGAAATGTCCAATGAGTCACTTATAGGTCTTTCTGTATATTCTTTTATTTAAATACAGTGTAATAAGTTGTCTCAAACAACCTTGCTATATTTCTGGTAATGATGAACTACCAATGTCCAATGCCCATGGAGTGTGAGGTTATTAGCCCCTTAGTCAATGAGACAGTACATGTTGGAAGCTGATTCTGTGGTCTTTCTTCCATCTTCAGAACATGATCTTTGGTGTAACCTCCCTTGCAACATTAATTCAAGGAATCTTTACAAGTACACAGGGTCCAAGTTAAATGCGATGCACTGACACCCAATTTGTACCTCGCTGTAAAGATCAGGTTTATTTAATCATCTCTGATGCATACAACTTCCCCAGAGAATGGCAACTAACGGACCTCCCTGAGAGGACATTAGCAAGGCTCAAAAGCTGAAAAGGGCTCTGAGCCAGTGGCTTCCCTGAGCTGAGGTGGTTCATATCCATTCAGTATCATCTCTCATGGCCCTTTACATGCTAAGTGGGGAATGACAGGGCATTTGGAAACAGCCTGAGAGTCAAGAGAGCTTTTCTCTGTTGTTACTGAACATGGTGATTTGCCTAGCCTGTAAGTTATTTTCCCAAAGTCTAAATAAGCATGGTGCTGGGTAAAGTCTGCTGTGTCGTGTGACTCTGAATTCAATATTACTGCCCCCGGTGAGCAGAGCAAATAGTGAACATGTCGAGTAGGCACAAAAAAACAATAAGAGACACATACTACTGTCGGATAGTACCAAGTGCTAAAAAGAACAACTAAAGCTGGGAAAGGGGATATGGAAATTCACAGCGGGGCACTGAACTTTTTTTAGAGAGGGTAAACAGCAAAAGCCTCACTCCCCAAAAAAGACCTGAAAACAATGGGGGTAAAATCCATGGTGCGGGGGTGTGTGTTTGTGTGTGTGTGTGCAGATTTCATGCTGGAAAAACACAACCGGAAGTACAAAAGGAGGGAGCATGTCTCTGCTCTCTTGCTTTTGCTCTTACTGCTGTTTTTTTTGTGCTCCAACTGAGTCAGCAGTTAGGTCCTCAAACCACTGAAACTAAAGGATTTTTTCCTTTTTTGTTAGTTTAGGAAACTTCTTGGAGACTCAGGAAACACCCCTGACTTTAATTCTTTGCAGCTTTCTAATTCCACACTATACATACGTCCCAGTTACCCAGTTCTGAAGATACAAGACATGGTTATGCCTAAACAGTGAAAGCTTTTATAATACTTCCAAAACACTCTTGCAGATGTTTACCAATCATCCATCTATAAAACAATTATTTTCTCTTCAAAAGTAGCATCGAACTCATCCATATTAATGAGTAACGTTTTTAAGCCTCTCTTAGCCACCTGTTATTCACCAAGTAATGAAATTTAAAATGCACTGGTGTACCTGAGGGAAAGTATTGACTCTACAGACCTTTTACCCAAGAGATAAAGGACAACTGAGTTCGCTTCTTAGTTATTTGTATGATCCAGATATCGGCATCACATAAGCAAGTCCTTACAGCACCTTTCCCCTTGCTCCCCACACCCCTCAGTGATCTATCTAATCAAACTAAGGAAAAAGAGAAAGGTGATTCATTGAATAATAGCACATTTCACCGAGAATAATTTCATTTATCCATGACTGGCCTACTCTATGTCTGTTCTGATACTTTGCTATTAGACGTTATATTAGCTTCCTATTGCTGCTGTAACAAACGGCCACAAACTTAGCATTTTAGAACAACACAAACTTAGTATCTTACCGTTCTGAAGATCAGAAGTCTAAAAGGAGTTTCACCGTGCTGAAATCCATGTGATGCCAGGCCTGCACTCCTTTCTGGAGGTTCTTGGGGAGAATCTGTTTTCTTGCTTTTTCCTCTTTGTAGAGGACGCCTGCGTTCCTTGGCTTATGACCCTGTTTCTTTATCTTCAAAGCTAGCGAGACCCGCGGCCATTTCTGTAGCTCTCTCTCTTCCGCCTTCCCCCTGCATTTAGAGAGAACTTTGTGATTACAGTAATCCCACCTGAGTAACCCAGGATACTCTCTAGCTCTCTCTCTCGCTCTCCATCTCAAGGTCAATTGATTAACAAGGTCAATTGATTAATTCCACCTGTAACCTTAATTCCCCTTTGCCCTGTAAGGTAGCATACTCAGTCACAGGTTCTAGGGTTCAGAATGAGATATTTCTTGGGGCCCATTCTTCTGCCTACTGCTGACACCTTGATTTAAGTAGCGCTTACTGAAATAAAATAAAAAGCTTGCATTTGTAATCTGATAGGTCTATGAGTTTCCTGTGAAAGACTAAGGTCTGTTTCTTTTCTTACAGATTTCTCTTAGTCAACCTATACGGTGTTACTTATCTAATGCTTTCTTTCTTCCTAAGGCAGTGTTATGCCCTTCATGTAGGCACTCCACAAAAGCACATATAACTATTTCAGTACCCTTCCTTCCTTCAAAGAGACTGCATACTTTTCAGTAACAAAGGAGCTGTAAGTTTGTTGCTTAGTAGATTGCTTGACCATGACACCTGGGTGCTGAGCCCACGGCTCTCACTTGATCAACACATCAAATCTTAGCATGCATAATGTAGCATGGTCACATTAAAAATATTTTAAAAGAAATTTTAGGAACTCATTTCTCTTACTCCCCACAATCAGTATTATTTTTTCTGGAATGCTAGGAAATTATTACTATTATTACTGGTGCTCAGCATACTCCCTCCAAAAATGACACTTAAGAACAAACAAAAATTTTAGTGGGCCTAAAGAAAGCATAACATATTAAATTATGTAGAATTCCTAGAAATGTAAAAACAAGTAAGCCGTACATGAGCCTGGATTTTGCAGTTTCATTATTTGTACCACAAAAGATACGATACAGAAAAGTGGGGGTGCTTCGAAGATGCTCTTGTTTTGCTTTCTTAAACGTGTCATTTTGGTTTATTTGTCTCATCCTTGTGCTGCCCTAATGTGATCACACTTGACTGAAAATAGAGTAGCCTTTATAGGGCAAAGGCAGAGGATAGAAATCAATATCTGTCTGAAATGTAAATCATCAAAGGGACTCCATACAAATGATAAGAAAGGAGAAGGTGAAGGACTTAGTTATTTTTAAGCAAGTCTGTTTTAAATAGGTATTTGTGTTGCAACATGAAAACCTGATTTTCAAAATTTTGAGAAGAGATCAGATGACAGTATGGCACCTGGGTAAATGTTACTGATTTTTGGCTGAATAATTTTAAACAGAACTAAATCATTTCACCTAACACAATCATAAAGCATTTCTCCAGATTTATTTCAAATTACTGAGCAGATATTACTCCACATGAATTTCTCAAAAAATTCCATCAGTGGCTTTTGTGAAGCAAATATAACAAAAAAAATGTATTACTTTGTATGTTCCTGTTTGTCAAAAATAGTATTTATATTAATAATTTTTTATTAATTTCACTTCAGAGGCCTCGTGAAGGTAATGTATAAATATTTTATAGATAAGAAACTTAAAACAACTTAAAAGGACTTAAAGGTACAGAATGGGGTAGGTCAGTTAACATCAGGGACGTTTTCTCTGGATTCTTAAAAAATATCTAGAACTCTGCTTTTAAAGATGTGCTCTCACCTTGAACTGTTGTCCTATCAGCGATCCATTCAATATGCATTTATGTCCTCTCTAAGGAGGTACTAAGAAAAATAAGAGAGTTCCTACTTTCAAAAGTTCAGAGTTCCATGGGGAAGGAAAGAAATGTAAACAAAAAATCAGGTAAGAATCTTGCAAATAATAGATTGGAAGGGGAAGCATAGGTATGAGGCAACTCAGAGGAGCAAACGGTAACATTCTGGGGCTGCACAACTCAGGTTAAAACATACAACAAATATTACTGTGGGAATTTCTTTCTCCTACCCCTCAAAAAAGAGCTATACCATATGATTCTGGCAGAAAGCAGCTTTTTTGCCTCCATAATTTAGACCAGACCAGCAGCACATGGTCTAAATGTATTGATAGCGAACACTTTCTCCATCTGTGTTAATTAGATTAGATAAATTCCAGCTGATTACATTGAGTCCTGTTCTTGCATGAAATGCAGCCATTCTACAACAATTCTTATCTGTATGATAGGATCACAAATCTTGAAAAGCCAACTGAGTATCTTTTAAAAAAATTTTATAAAGTATAGTTTTGCATAGGTAAATTGACCATGGAAATGTAAATTAGCATAAGCCTCAGGCCTAAAACAAAAGGAAGTCATCCAGGAAAGCAATTAATAACATTTTAGCCTCCTTTTACTAGACTCTAAAGAATGGGCATTTGTAAAGAAAATCAAAGAGCACCAATCAACAGGTAAAAAGATTTGTATTTTCGGCTGCCCTGGTGGCGCAGTGTTTGAGAATCTGCCTGCTAATGCAGGGGACACGGGTTCGAGCCCTGGTCTGGGAGGATCCCACATGCCGCGGAGCAACTAGGCCCATGAGCCACAACTACTGAGCCTGCGCGTCTGGAGCCTGTGCTCCGCAACAAGAGAGGCTGCCATAGTGAGAGGCCCGTGCACTGCGATGAAGAGTGGCCCCCGCTTGCCACAACTAGAGAAAGCCCTCACACAGAAACAAAGACGCAACACAGCAAAAATAAATTAATTAATTAATAAACTCCTACCCCCAACATCTTCTTAAAAAAAAAAGATTTGTATTTTTAATCGGTGAGTAATATCAGGCTCAAAGATGGAAAAGACTGGTTGTTAATGATAACTATAAAAGCTAAAAATGACAAATTTGAAAAATCAGGTAGCTTTCTCTTTGTGTTAAATCTGAGGAAACTAGGTTTATGCATGGCCTTTGGAAGAATATTGTGCACCCTTTTAAATGCTTTTAATTTTGCTTGAGAGCCACTGAGTAGAGGTGTACAGGTTGTGCACTGCACAACCCTAGGGGCCTCATTCACACTGTATGATTTATTTCATAGGATAATTTTCCAGAAGATAGCAGTAATTTTCATATTCTAATATATCATCCTATTTCAGCAGATGGAAGTAGTGTCTCGAGGAAGGGATGCCTCTTTCTATTTTTCACATAGGCCCCCAGGTTACTCTTCAAAGGAATCTCATAGTATTCAATTAAATGCTAGAGGAAATTTTTCCTTTTATTATTTTTGCCTTCGTATTTTTGCTTTAGATAAAACTTGAGAAATAGAGTAGAAAATAAAGTGGACAGTTCAGCCTCGACAAGCACACATATCAGGAAGTTTACTTTAGCACGAAGGGAAAAGTAGACGTTGAAATTCCTTCAACCTTCATGTGGCATTCACAGAAGAGTAATCAGGGGACATTTTTTTAAAATAGAGAGTTAAAATATATGTGTTGGACAAAAATAGAACAATCCAGGGTTTTCTTAAGTTCTATAAAATTTTGTTGCTGAAAATTCTCAAAAATTAAAAAAAAAGAAAGATTGTATTTAAATAAATAATACTATGGTTATATGCATATATATGTATGTATATGTTTATGTCATACATATGTGATGCACTATATAATGTAACCACCTCAATGATTCAAAATTATACACACTATATGGTATATTTTCGGCTTGGTAAAGTTCTGCCACAAGGAGATCTTTAATAAACCACTATGTCTGATGTTATTTTGTTTTACAACTTTTTTTCCGTCCAAAATTCATCTATTCACATCCTGTGGAAGGGGTGATGTGTGGAATTTATTTTGAAAAGCCCTGTTTTGATGACCTTCTACATTAAGTAGATTAAGAGGTATCAACTCTTTTCCCATTATATTGGCCACATTTATATTTTTTAAGAGTTAAGACTTAAAAAATGTAAGGAATATAATTAGTAGAAAGAAATTTGACTTGAGAGATGGAGAGAAGCCTATATTTTATTTTAACATTCTGGACCCTTAGCCATCTTTGCCTTTAGAAGCTGTGTTAAAGAACTTCCACTTAATTAACTGACACTGCTGATCTGAATTAATGACAAGATCCCTAGCACCTGTTCCGGCTTTCTCTGGGGAGCCAGTTGAATGGATCAGGCAGATTGAGAGAGTCTCACTGGGGCAACAGAATCCAGAAGATATTGTAGAGGCTGATCTCTGCTGTAAGACCTTCATTAGTCATCTGTTGAACATCAGTTACTGAGTTGGGAATATAACTCCAGCAAGAGGTAAAAATACCTTCCTTTAAATAAATCTGTTCAGCTGTGCATGATTTAAGATTTTCTTTGACAAGAACACTGAAGATTTCTGGTACTTCAGTCATGTGAAGTAGCAATGAAGTAGCACTTCACAAAAGTGAAGGCCAGAGGATTTTGCCCTCAGAAATTCCACTGTGCAAAAATTAACTAAGAGGAAATCAGTATTGCTTAACTCTTATTTCCAGACTATTAATATGACAGAGCCCAAACTCTGACGCTTCTCTTTTTATTCCATATAATTAATTCTATGGATGGTGGGGACACACTCACTTCCTTTCACGGGCCTCTAATTCTTTCATAGCCAAAGAACTAATTCTTTACTAATTTGGCAGAACTAAAAATAACTAAAGATCCAAAAAATATCTTAATTGCTTTCTGTAAGTAAAAAGAATTCTTTACTACATCTCAATTTCAACAGTGAAACAATGAGAGACACAGAAGGTTTACGTCCTTAGGAGCTTCCATAGTAAGAGCTCATTGCACTTTTTTCTATAATCAGTGGCATTTTTTTTTTCTAAAAAGCAGTGCTTATGAGCATAGATTGAGCTGCTAGTGATAAAGAAGTAATTAGGAGTGAAATTTTTAGGAGCCTATGCAGGTTTAGGTATTTAAAGATCACTTGCCTTTACTATGCATGGTTTTTCAAATTTTCACAACTGTTAAACTGTCCACAAATAACTTTTCCATTGACAATTCCACAGGAGAGAAGAGAGTGTTACAATGTTAATAAAATATCAGGAAACATATAAACTTTAATAGTGTAATATAATTTGTAGCACATTTAGATATTAGGGGAAATAAATAATTTATAGCAAAGTTTCTTATTTTGAAATTGCAATATTCATATGTTTTAACTAAAATGTTAATTTAGTTTTGGCTACTAGCAATATGGTAGATAGATATTATAACAATTTGTTCCTTACCAAAATAACTAGTGTCTACATATAATTTAGTTTACATTGTGTTGCTGGGTTGCTTATAGATGGCAAGATGATTTTAAAAGAGCCTCCTCTCTCTCCTCACATAAAATAAGACACAGAGAAAGTTATGCACTGAAAATAAAGCAATGAGAGCAGGACCTTCTGTCAATGTCAATTTCTCTTGAAGGCCTGTCCAATACCAATCTGTAACCTGATTACTGTAGAGAAGGAGGAGCAGGGCTAAACCAGAAGTTTCAAGATTAAGTTGTGAACCTGAGAGAGGCCAAGATGCTTTATGGTTCCTTGCAGAAGGAAATGTAAATAAACTCCAAAAGAAAGCTTCTCTAAGGTGAATTCTCAAGACTCCCACTGATGAAAAAAATCACCAAACAATCAAGGAAAAATTAACATTAGTGAGACTAAGCAAAACCAAACAATATGAAACCCTCACTCCCCCAAAATGCAGATTTGAAATGTCAGATACAGCATATAAAATAATAATATATGAAATGTTTAAAGAAAAAAATCACAAATAGAAGTAAATGATATGATGAAAAGTATAAGACAAATTTGAAAAAAATAACCAAATGGAAATAGTGGAAATGAAATATACTACCTTGGGGAAGAGGGGTCAATAAATGGCTTGAATAGCAGATTAGACATAGCTGAAGAGAGAATAAGTTATCAGGAAGGTAGAGCTGAAGTGGTCCAGAAAGTGGTACAGAGAAACACATAGATGGAAAGTAGACTTTAAAGAGATATGAAGTTCCATTGTATATCTAACCAGGGTACCAAAAGCAGAGAATGGAGAAAATAAAGAAGAGACAAATCTGAAGGGCAAACAGCAGACAATTTTCTAGAATTCGTGAAAGATAAGAATCTGTAGATATTGGAGACAAGGTAGAATAAAAAGATAAAATTCACCCGAGACAAAATTCAGTAAAACAATAAAATGTTAATGTAAAGAGAAGATTTTAGCCAGTTTAGAGATAAAAAGATCAATTTCAAAGGAACTATGTTTAAATAAACAACAGACTTTTAAAGAGTAGCTAGTAGTAGAATAATGGAATGAGTTTCATTATGAGAAAATCACTGTCAACTTAGAATTGCATGTCCAGCAAAACTAATTTCGAAAAAAGAGGATAAAACAAATAAATGTTCAGGCAAACACAACACTAAGAGCTTACCAACAATGACAGATTTAAGGGATTTCTAAAGGATATTCTTTAGGTACAAATAAAATGATTTTAGGAAAAAGATTTGAAATTCAAGATGAAATGGTGAGTGAAGCCATAAATAGGTCTGTAAATCTAAACATACAATAACTGCATAAAATAATAATGGTTTCTAATACATTGTTTTACAACAACAGAAGACAGACAAAAAAATTAGACAAAGATAGCATGTAAATGGGAGGCAGGATGATGTTATTAAAATGTTGTAAGGCATTGGAATTGTTTGGAAAGGGGTTTAGGACAATAACTTTAGACTTTCTTGAGTTAAGTACAGTTGATAAAATCCAAAGTTAACTAATTATTAAAACAACAGAAATAGGGTATAAGTCAAAATAATATATGCATATGGGGCAGCTAAAATGAAAAACAATTAACTTGGAAGAGGCAATAAAAAGTCATAGAAATCAGTGAAATAGAAACAAAAATACGATGACAGAGATGTTTAAATATCCCATTAATTATAATTAATGTAAATTTACTAAAATTATATTTCAGGATAAGTAAATAACCCTAGCTAATGAGAAGAAGTTCTAGTTTACAGAAGAACATCAAGCTAATAAATATGCTAAAAGTGTTAGAAGTATGAAAGGGAATAGGACACAACTATAGGGACAAATCAACACCATAACACCACATGGATTATTTTTGGATTACAAGAGGAAAAATGTAACTTTACGTAAAGAGATTAGTCTGTCACTACTCTAACTAGTTAGGTACCTAATGCTGGGACACACATATGTCTCCTGACGTGATGTAATTCAAAGTTTTAGACATTAGCTATAATAAATTTCTGCCAAAACTGTTTGACTTGTTAAGATGTTTTCTGTAACATCTAGATCATAGGGAAGGTTAACATGCTGGACATTTTTTTTTTTTTTTTTGTGGTACGCGAGCCTCCCACTGCCGCAGCCTCTCCCATTGCGGAGCACAGGCTCCGGACGTGCAGGCCCAGCGGCCATGGCTCACGGGCCCAGCCGCTCCACGGCACGCGGGATCCTCCCGGCCCAGGGCACGAACCCGCATCCCCTGAATCGGCAGGTGGACTCCCAACCACTGCGCCACCAGGGAAGCCCATGCTGGACATTTTTGTAAAAGCTGATATTACAGTTTTCAGTCGGAAATCTGCAGGGTGGGCCAACAGACTGGAAGTCAGGTAAGTTTCTATGATATAGTCTCAGAGGCAGAATTCCTTCTTATTAAGAAAACCTCACTCTTTGCTCTTAGGCCTTCATTGACTAGATAAAGTCGATTCACACTATGGAGGATAATCTGCCTTACTTAAAGGCACACGTAAATGTGAGTCATATCTAAAAAATGTCTTCACACACCTAGACTAGTGTTGGCCAAACAACTGGGCACCATAGCGTATCCAAATTGACAAAAAATTAACCCATCACAGGTGTGATAATGTTTTGAATGTTTTACTTTGTTTCGTTTTTTTGTTGTGGAAGAAAATTTTTTTACAAATCTAAATTAAGGAATTCAATGACAAAATATGTTGTTGGCAATTTTCTTTGAAACAGTTCAGAAAAATGAGTGATTTTAAGTAGACTGAATATTCATATTAGATTCACTAATCGATGCAAAAGGATTATGAACATCTATGAAAAAGGATTAACAAGGTGTCCCAGGTAAATACTAATGTTAAAAAAAAACTGTGTTAACAATATTAGTGTGAGACAAAATAAATTTTAACTTAAAAACTATATATAGAAAGGGTCACTACATATAAAGGGTCTGATATACTAAGATGATAACAATGCTCAACTTTGAAGTATCGAATAAAAATAGCCTCAAGTATATATAAAGAAAAATTGAAAGAATTACAAAATGGAATAGACAAATTCACTGTCTATTGTCTAGGAAGAATATTTCAGCACATTTCTTAGAATTATTTGTAGAACCATGGCAAAAACTGATAAATATAAGGATGAGATAAGCACCAAAATTATAGGCTTGATTTATTAGATTTTTCACTATTCTGTTCATTTTGAAGTTTCTGTTAGAAGATGGCTACATGTGATATTCGAGGATAGTTTCAGACATACTATTTTGTTTAGATATTCTATTATTAGAAATGTAGCTGGGATATACATTTATCTTAGAATAAATAACTGTCACATTAAAATCGCTATTTCCGGTTATCTCCTAAGAGGTAAATAAGCTTCAAAATGAGGTTCAGTATATGAAATGGTTTCATATACTTTATGAGAAATTTGGAAGAACATTTTTAGACTAAAATAATTTTCCTGATGCTACATTTTTAAAACGTTATTTTAAAATTATTTCTTCTCTCTTCTGTAGAAATATGTATTAGATCATTATATTAAGTATTTTAACTTTAGTTTGAATTGCCAAATCATATTAAAATTTATTTGAGGTATAAAATGCCAACTGGGAAGTCTTTGCAGGATATATTTGAGTGCTCGACATCTTTGTAAGGATCTGCAGGAGAAATCAGTAACACTCAAGACTCTGCTAATCCTAAGGAACCTAGAAAATTACTAGATATTTTGGGTTTTATATGACTTCTAAATAAATGGTTTATATATAATTTTTAATAGCACTTAACTCATTCATCTAGTAAGGATCAAACTGGGTGTTGGAATACTGAGAGTGGGCATTCTAATTATTTCTAACTCTTTCACATGCTTTTAATATGTTTTGTTTTCCAATGAAATAAAGCATCATCATGTACCTAATGTATTTTCCCACAGAATATACATTACTAGGGACTTCCTTTTATTCATCCTGATTCTGAGAGTCACTCTACCCTTTAGAACTGCAATGGCCATAAAGAGATGTAAATTTGCATAAAGAAGCTATGTGTGTATGTGTATGTGAGTATATGTGTGTGAGTTTAAGAACATTTTATCTGTGAAAAAAAGGCCACTTTAGTATATTTTCTTTGGTTTATTAAAATGTAAATTTCTTGCATGATGATACTGGTAAAGATGTAATGTATTCTCTCTATAGCACCATAGATTCCTGGGAGAATACATGGATTGTCAATGTATGTTGATTATTTTCAATATATCATTTTCGTCAAGAGCTTTGCATTTTCTCTTGCTTTGAAATACATATGTTTCCAAGGATGTAAAAACCAGATATTACTCACTGACTTCTACCTCAACTATGGGTATTGGACAAGAACATAGAAAATGGCTCAATGTGTTTTTGCAATTCCTTAAGGAATATGAGGTTACATTATGAAATCACATTAGATTGTATTTTAATTCAATTAAGAGCTTTCACTGTGTTCATACAATTGGAAGACACTACAAAAGAGGAAAGGTGAACAAAGTATCATTATTGTCAAGGACGTCTAGAGGGGACGATGGATACACATAAATCTACAGAGAATGCAATAACAGTAATCAATAAGTTACTCAATGAGTACATAAAAAGCAGAAGTTAAGTTGATATAGAGAACCAGAAAATATTATGGAGAAGGGTTTCTATTAAAATTTTGGATATAAAGCATAACTACCTTCATCTTTACATATACACTTGATAAATAGGAGATTAATATTCTGGGATTTTTTCTAGTGAATAGAACCACAAGTTATTGAAGTTGAATGTGTTTATTTCCATCCTTTAATTAGCATCTAACTTTTCTCATTTTCACACATAAATCATTCTAATCAAAGTAAATGCTTTATTTAGTCAAATCTCAAGCAGAGGAGTTGTTTCTCTTACTGACATTCTGCTCTTTCCCTCAGACTCAGGTAATGACAAGGTGCTACAGCCAAAGATATATCCTAAAATTTGTTAGTATAGTTGTGAATGGTAAGCTTTCAATATTCTACAGCTGCAATACACATTAGGTTTCAAAATTTTGAAACTGAGCTAAAGACATTTTCTGCTTCTAAATAAGAGAGCTATAGCCAAAGTTGTTATAGTTCATATGGTTTTTATGTTTCCAACCTTGTGGAAATAGAATATAACTTTTTTCTATTTGCAATATCTATCTATCTACCTTTATTTTTTTAAAATTGAATCTTATAAGAGAATAAAAGTAAGGCCAAATGTGTCATAGAAATAGAAAACATATGTCTCTGTATTTCCCAGATTAAATGGAAGGGAGGTTTGCAGTGATGTTTGATTCAATGTGAGTTACTTAATAACACATAAAAAAACAAGTACACAATAAAATACAAAGTAATAACTCTCATGAATAAAATTAGATTTTTTGAAAAGTAGTTATTAATTCTTAAATTTGTGAGTTTATCTTGTAATAGTCCAAGTTCATTACTGTACATCTCTGAGGATTACTGGATTCTCTTTTTAAAAAATATTTGGCAATACAGAGGACTGAGCTAACTCACATGAGCAAATCTTGAATGCCTGCCCCCACCTCCATAGGAAAATTATAGAATATACAGTAATTTAGAAATAGCTACGTGAGTTTACAAAAACAAGCAACTTTCATGTTAAAGAATTGAGGACAATAATGAAAGCCAAAATGGCAAGCTTGAGCTGATACTTTGGAAGCCTCTGTGAATTTTAGGCCTGGAGGGGAATGTAATGGACCAGGAGATTCCAGGAGCTCACGCTTGAGGAGACTCCAGGAGCTGCCTCCTATTGTATGATGCACATTAGAACTATTCTTCTCAGTGACCAAGAAAAACGGCATGTGTCTGCAGCTTTGCATGAGGAGAAATGTTGCTTTCAAGCTAGACAATGTGAGGCATGGGTGTGGGGGTAAAAATGTACTTTACTAACAGGAGGAGAGGATTCCAAGCTAAGATATTAAACTAAACACCAGTTTAAGACTACGGAAACCCAGATGTCTCCTTCAGCACCAAAGCATACTTTCTTCATACAGAGATATTCATAATCTCTTCTGAGGAGGAGTTCACAACAGTAAATTACTGTGTCATAAATTCTATCACCATGAGAAAAACTCTGAAAATCCAACAAAAAGTAGTATACATCCTGGAGAAACACAGTTCAGAAAGACATCAGTAAATGTTTTTTCTTAAAAGTCTTAAAGCTATATTAAAGAAACTAGAAATCATGATAAATAATAAGCAGCATAAAAAAAGAACAGGTAAATTTGAAAAAGAGCAAACTAGAATGCTAAAAAAGTATAGTCATTGTTATTTCAAAACATTGATTAAGGCTTCCCTGGTGGCGCAGTGGTTGAGAATCTGCCTGCTAATGCAGGGGACACGGGTTCGAGCCCTGGTCTGGGAGGATCCCACATGCCACGGAGCAACTAGGCCCATGAGCCACAACTACTGAGCCTGCGCGTCTGGAGCCTGTGCTCCGCAACAAGAGAGGCTGCCATAGTGAGAGGCCCGTGCACTGTGATGAAGAGTGGCCCCCGCTTGCCACAACTAGAGAAAGCCCTTGCAAAGAAACGAAGACCCTACACAGCAAAAATAAATAAATTAATAAAACTCCTACCCCCAACATCTTCTTAAACAAAACAAAACAAAAAAAACATTGATTAGATAGAGTACTCTGTAGAGTTGAAGAAAAACCATGTAAACTAGAAAAGAAACTGAGGAAATACATAAAATACAGAACAGAAATACAAGTGACATGAAATATATGAAAAACTGTTTTAGGCATGAGAGATAAAAGGTTCTGATGCATTTTAATAGGAGTGTCAGAAGAAAACAGTAGGATAAATGGAGATGTAATTTTGCAATGGAAAAATGGTTGAGAATTCTCAAGAATTAAGAAAAGACATGATTATTCTGACTAAAATATCATATACTTCTAAAAAGAACAACTCTTCATTTAAACATATTGTAAAAATTGCAGAAAAAATATTTCATGTGTACTTTATTTTGATAAAAGTAGTTCAATAAGAATATAAATGGACAAGAATCTTTAATGTACCTAATAACATTTTGAACTATATAAAAATCTGATATGAATTAATTTTAAAAAGACTAAAACAATGACATTCCTTTTTTATTGTTTTACATCTTTACTGGAGTATAATTGCTTTACAATGTTGTATTTCTGCTCTATAACAAACTGAATCAGCTATATGCATACAAATATCCCCATATCCCCTCCCTCTTGTGCCTCCCTCCCACCCGCCCTATCCCACCCCTCTACGAGGTCACAAAGCACTGAGCTGATCTCCCTGTGCTATGCAGCTGCTTCCCATTAGCTATCTATTTTACATTTGGTATTTGGTAGTGTATAGATGTCAATGCTACTCTCTCACTTCATCCCATCTTCCCCTCCCCCACCTTGTGTCCTCAAGTCCATTCTCTACATCTGTGTCTTGATTCCTGTCCTGTCCCTAGGTTCATCAGAACCTTTTTTTTTTTTAGATTCCATATATATGTGTTAGCATATGGTATTTGTTTTTCTCTTTCTGACTTACTTCATTCTGTATGACAGACTCTAGGTCCATCCATCTCACTACAAATAACTCAATTTTGTTTCTTTTTATGGCTCAGTAATATTCCATTGTATACATGTGTCACATCTTCTTTATCCATTCACCTGTTGATGAACACTTAGGTTGTTTCCATGTCCTGGGGGGACTATTGTAAATAGTTCTGCAGTGAACATTGTGGTACATGTCCCTTTTTGAATTATGGTTTTCTCAGGGTATATGCCCCGTAGTGGGATTGCTGGGTCATATGGTAGTTCTATTTTTAGTTTTTTAAGGAACCTCCAGTTCTGTCAGCAATGGACAGATTAAAAAGGCCAGATTGGGGGCTTCCCTAGTGGTGCAGTGGTTGAGAGTCCGCCTGCCGATGCAGGGGACACGGGTTCATGCCCCGGTCCAGGAAGATCCCACATGCCGCGGAGTGGCTGGGCCCGTGAGCCATGGCTGCCGAGCCTGTGCGTCCGGAGCCTGTGCTCTGCAACGGGAGAGGCCACAACAGTGAGAGGCCCGCGTACCGCAAAAAAAAAAAAAAAAAAAGGCCAGACTGGGAGTTTGGGATTGACATGTAGACACTGTTAAATTTCAAACAGATAACCAACAATGACCTACTGTTATAAAAAAAAAATGCTACTGCCCAGCCAAAAAAAAAAAAAATTTAAATAAATAAATAAATAAAAGGCTAAAAGAAAAAAAGGTACTGATAATTTGAATATCACAGTTGATGAGCTTGATATGTACACCTTAGCTTGTGGTGGTTATATGTTGTGGGCTTGTGGGTTTAGGTGTGTATGTTTACAGAGAGAGAAATAGAAGAGGAGGGAGAGAGAAGAGAAAGAGAAAGAGAGAGAGAATGAAAAGAGAATTTTGTGTCTAACATACTAACAATACACTTCATCAAATGTAAAGGGAAGAGTCACTAACACTGACTGTGCATTACGATAAAAGCTTTTCAATAGATTTAAAAATTTGGAAAATAACATATCACTTTATTTGACCATATTCAGGTTAATAAAAATTATTTTTAAAGATTAAAGAAAAATAACTAAAACTGTCTATGTGAAAAAATTGAAACACATTTATAAAACTCAGATTTAGTATAATATTAAAATCAAAATCATAAGTAATTTAGAAAAGTATAAGAGTATATTATAATTTGAAAATTGTGAGATGCAAACAGACCTGTACTCAGAGTAAAATTTTTATTCAAAGTATATTTTGTACCAGGAATAAGGTACAAAATAAATAAAGCATATAATCGTTGATGAAAAATAATAAAATTAATCCAGGGAAAGTTAAAAAATAAATTAAAGCATATGTTTATAAGATGACAAAATTAATATATTCTTACAATTTAAACAAGAAATACAGAGATAAAAAGTAGGAAGACATAACTATAAATAGAGAAGATGTTTAAATTATTATCAGAAAATTCAACATATAATTTTATGTGCATATATTTAAGAATCTAAATGATGTGGATTATGTTGCAAAATACTAATTATCTAAACTGTGTTAGGAAGAGAAAAAACAACTAAAATATAATAAATACGTTAATGGATTAGTTGAATAAATTTTAAAAGAACCTAAAGAAAGAAAAACAATGTTACATATTCTTTATAGAAACATGTCAATAAATTAAAGATTTTTTATATACAAATATCTAGAACATAGAAAAATGTCACACTTCCTCATTTATCCTCTTAGCATAACACCCATAAATAAAGCTATGTATATATTAGTTTCTTTCTAATCTTGCATCTAAATATAAAGGCATTATCCTAAATAAAATATTACCAAATGAAAATCAGTGGTTTACAGAAATAGTAGTATGGCTTGCATTATTAGAATAACACCAGTGTCATTCATGTAATTTAATTATAGCACAAATAAGGATACATGATAGTATAATTAAATTAAAAATGTTTAAGGAAGAAAATAATATGATGATTTTAATAGTTAAAGAAATAATTATTAATTCATCAATGAAATAAAATATAAGGTCTTAAGAAGCTAGAAAGTTTTAGAAAATTCCTTCCTGGATAAAGAATATCTATCAGCACATAGATTAGATATCACACTATGTGATAAAATATCAAAACCGGTCCTACTAAATATAATATACAATTAAGACTGTTGTTACTGTATCGCATCATACAGGAGGTTAATGAAACATGGAAAATACTAGAAAGGGCACAATTGTTATCACTTTGCAGACAATACAATTGTTTCCTAGGGCAATCAACTCTAAAAAATTTTAAACTATTGAGATGATTCAACAACCTGGCTACATACAAAATAAAATTTAAAAGCAACAGCTTTTTAATATACCAAAGACAACCAGCCTAGTAAGAAACATACAAGATCTGCATTAAAATGAGGATTTTATAAGAAATTAAAAAGCTAATTCTAAACTTCTCCCTCTAATAGAGGGAGAAAATGTACAGTAATGTAAAAATATAGATTTATAAGAGAATCACAATTTATCCTATCAGATATCAAACATATTACATAGAAATAGCAATTAAAATGTGTACTTTAGATACAGGTAAAAATGTTAGGTCAAAGATCAATAAGTGTATGGAAACTAACTTCTATGTGTACAGGGTAATTTAGTTTTTGATAAATTTAGCTTTGTAATTGAGAGTGAATTGAATGGATTATTCAGTAAGTGACCTAAAGTAATTTGACAGCTACATGAATAGAGAACCTCATGTCATGCACAAAGATTTACTACACATTTCTTAAATAAGTTTAAACTATTTTAAAATAACTTTTTAAAATATTCAAAGAAAATATGAGCATTTTCTCTTTCTTTTGCTGTGAGGAAGATATTTCAATTTAGAAGGAAATTGACAGTGTATCCTTATAAGACAAAACAAACAAACCTTTATAAACATAGAAACAAACAAAAATCTTTAAAAAAAATCATTAAAAATATAAAATTCAGTTGAAATGTTGGGATAAAACAATAAAGAATTAATAAAATATTTAAAGAGCTCTTAAAAACAATTTTAAAAAGACAATATAGGAAAAATAGGCAAAGGATATAAAGGAAGATTAAGGAAAAAATTCTGAAAAACATCTAAATTATACTCAACCTCAGTAGCAATTAAAGAAATGAGAATTAAAAGCAATTAGTTATTTTTCACATAGGAGATTGTCTAAAAGATTAAGAAAATTATACTCCCAGTATAAGCAAAAATTCAGGGAAATGAGAGTTCTTCATATAGCAGGAAACTAAAAAGTGGTGAAATATGTTTAGAAAACTTTTTGGTTGAATTTTCTAACGTTTAAATGTTAATTCCTTTGATCAATTAATTCTGCTTTTAAAGATGTCTCCTAAACTAATATGTAAAAATAACCCCAAATAGTTTAGGTGGTTGGTACAAAATTATTTTTAATGAAAAAAATTGAATCAATTTAAACAGCCATCTATACGAGAGTAGTAAAATGCATTTTTATATGCTTATGTCATAGAAATCTAAGTATCAGTAAGAAGGATATACTAATCTGTATATATAATGTTATGAATATTTTTATGCACAGTGTTAGAAGAAAAAAGATCACAAAGCATTCTATTTTTGAAAAAAATATGGTCTACACAAGAATACACTTGACAAAATACTGAGTATGGTTGCCTCTTGGGTGAGGACAGGAATATTCAAAGGAAAAATCATTTTATGTATTTTACATTGTTAGGAAAAAATGTATTCACTGGTATTTGTGCTATAAAAATGAAACAGCAAAAAAGGTATATAACTTTGCCATTCATTTAAATCACTGCTTGTAAAGACAACATGAACTAATCCTACTTTTATTTCCTATCATTCTACAAACTCGAAAATACTTTTAAAAAGTAGAGCAAGATTTTTCCAGATACTAAGACAATGTAGAATCAACATTAACCACAGAAAATTAAGCAGCATTTAATCAATAAATTCAGTCTCTCTAGTGATCAGTGTGGATGGAAAAGTCATGTGCCACAACTATTGAAGCCCGTGTGCCTACAACCCATGCTCTGCAAAAAGAGAAGCCACCACAATGAGAAGACTGCGCACCACACCGAAGAGTAGCGCCCGCTTGCCTCAACTAGAGAAAGCCACGCACAGCAATGAAGAACCAAAGCAACCAAAAATAAATAAATAAAATTTTTTTAAAACAAGGATTATGAGAGAAAGGAGGCTTCGAGTTAGAGAAAAAAATACTCCTAAGTAAAATCTTACATAAGAACATCAGTTGCGGTTTTATACATTATTTCCTTTGAAACCAATGATATTTGTAAGTAGTTAGAAGAACATGAATATTAAATTTATAAAATGTAGCTTGTTAACTTTGTAAACAACTCTGAATGTATGAATTCAGTGGTTGGTATCATGGGGTCTTGCATTTAAGCACATTATTTTGAACTACATTTAAGCAGATTCTTTAGAAGCACTGTGTAAACTTCTAGCATATGGAAATTCTCTCCGACAAGACAGTCAAATGAAATGTCAAACTATCTATAGATGGTCTTAAGAAATCTAGAAAGCAGAAAGTGACAAAATAAGGCCAAATATACATGAACCAGATTTTAAAAATAGAGGAAAAGATGCAATAGAAAATTCTTGGTCAGTGGTTTTAAACTATGATTCACAGACTCCTCAAGGGGGTCTGTGAATAAAACCGTGCATATTAACCTAAAATAAACATGATCATCAAAATTTCTAGTAGGAAACTTTATACAACTAGATACGTGCAACTGTATGTTTCATCTTGCGGTTATTCATTTCCTAAGATATCTATCAAACTTAACATCATCAGGTAATTAAATCATGGAATTTGAACATTTGCAGATAGTAACAATCAATTGAACATTCACTGTGCCCCTTTGGGGGAAAAAAAGTACCTTTCTCATTTGTTGTAGATCAAGTAATTAGATATGGTAATATATTAAATACAATAATTCCTTTGCTGAAATATCTTATTTAAATTGTTTGAATGATTATGGATTGCATTTCAATGATCTTATAAGAAAGTGATAGTGAGGGTCATGATTTGAGAATTCCATAAAAAACTAGTTGCCAGCCATGAATCTAGGTGAAAAGTATGAAATATAATCATACTTACGGGCAAAGAGAAGAGTAAAGCTACTTCTTATACCAAGTTTCTATTTGAGTGAAAGAAACCAAAGAACTTAGCATGATTATATTTGATTAATAATTCATAGTTATAAAGTGCTTTCACACATTTAATCTTGTTTGATCTGAACAAGGTTTTGAGGAAGGCAGGGCTTATTGGCCCAGAGTACCAACAAGGAAACTGGATCAGAAATGTCAAACAATCTGTCCAAAGTCATGGTACTAGGAAGTGGTGAAACCAGAATAGCACTCATACGTCCTGACACTTAATCTCTTGTCTCCCAGCTGTTTGTGTTGTGCAGACGTGATGAAGACAGGCACTGGGAACAGTGCAAGAGTAGTTATGATGAGTGAAAACTCACTTTTACTTCTCTCTTCTATCTGTTCATATATCAAATGTGAAGGTCTACTAAGGTGTAACAAGATGTTAAAACGAGACTCAGTTTTGGTTTTGTTGAACTGCCAAGAAAATAGGTACCAACTACTCTCTCACTGCCAAGCAAGGTGAAAAATAACAATGTGATGACAAAACAAGTATCCAAAAAAGAGTTTTATGTCTCCTAATAACTTGCTCTCATAAAGGATTTACATCAGGTGAGGTGAAAGAGGTCAGGAGGTTTGCTGGCTTGTTGGTTGGAGAAAATTGTGTTTAAGAGAGTTGATGGAGGCTATAACAGTTTCTCTGTAATCCTGAATATGTCAGAAAACACAAATAGTCCAGGGTGGAGAGGAGTGAATGATGACGAGAGAGAATGCAACCACACATTCATTCTCCCATTGCTGGGTTGATTTGGGGGGGAAAAGAAGTTATAAGTTTGAAGGAAGTTTAGTGTTTTGATTATTATCCTGGGGGGTGTGTGTGTGTGTGTGTGAAGTACGAAGTACTCAGAGGATTCGTTTTTAAATCCGAGAATGACTAGCAAAGTTTTAAAAACCTCTCACTACTTTTTTTTTTAAGACATGTATTTAATAGATTTTATTTTTTAGAGCAGTTTTACTTTCACAGCAAAACTGAGCAGAAAGTACAAAGTTCCCATTTACCCATTCTCCATATGTCATATCTTTTAATCTGCCTTTTGTTCTCTTATTATTTTGATTTATTTGGGGGGGGATGGTTTTCCCTTATGCTTTATAGTGGGTAAAAGGAAACCATGGAGTGTATTTGAACAGGTAGATGTTTGTTGCAGGTGGTTGTGGGAAAATGAAGTTTCTTTCTGACAACATCTTATGAACTTTGAGCTCAAGGCAATGTTAATGAACATTTCACATTGTTCAAAGCAGAAATCTCAAACCTGCTTTCCCCCAGAAAAAAAGGATCATTTTCTCCTTTAGCCTCTTCCATCATTATTACTGATCCAGTTTCTCAGGCCATACCTGAAAAGGTATACAGAAGCACATGCCTTTACTCCTTATTTTCAACACCTCACATTAGCAGAAAGTCATGTGGTCATATATAATTGGAAACGTCGCTTCTCACCACCTAAGTCACTGCCGCCCTATTCTGAGGCCTCTCGTCACTGTCCAGCTACTGGAATAGGCTCCTCCCTGGAATCCCTCTTTCAACTCCTGTCCTGCTAGAGCCCTTTTCTGTAAATCAACCGAAGTTATCAGTTAAAGCACAAACCACATCACAGCACGACCTCAGTTAAAATTCTCGAACTGTTTTTTAATTTACTTCATTAATTCCAAATTTTTTTCCATTGCTTACAACTTCCTACATGATCTTTGTCCCTCTCTCTGACCTCGTTTCTAATCCTGCCCTTCACACCCACTATGTAGCCACAGTGGCCTCCTCCCTGTTCCTTTGGCAGACCAAACCCATTCCTTCCTCAGGGACTTTCCATTTGCTCTTTTTCTCTGCTGGGTTTTGTTTTTCCAAGATATTCTAATTGTTGGCTGCTATTCACATCTCTGCGCAAATGTCATCTGCTTAAAGGGAGCTGCTTTGACCATCCTCTTCAATAGCTTTTCTTTATCCACTTAAACAGTGTTCCCTTCACAGCACTTGCCATTGTCTCAAGACTGATTTTTTAAAAATGTATATGTTGAGAGCAACACCCAGCTCTACCCACCACCAGTCCCTCCCATCAGGAAGCTTGCATAAGCCTCTTAGATAGCATAATCCACCAGAGGGCAGACAGCAGAAGCAGGGAGAACTACAATCCTGCAAACTGTGAAACAAAAACCACATTCACAGAAAGACAGACAAGATGAAAAGGCAGAGGGCTATGTACCAGATGAAGGAACAAGATAAAACCCCAGAAAAACAACTAAATGAAGTGGAGATAGGCAACCTTCCAGAAAAAGAATTCAGAATAATGATAGGGAAGATGATCCAGGACCTCAGAAAAAGAATGGGGGCAAAGATCTTGAAGATGCAAGAAATGTTTAACAAAGACCTGGAAAAATTAAAGAACAAACAAACAGAGATGAACAATACAATAACTGAAATGAAAACTACACCAGAAGGAATCAATAGCAGAATAACTGAGGCAGAAGAACGGCTAAGTGACCTGGAAGACAGAATGGTGGAATTCACTGCTGCGGTACAGAATAAAGAAAAAAGAATGAAAGGAAACGAAGACAGCCTAAGAGACCTCTGGGACAACATTAAACGCAACAACATTCGCATTATAGGGGTCCCAGAAGGAGAAGAGAGAGAAAGGACCCGAGAAAATATTTGAAGAGATGATAGTCTAAAACTTCCCTAACATGGAAAAGGAAAACTTCCCTAACATGGAAAAGGACCCAAGTTCAGAAAGCACAGAGAGTCCCATACAGGATAAACCCAAGGAGAAACACATTGAGACACATAGTAATCAAACAGGCAAAAATTAAAGACAAAGAAAAATTACTGAAAGCAGCAAGGGAAAAATGACAAATAACATACAAGGGAACTCCCATAAGGTTGACAGCTAATGTCTCAGCAGAAACTCTACAAGCCAGAAGGGAGTGGCATGACATTTTTTTTTTTTTTTTTTTTTTTTAGCAGTATGCAGGCCTTTCACTGTTGTGGCCTCTCCTGTTGCGGAGCACAGGCTCTGGACGCGCAGGCTCAGCGGCCATGGCTCACGGGCCCAGCCACTCCGCGGCATGTGGGATCTTCCCGGATTGGGGCATGAACCCATGTCCCGTGCATCGGCAGGTGGACTCTCAACCACTGCACCACCAGGGAAGCCTGGCATGACATATTTAAAGTGATGAAAGGGAAGAACCTACAACCAAGATTACTCTACCTGGCAAGGATCTCATTCAGATTCGATGGAGAAATCAAAAGCTTTACAGACAAGCAAAAGCTAAGAGAATTCAGCACCACCAAACCAGCTCCACAACAAATGCTAAAGGAACTTCTCTAAGTGGGAAACACAGGAGAAGAAAAGGACCTACAAAACAAACCCAAAATAATTAAGAAAATGGTAATAGCAACATACATATTGATAATTACCTTAAACATGAATGGATTAAATGCTCCAACCAGAAGACACAGGCTTGCTGAATGGATACAAAAATAAGACACACATATATGCTGTCTACAAGAGACCCACTTCAGACCTAGGGACACACATACAGACTGAAAGTGAGGGTTTGGAAAAAGATATTCCATGAAAATGGAAATCAAAAGAAAGCTGGAATAGCAATACTCATATCAGACAAAATAGATTTTAAAATAAAGAATGTTACAAGAGACAAGGAAGGACACTGCATAATGATCAAGGGATCAATCCAAGAAAAAGACATAACAATTATAAATATATATGCACCCAATATACAAGCACCTCAATACATAAGACAACTGCTAACAGCTATAAAAGAGGAAATCGACAGAAACACAATAATACTGGGGGACTTTAACACCTCACTCACACCAATGGACCGATCATCCAAACAGAAAATTAATAAGGAAACACAAGCTTTAAATGACACAATAGACCAGATAGACTTAGTTGATATTTATAGGACATTCCATCCCAGAACAGCAGATTACACTTCCTTCTCAAGTGCACATGGAACATTCTCCAGAACTGATCACATCTTGGGTCACAAAATGAGCCTCAGTAAATTTAAGAAAATTGAAATAATATCAACCATCTTTTCTGACCACAATGCTAGGAGATTAGAAATGAATTACAGGAAAAAAACGTAAAAAACACAAACACATGAAGACTAAACAATACATTACCAAATAACCAAGAGATCACTGAAGAAATCAAAGAGGAAATAAAAAAATACCTAGAGACAAATGACAATGAAAACACGACGATCCAAAACCTATGGGATGCAGCAAAAGCAGTTCTAAGAGGGAAGTTTATAGCAATACAATCCTACCTCAAGAAACAACAAACATCTTAAATAAACAATCTAATCTTACACCTAAAAGAAATGGAGAAAGAAGAAAAAACAAAACCCAAAGTTAGTAGAAGGAAAGAAATCATAAATATCGGAGCAGAAATAAATGGAATAGCAAGAAAGAAAACAATAGCAAAGATCAATAAAACTAAAAGCTGGTTCTTTGAGAAGATAAACAAAATTGATAAACCATTAGCCAGACTCATCAAGAAAAAGAGGGAGAGGACTCAAATCATTAAAATTAGAAATGAAAAAGGAGAAGTTACAACAGACACTGCAGAAATACAAAGCATCCTAAGAGACTACTACAAGGAACTCTATGCCAATAAAATGGACAACCTGGAAGAAATGGACAAATTCTTAGAAAGGTATAACCTTCCAAGATGGAAACAGGAAGAAATAGAAAATATGAACAGACCAAACACAAGTAATGAAATTTTAACTGTGATTAAAAATCTTCCAACAAACCAAAGTCCAGGACCAGATGGCTTCACAGGTGAATTCTATCAAACATTTAGAGAATAGCTAACACCCATGCTTCTCAAACTCTTCCAAAAAACTGCAGAGGAAGGAACACTCCCAAAACCATTCTATGAGGCCACCATCACCCTGACACCAAAACCAGATAAAGATACTACAAAAAAAGACAATTACAGAGCAATATCACTGATGAAAATAGATGCAAAAATCCTCAACAAAATACTAGCAAACAGAATCCAACAACACATTAAAAAAATCATACACCATGATCAAGTGGGATTTATCTCAGGGATGCAAGAATTCTTCAATATATGCAAATGAATCAAGGTGATACACCATATTAACAAACTGAAGAAGAAAAATGATATAATCATCTCAATAGATGCAGTAAAAGCTTTTGACAAAATTCAACACCGATTTATGATAAAAACTCTCCAGAAAGTGGGCATAGAGGGAACCTACATCAACATAATAAAGGCCATACACAACAAACCCACAGCAAACATCATTCTCAATGGTGAAAAACTGAAAGCATTTCCTCTAAGATCAGGAACGAGACAAGAATGTCCACTCTCACCACTATTATTCAACATGGTTTTGGAAGTCCTAGCCATGGCAATCACAGAAGAAAAAGAAATAAAAGGAATACAAATTGGAAAAGAAGAAGTAAAACAGTCACTGTTTGCAGATGACATGATACTATACATAGAGAATCCTAAAGATGCCACGAGAAAACTACTAGAGCTAATCAAAGAATTTGGTAAAGTAGCAGGACACAAAATTAATGCACAGAAATCTCTGGCATTCCTATACACTAATGATGAAAAATCTGAAAGAGAAATTAAGGAAACACTCCCATTTACCATTGCAACAAAAAGAATAACATACCTAGGAATAAACCTACCTAAGGAGACAAAAGACCTGTATGCAGAAAACTATAAGACACTGATGAAAGAAATTAAAGATGATACGATGGAGAGACGTACAATGATCTTGCATTGAAAGAATCAATATTGTGAAAATGACTATACTACCCAAAGCAATCTACAGATTCAATGCAATCCCTATCAAATTACCAATGGCATTTTTTAGAGAACTAGAACAAAAAATCTAAAAATTTTTATGGAGACACAAGAGACCCCAAATAGCCAAAGCAGTCTTGAAGGAAAAAAACGGAGCTGGAGGAATCAGGATCCCAGACTTCAGACTATACTACAAAGCTACAGTAATCAAGACAATATGGTACTGGCACAAAAACAGAAATAGAGATCAAAGGAACAGGATAGAAAGCCCAGAGATAAACCCACACACCTATGGTCAACTAATCTATGACAAAGGAGGCAAAGATATACAATGGAGAAAAGACAGTCTATTCAATAAGTGGTGCTGGGAGAACTGGACAGCTACATGTAAAAGAATGAAATTAGAACACTCCCTAACACCATACACAAAAAGAAACTCAAAATGGATTAGAGACCTAAATGTAAGGCCAGACACTATAAAATTCTTCGATGAAAACATAGGAAGAACACTCCTTGACATAAATCTGAGCAAGATATTTTTTGATCCACCTCCTCGAGTAATGGCCATAAAAAAGAAAATAAACAATGGGACCTAATCAAACTTAAAAGTTTTTGCACAACAAAGGAAACTACAAACAAGATGATAAGACAACCCTCAGAATGGGAGAAAATATTTGCAAACGAATCAACAGACAAAGGATTAATCTCCAAAATATAAACAGCTCATGCAGCTCAATATTAAAAAGACAAACAACCCAATCCAAAAATGGGCAGAACACCTAAATAGACATTTCTCCAAAGAAGACATACAGATGGCCAAGAAGCACATGAAAAGTTGCTCAACATCACTAATTAGTAGAGAAATGCAAATCAAAACTACAATGAGGTATCAGCTCATACCCGTTAGAATGGGCATTATCAGAAAATCTACGAAGAACAAATGCTGGAGAGAGTGTGGAGAAAAGGGAACCCTCTTGCACTGTTGGTGGGAATGTAAATTGATACAGCCACTATGGAGAGCAGTATGGAGCTTCTTTAAAAAACTAAAAATAGAATTACCATATGACCCAGCAATCCCACTACTGGGCATATACCCAGAGAAAACCATAATTCAAAAAGACACATGCACCCCAGTGTTCACTGCAGCACTGTTTACAATAGCCAAGACCTGGAAGCAACCTAAATGCCCATTGACAGATGAATGGATAAAGAAGATGTGGTACATATATACAATGGAATATTACTCAGCCATAAAAAGGAATGAAATTGGGTCATTTGTAGAGATGTGGATGGATCTAGAGAGTGTCATACAGAGTGAAGTAAGTCAGAAAGGGAAAAAATATATCGTATATTAATGCATATATGTGGAACCTAGAAAAATGGTACAGATGAACCGGTTTGCAGGGCAGAAATTGAGACACAGATGCAGAGAACAAACGTATGGACACCAAGTGGGGAGGTGGCAGGGGGAGGGGTGGTGGTGTGATGAATCAGGCGATTGGGATTGACATATATACACCGATATGTATAAAATGGATAACTAATAAGAACCTGCTGTATTTAAAAAATGTATATGTTTGCATATAATGTCGCTTCCACACTAGAATGCAAGTTCTGTGAAGGCAGGAACTTTTTAACTGATGGGTCTTCAGTGTCCACAACAAAGCCTGGCTTAGAGTTTAAGAGTCAAAAACCAGGTTTTTGTTTTTAAAAGAATGACTAATGATAAGTAGTGATTTTTGAAGTCATATTGAGTCAAATTAGAAGTTTAACATATCCAAGGAAATCTTAACAAGACATTGGATTATAACTACACAAAGTAACTAATTTTCCTAGAGTTGGTGCTTCATTTTCTACAAAAATTACAACTAAGTTATTTTGGTTAATTAATGACAGAGGAAGTATTCATTAACCTTCCATTTGGCTATAAAATGTTACAAAGTTCTCAATAAATTTATTTTTTGTCTAAGGCAACAGAGGGACTCATTGGTAATTATAATTCTACATTTCTAAAATGTCATTTAGATTTGCCAAACATCTGAAATTAGACCTTCATATTCCATTGTGCTAAACAATGATATTGAGATAAACAAAGGCCTACTGTTTCTCTCAAACCTATGTCCTTGAGAACCAAAAAAAGGTTGGCAACCTTGTCATAAAGGTGCCATAGAACACTTTGACAATTAAGCTACTCAGTGCTGAGAATACAGTGAAAGCTGACTGATTCAGCAGGATATACCACTCTTCCTGGAAAGAACAGGTATGACCACAGTAAGAATTGCTGCAAATCTGCTGAAGAGGACATATTTTTGGTCTTGAATGACTCCATCATCTATTGGCTCAGAGTGAGGAGATAGATAAGAAATTCAACAGTCTAGATAAAGGATAATTGTTTAGTTACATTTGGAAAACCTATACTCCTGCCAGGAAGTGAGTTACTACTTTTAGTTTTTTGTTTTTAATTGAGTTTTGGCTGCATTGGGTCATTGTTGCTGTGTGCGGGCTTTCTCCAGTTGCGGTGAGCGGGAGTCACCCTTCGTTGTGGTGCGCAGGCTCCTCGTTGCAGTGGCTTGTCTTGTTGCAGACCACAGGCTCTAGGCACGTGGGCTTCAGTAATTGTGTCATGTGGGCTCAGTAGTTGTGGCTCATGGGCTCTACAGTGCAGGAGAGGTAGTTGTGGCAAATGGGCTTAGTTGCTCCACAGCATGAGGGATCTTCCCGGACCAGGGTTCGAACCTGTGTGCCCTGCACTGGCAGGCAGATTCTTAACCACTGCACCACCTGGGAAGCCCACTAAATTTATTTTATGTTTTTTTGAATATTTATTTACTTTTTAAACATCTTTATTGGAGTATAATTGCTTTACAATCGTGTGTTAATTTCTGTTATATAACAAAGTGAATCAGCTATACATATACACATATCCCCATATCTCCTCCCTCTTGCATCTCCCTCCCTCCCACCCTCCTATCCCACCCCTCTAGGTGGTCACAAAGCAACAAACTGATCTCCCAGTGCTATGCAGCTGCTTCCCACTAGCTATCTATTTTACATATGGTAGCATATATATGTCCATGTCACTCTCTCACCTCATCCCAGTCCACCCCACCCCTTCCCAGTGTCATCAGTCCACTCTTATGTCTGCGTCTTTATTCCTGTCTTGCCCCTAGGTTCATCAGAACCTTTTTTTTTAATTCCATATATATGTGTTAGCATATGGTGTTTGTTTTTCTCTTTCTGACTTACTTCACTCTGTATGACAGACTCTAGGTCCATCCACCTGACTACAAATAACTCAATTTTGTTTCTTTTTATGGCTGAGTAATATTCCATTGTATATATGTGCCACATCTTCTTTATCCATTCATCTGTTGATGGACACTTAGGTTGCTTCCATGTCCTTCCTATTGTAAATACTGTTGCAATGAACATTGTGATATATGACTCTTTTTGAATTATGGTTTTCTCCGGGCATATGCCCAGTAGTGGGATTGCTGGGTCATATGGTAGTTCTACTTTTAGTTTGTTTTTTTAAATTTACTTTTGGCTGTGTTGGGTCTTCGTTTCTGTGTAAGGGCTTTCTCTAGTTGCGGCGAGCGGGGGCCACTCTTCATCGCGGTGCATGGGCCTCTCACTGTTGCGACCTCTCTTGTGGAGCACAGGCTCCAGATGCGCAGGCTCAGTAGTTGTGGCTCACCGGCTTAGCCGCTCCGAGGAATGTGGGATCTTCCCAGACCAGGGCTCGAACCCGTGTCCCATCTCTTGTGGAGTCCTGCTTACTGCAGTACCACAGGGAATGCCATGCTGCACCGAAGGTACTTTTAGTATTTTAAGGAACCTCCATACTGCTCTCCATAGTGGCTGTATCAATTTACATTCCCACCAACAGTGCAAGAAGGTTCCCTTTTCTCCCTACACTCTTCAGCATTTATTGTTTGTAGATTGTTTTCATGATGGCCATTATGATCAGTGTGAGGTGATACCTCATTGTAGTTTTGATTTGCATTTCTCTAATGATTAGTGACGTTGAGCATTCTTTCATGTGTTTGTTGGCAATCTGTATATCTTCTTTGGAGAAATGTCTATTTTGGTCTTCTGCACATTTTTGGATTGGGTTGTTTGTTTTTTTTGATATTGAGCTTCATGAGCTGCTTGTAAATTTTAGAGATTAATCCTTTGTCAGTCCTTAAAGAATGGCCATGAGAAAATGTACAAGGCTGGAGTTGAACTTAATATCCCGGAACACAATATTAGTCTTGAGGCATAAATTAACAAAGAAGAAAAAGGTTTTTGTAGGATGTGGGGATGGCATAATTAGACACCTCATTGTGTCAAATGTGTGATGTCAGGGAATTAAAAGCCTCCAAGCTGCTGGAGTGTAAACTTCTAAGCAGAGTTTAGTGGAAGATGAGGTCTTGACTGGCAATCTCAGGTCAGTTCAAAAAGGCCATTACACTGTAGTTGTGATTAATGGGAGAATCAGAAAAGCCTCAACTTTGGAAATCTTGTACTCATCCACTTATAATACCATACCCTAGCCAACTGTTGTCATAGACATAGTTGCACAGAAGAAGAGATTCTTAAGTTAGAGCAAAGACAGCAGAAAGAACACATAGTCATGGTTGGTAAAATAGGAGTCAACAGGGAGGGACCAAGAATCAAAGGCATAACTGCCTACTACTGTTCTTTTGGTTACTAGCAAGTTGAGTTCCCCACCAAAGAAGTCCACAGTCAGCTCAAGTTTTATGAGATAGTATTTCCAGAAAACTCAATATTGGCAAATACGGACAATGCTATATTCTTTAAGCAGATGATAAAGCTCATTGAGGGCAGAGGTTGTGGATACTTTGATCACCACTGTATGACCAAAAACTACAATACCTAGCATATTATAGGTGCTCAGGAATTAGTTGTTGAATGAATGAGTGAATTAAAGACTTTCTAAATTAAATTAGTTTGAAGTTGAGGGTCATATAAGAGAAGAGAGAGTGTGCTCTATGGTAAGAAACAAACCATGAATAAATTTCTGGAGGTGAAAGACAAAAACTATTGACCAAACTATGAGAGCAGTGTAGTTTTAGGGGCCTTGAATATTTTAGGAGAGGGTAATATATTTAAAATAGCCTGTGTGTATGGAAGGAAGAAGACAGGTACAGTAGGGAATAGAGAGGGCTTGGGGCTGCTGTGTTAATGTGGAGGGCTCCTGGAGATAACAAGGATGGAGATGGACTAATCCTCATAAATATATGACTTTCTCCACAACACTCAGAAGTCTAGCTATGGGTTAGACAGTTATTATCACAAATGGTTTAAACTTGTTCTAATAGTGTTTACATTATAAAATTCTAAAAAGTGATTTTCAGAAGCACTTAAATTTGAAATATAATTTTACTATCATGTGTTTCAGGTTGATCAAATTATAAAATAACTCCGTAGAAGAAGTAAAATACTTCTTTACATGTGATTTATTTAAAATAAATTTTAGGGGTAAGAAGTTTATTACTAAAGAGCTTAGCGGTTTCGTTGTACTTTTATTTTACTTATTTTTCAACTATGGCTTTATTCCTTAGAATTAAAAATTTATGTTTCCTTGAAAAAATTGGAAGTAGTTTTGTGTATCACAGATATACTAAATGTATCCTTGGTTATAATTACTTGGGTGCAGCATTTTCGATCTTAAATACATTTATTTTATGTATTATAAAAACAGGCATAATAATAGGAAGATGTATATGAGGGTTTTATGTATTTTTTATGCAATTGTATTTGTACTTTGATAGTTTTTTTAAAAAGTTTTGTGGCTTACTCATCTCATAAGATTTAATAGTGAATTAATCATCTGTACACCACGGGAAGATGGCTTGATCAATATTAGAAATATAGTTTCTACAAGGAGAATGGTTTGATAAGTACACTTTCAATAAACCTCTTTTATGAACTGAGTCATATTTCTTAAAATGTTAAACCAATAAGCATTAGATTTGGTTTGGAATAAGAGTGACCTCAGAAGTACATCTGACCAGCCTAACCCAAAGCGTGCCCATCTATACATCCATATCTATGCAATAAGCCCATCTAATACATTATTAACACAGGCTGAAAATAATAATGGACCAAGAATTAATTTTTTATGTGCAATATGCATCTTTGATCTTGTACCTCCCAAGAAGCAAATGAATTTATCCAAGCCAGAGAAGAGTTTGGAGGCAAAACTAATGATTAAAAAAAAATCTAATTTCAAATAATTTACAGGTTGAAGTCAAATTATCAAAATGGTTCAGAACAATGACTTTTAAAAATTTATAACAAATGGGACAATAAGCACAAAAGAATCATCCCATGAACACTTGTTTGCTTCTTGAGTGGTTCACTACATTCAATGCTTTATTCAATCTTCTATCTTTACAGTGTCTATTTCTCAACGTTTTTCACAGAAGTAATAAAGACATTGGAAGGAAGCTCAGATATTTTCAACTAGGTAGTTGTTTGTTATTTTAAAATGAGTATTTTGCAAACACATGTCTCTCTTTTTTAGCAAAAGGAGCATGTGTGGCATACCCCAAATCACCACTGTGGAAGCATTCTTGAAACACAGTCAGATATTGCTTTCCATAATGAACTGAGAACTATCTCCATTTTCTAACAAGAACAATACACACATAACACTTACATATACATGGAAAATAAAATCCCCATACACATATATACATGCTACTCTTGTAATCTTAGGCAAGCTACCATTTAACCTTTTAGAGCCTCAGTCTTCTCATTTGTAAAATATGGAGACTAATTATTACCATCTAATTTTTAAAATACATGCCATGTACTTTGCTCCATTTTCAATAAAAATTAGCTATTCTTTTTCAGTTTCACTACAAATTTTCCTGTTATAGTTGTCCTGTCACGGTAGGTTTTCTCTGACAATTCAGGAGATGAATTATGATATAACCAGACAGTGAGCTTTATGTTATCTAAAATATGATACCTATTCTTTGTTCTAATAAATGTTTCTGTGATTATTAATGAGAATATTTTACACACTTATTTTTGTGTGTTCATATATGTATTTATTTTTAAGTTGATTTTTTCTTTCCATTGGCTTATTTTTTCAGTAGTAAATTTATATGATTTACAATGCATATCTGTATGTTAATGATATTGAAATGTTGTCTGCTTCTTAAATATAATTTCCCATTCTCTTTGTTTTTATATATAATCAAAAAATTTTGTGTGGAAGCATGGGTATATTTTATGTGACCAGAACTGATTCTGTTTTCTGACAGCTTTGTCTACCATTACTGTCATACTTGGAAAGAAACTCTCCAATACAACCAAGATACTTAAAGTCTTCTATATTTTCTTCTAGGGAGTTTATTACTTCTTTTTAAATATTTAAGCCTTTATCCTCCTAAAAGTTTTTTAGTATATTTATAATATAAGTATGATAAGTCATATTTTGGTGGTATAAATATGATTTTAACTTTGTTTTTAAAATTGTCAATCATTGTTATAATACCATATTAAAAATTATATTTTCTCATGAATTTGAAAGAGCACATTTTCTTCTAATAAGATCTTTAAATTGCATCTGATTTGTACTTTTAAAATTTATTCTTTTGCTGTACCCATGACTATGCCAGGTATATATTATTTTCATTCTGACAGGTGTTAGAATATGTCCTTTCCTAATTCTGTTTTTTGAAATGTATTTGATGCTCTGTGCCCATTTTAAATAAATCTTAAAGTTACTCTGCTACATTTCAGTAAAACAATTTGATGATTTTAACTAACATTGCAATATATTCATAGATTTACTTGAGATAAATTAATATCTTTATGAGGTTGTAGCTTCTCAGAGGAGAGAATTGATCACACTTCTCTATAAACATATTTTATAAATAGGATACTGGTTCTTCATCATTAACTAAATTTTGGAATACTTTTCTTTAAAGAAGGATACATTTTTGGCTGATGAATAGTAAGATGTTCATTATAATGCTTAATACTGGATTTAATAAATTTCTTCCCAAATAGAAGCCTGTTATAAAGCAAAAGGTTATATTATTTTTTGAGGAATATAACTGTTTCTGTACCTTTACTAAAACTAAAGTTAAATTAATAAATTAATCATAGAATTTTAAAAAGTTATTGTTAAGGAAAGAGTGAATCAATTCAGAGACACTGTTTAAAATGTCTCTCATGAATTTTTTCCAATATTAAAAATTTAAATCTTTATTCTAGGAAAAAGTATGCTAAGAGACATAGATATGTGCTATGTAAGATGTATTCTCCAGACTACTTTCTGACCATTTATTCAAGAAGTATTCTGGGTCTAGCTTTTTTAGTCTGATTGATATACGTGATCTCACTTGTCAATGATACTTGTACTAACAAAAACGTCCCACCATTTGCCATGAGACTGTTTAAGTGAAAAGTCATAATACAAATAATTTGCCAATGACTTTACCATAGAACATTTAAACACAGTCTTTTATTCATTGATTCCCAACTTACTATACAGATACATAAAAATGGGTGTGGCTTGTTCTATTTATAAGGCTTGCAACTTCCAAACTGTGCATACTTTTTCTGATTATGAGGATGACTGATGAATTTGTGTTTCCAAAAGAAATAAATTATTACATCCATGAAACTATCTGCTTTTCATGGACTGTTTTGAAATGCTTGGTCATTAAAATTTCCAGCCACAGTTTTGCTTTCTCACAGAAGTTAATTCTTAAAATTAAAAAAAAAAAAAGATATTCAATAATAAAGTTTGGGGATTCATATATCATTCTTCTGTAAAATGCTTTTTAAACACCTTGTCCTTGGAGATGAATTCACAAGTAGATATAACCAACTTAATCTGAAGTGTTTTAACCAATTCCAAGTTTCCTGCTTTATTGCTGTTTTAAAGGTTTTATGAAGCCGTTTGGTTGCTATAGATTTTAAATTCACAAACCACGAAGTTCCACTATAGTGAACATGTATTATCACTTCATAAAACTCATTCCGCTCCATCCTTCCAGTAGAGATATGACAAGGCTGTTTATCAGTAGGTAATAAGACAGATAATTTAACTGTACAAGCTCTAATTGGTCTAATTCACTAACTGACCTCTCACCACTTGATTCACTAGTACAATTGAGCTCTGATAAAGCCTTTAATTGTAAATTGCACACAGCTGTGAGCTGCTTCTCACGCTGGCACAAAAACACTATCATCGACTGTTTCATCTTGGCGACCTGCTAATTTGGAGCATATGTAACTGTTTTTAATGCTGAAGGCTTGACATACCACAAACAGCAGATGTTGCAGCTGCCCCTGAGACGCTTTATTTAATTCAATTACGTCTTTTGGAGATATGTAAAAAAGCCAGGCAAGATGAGAGAGGGCAGGAGAATGTTAAAAATGGAGCCCCTGGTTGAGGCCCAGGTGGCTCGATAGGCAAATGATTGGGTGAATGTCTAAATGATCTTTTTAATTGAGTAGACTGACGGCTAATCAGGGTCATGAAGTGTTATCACACTGATGAGCTGAGTGGAGCCCTGGGCTGCTCTGCAATTAATGCCGCTTTTGTGAAAGAAGAAAAAAGAAAGATAATGTATACCATCTGGCAATTGTTTATGATCAAAGCAGCAGTTTGCTGCAAATTCAAGTTAAATGCTATTCATAACATTATTTTTGCTGCTGCTGAGGGCAAGGACATGAAGCCCAGGCCTTTGTCTGACTTCTCATTCTCCTTCTCAACCAAAACATTCATTTTCTTCCATGTGTGTTATTATTAATTACTTGGCTGCTTTCTAACGTATGGCCTGAATGATTCCTTGTTTGATATGCCAATAAAAAGCCCAGCATATACTCCTTGGAATCTACTTCAACTTTCATGCCAATGTATCCGATTACAATAAAACAAAAGTCACAGCCAAAACCCAGAGAAAACAAGTCAGTTTTTCTTTTTGTCCTAAAAAGCTTGTCTCCTTGGCACCTCTGGGATTAAAAAGAAGGGGGGCGGAGTTCTTAACAACAGTGGCAAAATGTCTGAGTGAAGTGATTTTTTTTTTTCCCTGGCCCAAGGAGATCAACATTTCCAAACTTTAAAGCAGAGATTATTCCAAATATCCCCAATATTTTCTCTTTATTTATCACTTAACGATTTGTGAGAAGACCATCAAAATTAATATAAGGGTATAAACTGAAAATAAAACATTGATTCACTTGCTAGCCTGAAGGCTGTTTACAGGTTTCTCAGACACAGTCACACAAAAAATAGGTGTGCTTTTCATCTCGAGTCATTGACAAGACCAAAATAACAAATAAGCAAAAAGGGAGATTTCTAGTGAAAGCTTTGGAAAGCTCAACTATAATTTAGGAAAGGAAGAAAAGTACCATTTCTTTCAAGTGCATAAAGACAAGAGTTTTGTGTCACTCTCATTTTAAGTTATTGAAGCACACAGGGGCATACATATGCAGGAGTATAAAGCCAGGAAGTAAAAGACAGCTTAAAATCAAGGAATTAACTTTAAACCGGTAAAGTGAACTTAGAATGCAAAGACATAAATATGGTTTATGCAGCCAGATTCCATCATTTTGAACTTTTTACTCTCTTTAGATGCAGCTGAGATGAATGCTGGCCTTAACTCTGATCTAGTGCCTGATCCAGAATCTACTTTTAGAAAGACGAAGGCATCACCTAGTATAATGTATCAGGTGTTTCTGGAAGCTTACTACATCCCGGGCCCTGTGCTAGGCACTGGGAATACAATGATCATAAAGGCATAGAAACTCCCCTTAATGACTTTAAAGTCTGGTGAAGGAGACAGATAACACAAGTGGAATTTACCATCAAGTGTTAGAGGCAAGTGCTGTAATTTACAGGTGGGAAACCCAACCCAGACACTGGGAGAGGTGCAGGTTGTTGCTGTTATAAAAAAACATAACATGTGATATGGCAGAAAGGTCCTCCTGGGACAAGCCCTAGTGAGGTTTAGTAAATATTTTTCTGAATAAACATGTGAATACATTTATATAAGTGTAACAAGAATGTGAGATCTGAGAAGTATTTCTACCCACAGTCCGCATCTGAGGGTGCAGAGACATATTCCCCAGAATGATGACAAAGAAGCGTATTAGTGAACATAATTACTCTACAAGTAGAATTATTACACATATGCAGGGAGTTAGTTGTCTCTTCTGTATCAATGTTGTCACCTCAAGTAGATCATGACCTTAGTGAAAGCAAGGATGATACTTCCATTTCTTCTATTTCTTCTAAAAGGATTTCCAAAATATTAACTTTGCAGACCTGTGATGAATATCTGCACAATGCCAGAGAACCTAGTTGATGGGGGAGCAGAACACTGTTTGGCTAAGTAAAGGTTTTTCTTCAAAGGAAGGGTTTTTATTTGATAATGCTCATGGAGAGGGAAAGGAAAAGGTACCAAGAAAAACTCATATAATTGTGCCAAAGTTAATTGAGACAAATCAGATCTACCATTGTAATAGAATATTTTTAGAAGATTGTCTATCCAGCTGAAATTAAACAATAACGACAGAACACATGTACACCCATACATGCACACTTACACTAAAAAATCAGAAAGTCACTTTGGTTTGAAGGAAGCATTCAAGCAACCATCTTGTATGTAAAGACGAACGAAAGCTAAATACAGTTTCCTTCCTGGAAAAGCATGCTGGACAGGCCCTGACTATTAACAGCAGAGTCCGTTCGTAGACCTCAGACACTACTTATACAACAGGATGGAAAAGAAAAAGTACTAGAATAAAGGGTGTTGAGATCAGAAGTCAACTTCCAGTGTCTGGATTTACAAAAGGCTAGTTTATTTAGAATTTTCTGAGAAAATATAATTCTAATAAAAATGAACAGATCCTTATTATTTGCCAGGGATTGTGCTAAATGCTTTTTACATATACTATTGGATTTAATCTTTACAATAGCCTGTCAGATGAATGTTATTATTTCTCTACTTCTGATTCAGAAACTGGGACACAGGAAGGTCCTATAACTCAGCCAAATTTATATTTAGTAAGGAAAGGAAGGAGGATTTAAACCAACTTTTGACTCCCAAAACCCAGGTTCTTCAATGATATTCTTTAACCTCTCACTTTGGGAAAAGTTTAGGGACATGAGAATTATTCTTGAGATAAAACTGTTTTTGTTCACTTTATACTGGTCTAAATGAATATTTTGTAAATTATTTTAATTGTGTATTTGGTAATATTCTTTAATTATAACTTTTGGTAATACTTATAGGCTAACCGTAAAATGCTTATTCACTACAGATAAGACACTTTCTCAGGCACTAAAACTTCCAATACAAGGAAACTCAAAGATCGTCTGATCAAAGAATCTAACCCCACCAAGGGTTTAGAAAAGTAAGGTTTTTTTTTCCTTTTTAAATCTTCTGTTGAGCTAATGAAATAATTGCCAAATAATTTTTAGTCTACATTTTTTCATACCAACACATAGTTATTGAATATCTGTTATGTAGTAGGTATGGAGAAACCAGGTAAATAAATAAAGCATCTTTGCCTATTCTCAAGGAGCTTCTAGGAGACAGGCGCCTGAAGTAGTAACAATGATTACAAAGTTAACCAATTTTTCCTGCTTAAACTCATTTGAAAATCTGTGGGAGATAGGATTCTCACATGAGCAGAGCTTGCTTTTCCAGCAAAGTTCCTGAGCATTGCTAGAGGAAATGCCAGAGCTCTGCTCAAAGCGAGCAGCTAGCAGTGAAGGGCACATACAGAAAGAGGGGGAAGCTGGTAAGAGTCCCAGAACACCATCTAAAAGCAAATAAGAGGCCCGCTTGAGGAAGCCTCTATGGGAAAAGGACATGAAAGCAGATTTCATACATATCAGAGTCAGTCAACCAGGTGATAGAAAGAAGGAGGAAAGGAAAGATAGAATTTACACAACATTTTAATGTTATAGTTCACTGCAGACCATTGACAGGGGAGCGCAATACTGAATGTTTCAATGGTATGTCACAATAACAATGGAGACTCTATGAGAAAATCATCTCAGTTGGGACCTAGTGACAGAAGACTCTTCTCACCCTTATACTACCCTTTTGGCATGACTAATCCTAACCAACAGTACTGACAGTCAATAGGCACATTATGTTCAAACACAACAGGGTTTCCTTCTCTCTCTTTTCTTGTTAACCTTTACACAAATTTGAGGTGATTCTTAAAGACTTACATTTGGGCTCACAATAAATCTTGTAGGAATCAAGCAAGACTCAACTCTGGTGGAATTGTATTAATAGCCCAGGAAGCAGGTGATTATTTTTAGGCTGTGAGATAGACAGAGCCCCTTGACACTGGGAAAGAAGATGAAAAAGAGGCCACACTCCTGTGGATTGAAGTTCAATGGGAAGGTGGGTTTGGGGTTGATCTTTGAAGGCTGGTAGCACAGTGGGGAACACTAAAGGGTTTTGAGATACTCTTGCCTAAGTTCACACTGGCTCTGATACACCCATGCTGAGTAACCTTGGACTAGTCATCAGACCTCCCTTGCCTCAATTTCCTGGTCAACAAAGTAAAAAAATAAAATACCACCCTTATAAAGTCGTTTCAAGGATTAAAGATGTTGAGGCATTAAGACTCTTAGTTAGCACAGCACCTGGCAAATGTTAAAACTTTAAAAATTAGGCTTATTTTTATCCTTGTAAGGAATAACGAAAAAAGAGGTTAGTGGAGGTGGCAAAAACTATATGTGCAGAACTGTTAGTGCAGAATGAGAATATGATCTATAAAATGCAGAGAGTCCACAAAAACTAGGAGAGGGACTATACTGAGATAGATAAGAAAAGTAAGCATATTGAGACTATATCCCAGAGTAATTTTAAAGTCATAAAGCTATCATAAAAGTAAGTACTAGGGACTCACTGTCAGTTCTTGAGCGGAAGAGCAACATGGAGAGAAATAGAGCTCATTTATTCATACCACATGTACTGAGTGATTATTATGGATGAAGTATTTGGAGCTCAGTAGAAGCTAGTTGAGCAGATAGGAAAATTAAGAGTTTGGAGAGCTACAGGAACATTTGGCTATGTGAGAATCGATCTGAAACCTTTAAAAAATCTCCCAAGTGTGTTTCTTCCAAAGAACAAGGTATCCAAGAAATTGCCCTAGGTGTTCACAAATCCAGGGTGTTACGATGCTTGCTCCAAGTGAGATTACAGTAACTGTGATTATATACTGTAGAATGTTAATAAGTACCAATAATAAGCCGAATATATCAAGGAAATAAGAGTAAAGATAAAGGAGAAAAGAATAAGGATTAAACTTGGGTACATTTGATTGGAAGATGCCAGGAGCTAGAGAAGTCAAAAGAGTATTACTCAGAAAGGAATTAAAACACAGAGGTACACATTTTCAAAGAAACATGGGAATAAAAAATTATTTTAAAGATGGATGGGAAAATTAACAGTCTTATGTCTACATGTGAAAGGGAAGATTAAATGCTACAAACATATAAAAGAAGATGGGAACTGAAAGACCATTGCATTTGGAAAAAATGAAGGGAATGTAAAGTTTCCAGGAAACAGTTTCAATAAACTGAGGAATCCATGAAATCTGCTACCAAAGAGCAATAATGCTGATTTTTGACATTGTGTGAAGACTATCTCTCTCCATAACTCCCTCTTCCTGGTACAGTTCATTGAAAGACCTAGCTGTCCTCCTTTCTAATTTTATCCCAACCTCTCAACTCACTTTCCCACTTATGCCCAAGAAGGTAGAATGTGAGGTCTTGAGACCCAATGCTGTTTTTGTTTGTTTGTTTCATCATGCCTGCTACACCTAGTAGACACTCAACCTTGTCTAATGAATGGACCAAAAGGGAATCTTAACTTGAAAGAACTACTTTCATGATCTTCAATATTCCACTTATCATTCGTACAGATGACTATTCATTTCAATCATGGGAAACCTGCCAAACTGCAACAATACAAATTATATCTTCAAGGTACAGTCCATGTACTTACTATAATCATATGAAAAATAAATGTGGATAACAGGTTTTTCAGATGTTGGAAAACTAGACACAGAATCCTTGTTCAAGGGCAGCAGAACGCTGAATCTGCTCTTCCTTCTATCCCTTTGTCCCTGACTCCCTGAAGATATAGTTTCACTAGCGATATGTTTCTTTCATGAACTAGAGAGCCTAATATATTTAATGATTCCCTTAAATGGAACCACATAGATTATATAGTATAAATTTTTCTGGAACGGTGACATAACCCTGAGAATAAAAAAGCAGTGGCTAAGCAAGAATTTAGCTCCCAGACGGAATGAGACCCTGTCTAGCAATGGCAGCTGTACTCCATGTTAGATCTGAGGCCAAGAGAAGTTACTGTGAAATAGGATGCATTTTCCCCTGCCCTCTAGTCACACTTCCTGATAACCATATCCTTGTGGACACTGTGCTTAGTCAGTCACGTGACTTGTTTGGCCAATGAGATATCAGCAAATGTGCTGAAGGCTGAGGCTTACATGTTGAGGCTCAGTCTATCAAATCACTGCCAGCTGCCATATGAAGAAATCTGGCTAGGCTCCTTGAGGATGAAAGCTTAATTTGTCTTCATAGGTAATGTGCATCCTGAGATCATGCACTAGAGCCCAGCTGACCCACAGACTTGTGAGAAATAATACATTTTTTTGTTGTTTAAAATCACTAAATTTGGGGAAGGCTTGCTGGCCAGCAATACACAACTAATAGAGAAGTGGCCACTTCACTTTTGATATTTTACATCTCCAGCTATTTAAACTAAAATCTTTCAGTGCGTAAATGTGTCTCATCTTTTCCGTAAACTGATAATCCTCCATAAATTCTCTAAGACCTGTCTAAATGGGCTTTTTCTTGAAAAAGGACTGTGAGAAAATTCTACAAGATTTCAAGGATGTCTGAATCCTCCACTCATTTGAGACATTTTTAACAATCATCTATTTTACGCCACATATTTTCTAGACACTGTGAATACAACAATGAATGAGACGTTACATTTAACAGTGACAAAATATGTAAATAAAAACTTCAGATAGTGGTAACTTCTATGAAGGAAATAGAAGTCATTGAATATAGGGTAACTGGCAAATGAGTGAGAGCTAGGTAAGGTAGCACTGTCAGGGGAGATGCTTTTTGAAGAGCTCATCTCTAAATTTAGATCCAAATAATGAGAAAGGGTCCAGCCATAGAATTATCCGGAGAGTGAGCAATTCAAAAAGATGGATGAATAAGAGCAAATGCCTGGAAGGGAGAATGAACTTTGTATGTGAATGAATAGGAGGTCAGGGTGGTGGCTGAAGAAAATGATCAGGAGTGTTGAATGAGATGAGATAAAAAAGGGGAGGCAGGGATCAGTTTATATGAAATTTTAATATATATAATATATATATACACATATATACATACTTATACATATATAATTATATGTATAGATTATATACAAAAATATACATTTAGAGACAGACATACAGAAAGGCAGAGCCAGAAGACAGAGAGACAGAAAGACAGACACATACACACATACATACATTGGGGGAGAGTTTAAGCATTTAAAAAACTAGGATGAGAAAAAAACACATACAGATTCCATTTACTGAGCTGTCACTGTCTGACAGTCAATCTACAAATGCTCATGTAAGTTATTTCATACATATATCATATCAATACTATGAGGTAGTCTTATTTTCCTTCTTTTACAGATGAGAAAAGTCAGAATGTGTAAGCAAATTTTCTAAAGTTACATGTTCAGCTCCAAATCCATTTCTCCAAATTAGGTTTATCTGACTCAACCTATATGCAAATAGTAGCACATCCTTTTTGATTAGTTGCAAACATTTTAATGTACTCCCTTCTGGAAGAGTTCCCAAGTAGCGTAAGTCACCAAATGTTGATGCAGTTGTGATATGACTTTAGGGAACACAGTGGTATCACAAGCATGTTTTATTTCAATTACAACAAAAGTGTAAGGAACAACATATCCTCAGAGGTGTAGTCACTGAGCATGTGGGCTTATTGATATGCTAAACCCTGCCAGTTACCTAACACATTTGGCTGATGTAGCCATGATCCCAAGATATCTCTGACTCTTTTTCATTAACAAGGGAATGAAGGAAGTCTAAATTAACCCGACCTAAGTTAATCTGTTTTTGTCCATAAGACAGAAATTTGGTAATAAATATATTTTGACTTCTCTGGATAACAAAGAGCAGAAGTAGATTTAAAAAGTCCTTGAGAAACTAACTAGAATACTTGCTCTCTCATCTTACACTTCTAAACACATTAGAAAAATCATTACGAACCACTTTGGAAAGTGAATATCATGTGACAGGGATTAGGTATAGATTTTATAAAGATTACTTAATTTAGTCAATCCACGAGCTATGGGGAAAAATATGAAGAAATTGTTATCCATTATACAAATGATGTATGGTTCAGTGAAGTTAATTGAGCCAAAGTCAAAGATGCTGTAGATGGTGGTCAAAAAAGAACCTAAGTTTCCTTAAATCCAAATCACATAAGCTTCTGTTTTTATCATTTGATTGAATAAGCTGTATCAGGACTAATATAAAAATTGGAAAACTTTTTTTTAATAGTAAGACAAGCCACCACTTAATTCTGCTATTAAGGCAACAAAATGTAATGATAATGTAAGATGATATCAGGATGACTGTACTAATTATCATCAATTATCTATGTACTGCCCCTAAGCTCCAATTCACCCTTTTTGCCTGCTCTGTGAAAATGGATTTGGGCCTTTTTACTGTGTTTCCATTGCCAGCTGCACAATGCTACGCTTTGTCAGTAGTGGGCGACGGAGAGACACTGAAGAAGGAAAGGATTTTCTCGTTGGTTCTGGTGTGCTCACTAGGAAGGCTGTGCAGTGTTGGGCTTCTCCAGCATCAGACTCTTACAGTGTGAGGGCGTTCGACAGCCTCAGGCTCCTGCAACCTCCCCAGTGCCCAGGAGCCAACAATATCCAGATTCCAGAAGTTTTCTTAGTCACCTTGTTAAGAAGGTTTTGTTGTGGTGAAACAGCCCCCCGTGGACTTTTTCCCAGTACCCTAGAGAGCTGATTTCCCTCCATAAGACAGAAATTTCCCCAAATTTCTGTCTTATGGACATTGGAATATATTCCAATGGGCAGATTTCCAGCAAGTCCTGTTGGAGGGGCACCATAGTGACTTCTCTGTCACCAGTGAGTCATGACTGTGTCTTCAGCATCAAGGTCTTGATCTCGGCCCTGGGTCAGGGTGGGCAGGGGTTTCTTCCTAGGGATTCTGTCTGCTTCTTATAATCGGCTCTTCCTGTATTTAGATTTTTCCCTATTTCTTATTAGCCAATCTCTCATTACTCCAATCGCCTGCTATCGTCAATAATCCTTTATATTAAACTTTCCTAATTTCAAATTATTGGGTGGTTTCTCTGTCCCTATTTGATTCATACTGATCCAATATATATAAAATTGATTGTCAGTGTGACTTTAAATATCCTTCCCAACTAGAGTAAGTAGATTGTTACTAAGTGTTGCTCTATGTGTCACAGTCATCCTTTCATTTACTCATCAGATAGTTATTGTGCACTTGCTAATTGCTACAGATAAAAATAACTATGCTATACTCCTAAATGCAAAGAAGGACATAGGTCTACTCCAAACTAAAAACTGTGTATTGTGATAAGTACTACAGGAAAATCATGTAAATTGTTATGCAACCCAGTGATTTAAGTTTTATAACTGGCTTGTTTAAGCAAATCACCTACAGGACACAGAAGGCGGTCTGGAGTAATGGAGAAGCCCTGAAATTGGTGATGGAATATCTGGGTTCTAGCTCCAGACTATGCGAACTTAGATAAGTCTTGTTATTCTATTGGCTCCTTACTAGGTAAGAGACGGGGTGGATAATACATTGGGAAAACTAAATTCAATGTGATGTATACAAAACAGAAATTACCTACCACAGTGTCTAGTTGCATATTCAATAAATGTTTAAATACTTATCATCCCTATTCACATTACACATTTGTGAGGCTCAAACTAAAAATAATGCTAATATATTTGAAAGTACTTTGTGCAGCATAAAATACTATATGAAGGAAAAGTGCAGTTATTCCATTTTTAATATTAAATAATATGCAGTTAGCCCAGGGGTGTGGGCAGGATAAGTATAGGAGGCAGACGATAGCAAGATTAACTGGTAACTGCTGCATGATGAGTTGAAGTGTCATGACAGAAAAGAGGTTAGAGAGAGAATTTGTTCAAAGACATACTGAAGTACAACTTCAAAGACAGAGCAGGGATGTGAGTGGCCAGGAAAAACAGCAGCAGCAGATAGCTCACCCTGGCATTTGGCAATCAGTGATGGGTGACTGAGAACAAGGGCTCTGAAGAGAACACGAGGCAGAAGCATAAATAGTGCCAGCCTCTGCAAATAACGGTTGCAGCTGCAAACCCACATGCACAGTGTGGAAGAGAGGATACATCACATGTCAATCCCTCAAGTCCACATGCACTGGCTTTTACCATCATAGTTCTACCCTTAGCAAGTATCACAGGAACATACCCATGCTTCTTCTTATGCACTAACAACATGATTTTCAATGATTAAAAAAAAATGATTTCATTTAATATTGAACATTGTACATGACACTTCAAGGATGATTAAACTTCTGTTAGTATTTTGGGGGGAATCAAGAAATGTGTTGCTTGTTTAGATAAATTTGTGGCTTAACCCTATTTTTCTATTTTTGACAAGAACATGAACATTAATTTGTAGAGGAGATAGTTACTCACATATATATGTATATATTTATGTATATAGCATAAATATATTGGTTGAGTATAATCAGAAAAAAGCTCTATTTGTGTGTGTGTTTAAACAAATTAAAAGTTACCTTGGAGGGGCTTCCCTGGTGGCGCAGTGGTTGAGAGTCCGCCTGCCGATGCAGGGGACACGGGTTCGTGCCCCGGTCCGGGAGGATCCCACATGCCGCGGAGCGGCTGGACCTGTGAGCCATGGCCACTGGGCCTGCGTGTCCGGAGTCTGTGCTCCACAACGGGAGAGGCCACAACAGTGAGAGGCCTGCGTACCACAAAAAAAAAAAAAAAAAGTTACCTTGGAGATAAAATATAGATACAAAGACAATAAGTGATTTATAAAATATAGATACAAAGACAATAAGTGATTTTCTAATTTGGTAAGTCTCATTTTCGTGAAATAATATAATTTTCTACTATTTAAGAAAAAGCAATAGCACAGAGATGAATTCCCTGAATAATATAAGGTAAGATTTTTAAAAAATATAAGCAACATTAGATTCTTTATTATTGAATCACTTCTTCTTTTGATATCACACACACTAAAATAGCCCTCTCAAATGTCACTAAAGAATTCTTAATCAAGATATTAAATATCCTGTTGTCACCCATCCCTATAAGACTTTCTGCTACACGTAACATTCTTGATAATCACCATACACTCTCCACCCCCTCCTCCAACCCGTTAACATGAATATTTCCTGGTTTCCCTGGACAAAGTGTCTGAAACAAAGCTTTCATTCAAAGTAATGGTGGGTACCATTCTAGAGCAAAAAGGGTAAGAGGAAAAAATTAAATGAGGTTTAAATGAGGGAAAGTAAAACCAGGGAGTGTTACCAAGCTGATCACAGCATTACATAGCTGGGTACTCAGCCATTTTAGATGTCTGTGAAGACCTTATTGGACTTCTGTGTCTTGGAGCAGACCATCAGAGAAGAGGGAGAGACATGTAGGAGTGCTGTCCTGTTTCTTATCTCTTACTGCTAATTTTTTTCCCATGGGAACATTAAATTGTCCACATTTCTGGCTTATGCTGCTGTGCTCTCCCTAGGAGATGCTGGGTAAGCCAGCTCCCACACTGCAATGGTGCTGTGATTCACGTGAGTCCCTACGTGATGGAGGAAACTTCCAGAAGTCTAGTCAAGCTGAGCCTGCACACCTGGACCTGTTCCAGTTCCTTCCATGATGGTTGAGGTGATGCTGTACCACAGGCCAGCCTTCACACTACCGGAGGCTAAAACTGCAGGCGGTATTAGGAAATGAGGCATTGATGGCGGTGTCTAAGAACTCTCCCTTTAGTAAGTGGCCAAGGACCTATAGATAAGTGGATCTGGTAACTGGGACAAGGGAGGACAAAGTTACACAAATGTGTTCCAATTCATATGTCTATTCTGCATATATTCTTTTTCTAAAAGGATCTTATCAACTTTTAAGCTTTCAACTATCATGTCTATATAAAAACAAGGAAAATAGATAAATAACAGCAAGAATAACTACCATCAAACCTATGTTTGTAACCTTAAAATTTCCAACTGCTTGAAATATCTGCAAGGGTATTGCATCAGTCTCTTAAATTCCATAACTGACTCAATATACCAATCTGTGGAATGGGTACAGCATCTCAGAAATGCATATGATATTAAATGACTGTTGATAGTGAACCAAAAATATACTTATTAAATGAGATAATATATATAGAATAATAGCACAGTGTAAGGACACATTATGTACTCAATAAATGGTAATTTCCTATACTCTCATGTTCCCTCCTCTTTTGGAATATATTTTAAAATTATGATTGTCTTCCCAGTTCATACAGAGAAATTAGCATTTTTGTTTTCCATTTCAACCATACTTCTAACTGAATAATTAACACTAAAAATAATATCTGGCATTCTTAACTTAAAATCTTAATCCATTTGACAAATGACCCTGTTATTGTAGTACCATAAGTGGGAGAAACAGTACACTTTGCCTTTCAAAGTAACCCAATGTTTTGATTCGCAGATTTATCATCAATCTCTATACAGCTGTTTAAATGGTCATTATGTAAGAATCAAGGAAAGTTTTGGAGACAGAAAATAAAAAAGCTCCTGTTATATGTGCTGTTTTCTGCTCAACCCTCAGAGGTAGAGCTTGTGAAAATACTCGCTTTACAAAGACACATGGAACAACTGATTTGAACCAGATGTTATGTGTTAGTTTCATTACAAAGAATTAAATATGATTAAGAATTGGGAACTATATCTCTGAAACATTTAATTCAACTTTAACTAATTAACTCCACTTTTAAAGGGTTTTACTTGTTATTTCCTTGATTATTTTAATGCGTTGGCTGTCTTTCTAGCCTCGAAAAAATATTGAATAACGAATTAATTGTCTTATTTTAAATATGTTTCAAACAAAGAATCCTGCAACTATCAATTTAATACTGAATTGGCTAGGCAGATATGAAAAATAATGAATAAAGTCTGCCAGTAATGAGAACTATAATAAATAAAAACTTTTAAAAAAAAGGATAGCTATGTAGCATGTTAGATGTAGCTGAAGACTTAATGATCTGAAAGAAACATAATAGAAATATTTAGAATGTTTCAAGAGAGGTAAAGAATAGTTAATATGAAGGGGAAGATTATATAAATATATAAATAAAGGAGGTTTAAAAAGAAACCCACACGTAGACACAGTATAATGAAACTCCTGGAGTCTTAAGAGAAAGAGAAGATCTTAAAAGCAATCTGAGGACAAAAGATGTCCAACAGAGGGATGGAAATTAGACTGAGAAGCATTTTTATAAACAGCTATGCATATTAGAAGTTTGGAGACTAGGAGGAAAATAATTGTCATTGAAAAATTGTACAATATGTCAAATAACATTTTGTGAATGATGTCAAAAAATCAAGATTCTTCAGAACAACAAAATTTAAAGGATATATTACTAACAGATCAACTGAAGAGCCTTCTAAATTTTGTATTTCAGGAAACTGAACCTAAAGAATGTTCTGAGATGCAAAAAGGAATATTAGCAAAAATAATCATAAACTTGAAACTTGATAGTTAACCTAAGTAAACAATGACTGTTTTAACCAAGAACAGTAAGATTTAGTGATCTTTATTTTTAATGATAAAAAAAATCAAGATCAAACTAAAATCCTGTACAGAAAAGCATTATATTTGGCAGGGAGATAAGCACAATCAAAGCATTCTAAGGTCCCCGGATTATATCACAAAGTGTATAACACTGATTAATATTAAATTTAGATTAAACATTCATGTTAACAATTTCAGCAAAGCTACTGATAGAATAAAAATACACTCAGAAGAAAAATGTAATGAAAGAAAAGTGGGAAAATATTCAACTCAAAAGAATTCACAAAAAAGGAAAACTACATTAAAATATATTAGGAATAATAGAATATACTAGAATGACCAAAATTAATCCAAATATACAAGCATCATAATCAATATAAATGAACTAAACTCTACTTAAAATACAAAGAATATCAGTCAATATAAGGACACACAAAGGTCGTGCATATATTTCTCACCCACCTGACATCACACTAACTTATCTTGCTTGGCCCAGTTGAATGTGATTGGAGTATAGGCATCTGAGCCAAAGCCTCCAGAGTAGTAGTCATGTTATACTACCACTGCTTTTTCCCACTGCCATAAGAATTAGTCTGTTAGGGTGGACCCCAGTAGGGTATGGACATAGAGAGCAGAACCTTGTAGCAGAACCACAGTTGCCTGGTAGTTAATAGGTAACATGAATGAGCAATACATTTTTGATGTGGTAGCTAAGATTTGGGAGTTGCTATTACGACACAAACTGTAGACATCACTGATATAAAAATTGATATTTAGAAGTGGGATTTTGTTATTGACTGAATTGTGTCCCCTCAAAATTCATATGTTGAAGCTCTAACCTTCAATGTGATGTTATTTGGAGATGAGGCCATTAGGAGGTAATTAGGGTTAAATGAGTCCATGAGGACCAGGCCTTAATGTGATGGGATTAGAGTCCTTAAAAAAAGAGTAGGAGACACTAGAGATTTCCCTCTCTTTCCTTGTGTGCAAAGAGGAAAGGCCATGCAAGACACAGTGAAAGACAGCCATATACAAACAAGGAAGAGAGGCCTCACAAGAAAATGAATTTGCCAGGACCTTGATCATGGACTACTAGACTCCAGAACTGCGAGAAAAGAAATTTTGTTGTTTAAGCCATCCAGTCTGTGATATTTTGTTATGGCAGCTGAAGCTGATGAATACACATGCTATTATAATAAAAGTTAAATTATCATGCATTGACTTGAGGGCCAGTGGCCAGAGGTGAGGAAACAATTATTGTGATTGGGGGAAAACCTTTGCTAAAAGTGGTTCTCTTAATAACAGAGAGAGAAAATGGATCATTTTAACATTAACTTCAAGGGAAGAATTGAGAAACCGAAGGCTACGGGCATGCTTTGGTTGCTATTGTCTGCATTTGACTAGGTACTGATCCCCTCGGCCCCCAAAAAGGAGATTAACACAGAAAGAATAGGCTGATTTAAAATATAGATAAGAAAAAAACAAAGAATCTGGAAATTCTGGGGAAAAAAATATAATTATTTCTCATTTCCAACCTGAAAAATTCTTTAAGCACAAGTGCTAATTAAGACAGCCTAGGGGTAGAGTCAAGATGGCGTACTAGGACGACGCGGAATTTGCATCTCCTCACAACTAGGACACCTACTAGGCACCTGTGGGAGACCACGGACACCTAAGGGGACTGGAGGAACCCCCAGTGACCGGGTAGGACGTGGGGTGTGGGAGGAGTGAAGGGGGGAGGAGAAGTGGAGGCGGGACAGGACTGGCGCCACTGAGGGACGACTGAGGGAGGGGAAGGGATCCCATCCCCAAAGGGGGAAATTGGGGAACCATTGGGAGGGCAGAGGATCAAAAGGGAGCGTGGCCAGGCTTCCCCTGCCCACTTGGGTCCCTGGGAACCTGCTGAAATCCCGGGCCTGATCCTCTGCCCACCTAGGCCCCTTCCAGACACCAGGGTCCTGCGGGAGTGGGAGGGAGGGAAAGGGGAGCAAAAGTAAAGGCTGGACCTCCAGGACTGGCACCCCTGAGGGGTGGCTGGGGGAGGGAAGGAGTTCCTACACCCAGAGGGACCCATCCACCGTTAGGGGTCCAGCAGCGATGGGGGAGACCCTGGGGGAGATGGTAGGGGAGGGGCATGATAGAACGAAAGGGAACTGGGGCCAGTGCTTTCCCTGTCCACTTAGGCACTGGGGAAGCCTGCTGGGCTCCCGGGCCTAATCCTCTGCCCTAGGAGCCTCCCTCCTGCCCCACAGAGCCCAAGCCCCACCCCTACACCCCCACCCAGGGCCCCACCTCTACACTCGGAGACCCCCTCCAACACGCTGAGCCTAAAACCCACCCACACCCTCACTCAGGGCCCTACCTCCAAACTCCGGAACCCCACACTCCAGAGGCCCTCCTTTCAGCATGTTGCCTCTCCCCTTCCATGCAGGTCCTAGAAGAGGCCCTGCCCCACGCTTGACTGTCGCCCTGCCTAGCCCCCGCTCCACGCTGAAATGTCACCACCCCACCCACCTAGGTCCCGGCCCATCCTAAACCCCGCCTCTGCCTAAGTTCTACCAACAGCTAAAATCTCCACTCCCATAGCAAAGCTTTTTTTTTTTTTTCTTTTTTCTTTTTTACTCTTTTAGATTGGGGTCCTGTTTTACCTTGTTGATTCATTGTTGATTCTTTAATACATTTATTTTTCCTAATAAATCTTTTATTTTTCTAATTTTCTCTTATTCCTTATACTTTGTTATTGTTCTCTCCTTTTGGCTTGTGCCCCCGCCCCGCCTATGTTTTTCTTTTTTTTTTGCAGTACGCGGGCCTCTCACTGTTATGGCCTATCCCGTTGCAGAGCACAGGCTCCTGACGCACAGGCTCAGCAGCCATGGCTCACGGGCCTAGCCGCTCTGCAGCATGCGGAATCTTCCCGGACCAGGGCATGAACCCGTGTCCCCTGCATCGGCAGGCAGACTCTCAACCACTGGGCCACCAGGGAAGCCCCCGCCTTTGTTTTTTTTCATTTTTTCTGTTGTGGTTTTTATTTTACCTTGTTGCAGTTGTTTCAATTATACTTTTATTTTTCCTAATATAATTTTTAACTTTCTACTTCTACTTTGTTTTTTATTCTTTAATATGGTACAGCTCTGTTTTTTCTTTTTCTTTTTTTTCTTTTTACTGCACCACTAAGCTTGCAGGATCTTGATTCCCAGGCAGGAGGTCAGGCCCAAGCTCCTGTGGTGGGAGCTCTAAGTCCAAACCACTGAACTAACAGAGAACCTCAGATCCCAGGTAATATCAGTCAGAGTGAGGCCTCCCGGAGGAGCTCATATTAGTACCAAGGCCCAGCTCTATCTAACTGCCTGAAAACTCCAGTACTGGAGGTCTCAGGCCAAACAACCAGTAAGACAGGAATATAGCACCACCGATCAAAAAAAAAAAAGAAATGACAAAAAATACGTTACAGATGAAGGAGCAAGGTAAAAACCTACAAAACCAAATAAATGAAGACAAAATAGGCAACCTATGTGAAAAATAATTCAGAATAATGATAGTAAAAATGATCCAAAATCTTGGAAACAGAATGGAGAAAATACAAAAAATATTTAACAAGGATCTAGAAGAACTAAAGAGCAAACAAAAAATGATGAACAACACAACTACTGAAATTAAAAATACTCTAGAAGGAATCAAAAACAGAATAACTGAGGCTGAAGAATGGATTAGTGAGATGGAAGATAAAATGGTAGAAATAACTGCCAGGGAGCATAATAAAGAAAAAAAAAATGAAAAGAATTGAGGAGAGTCTCAGAGACCTCTAGGACAATATTAAACACATCAAAATTCAAATTATAGGGGTCCCAGAAGAAGAAGAGAAAAAGAAAGGGTATGAGAAAATATCTGAAGAGATTAGAGTCGAAAACTACCCCAAACAAGGGAAAGGAAATAGTCAATCAAGTCCAGGAAGTACAGAGAATACCATACAGAAAAGACCCAAAGAGAAACATGCAGAGACACATATTAATCAAACTATCAAAAATTAAATACAAAGAACAAATATTAAAGCAGCAAGGGTAAAGAAACAAATAACATACAGGGGAATCCCCATAAGGTTAACAGCTGATTTTTCAGCAGAAACTCTGCAAGCCAAAAGGGAGTGGCAGAACATATTTAAAGTGATGAAAGGGAAAAACCTACAACCACGATTACTCTACCCAGTAAGGATCTCATCCAGATTCAACGGAGAAATTAAAACCTTTACAGACAAGCAAAAGCTAAGAGAATTCAGCACCACCAAACCAGCCATACAACAAATACAAAAGGAACTTCTCTAGGCAGGAAACACAAAAAAAGGAAAAGACCTACAAAAACACACCCAAAACAATTAAGAAAATGGTAAAAGGAACATACATATTGCTAACTACCTTAAATGTAAATGGATTAAATGCTCCAACGAAAATACACAGACTGGCTGAATGGATACAAAAACAAGACCCATATATACGCTGCCTATAAAAGACCCACTTGAGACCTAGGGACACACACAGACTGAAAGTGAGGGGATGGAAAAAGATATTCCATGCAAATGGAAATAAAAAGAAAGCTGGAGTAGCAATTCTCATATCAGACAAAATAGATTTTAAAATAAAGACTATTACAAGAAACAAAGAAGGACACTACCTAATGATCAAGGGATCAATCCAAGAAGAAGATAAAACAACTGTAAATATTTATGCACCCAACAGAGGAGCACCTCAATACATAAGGCAAATTCTAACAACAAGAAAGGGGGAAATCGACAGTAACATAGTAATAGTAGGGGACTTTAACACCCCACTTTCACCAATGGACAGATCATCCAAAATGAAAATAAATAAGGAAACATAAGTTTTAAATGACACATTAAACAAGATAGACTTAATTGATATTTATAGGACAGTCCATCCAAAAACAACAGAGTACACATTTTTCTCAAGTGCTCATGGAACATTCTCCAGTATAGATCATATCTTGGGTCACAAATCTAGCCGTAGTAAATTTAAGAAAATTGAAATTGTATGAAGTGTCTTTTCCGACCACAACGCTATGACAATAAATGTCAATTACAGAAAAAACTGTAAAAGATACAAACATATGGAGGCTAAACAATAAACTACTAAAGAACCAAGAGATCACTGAAGAAATCAAAGAGGAAATCAAAAAATACCTAGAAACAAATGACAATGAAAACATGATGACCCAAAACTTATGGGATGCAGCAACATCAGTTCTAAGAGGGAAGTTTATAGCAATACAATCCTACCTCAAAAAACAAGAAACATCTCAAATAAACTAACCTTACACCTAAAGCACTTAGAGAAAGAAGAACAAAAAACCCCCAACGTTAGCAGAAGGAAAGAAATCATAAAGATCAGATCAGAAATAAATGAAAAGAAATGAAGGAAACAATAGCAAAGATCAATAAAACTAAAATCTGGTTCTTTGAGATGAAAAACAAAATTGATAAACCATTAGCCAGACTCATCAAGGAAAAAAGGGAGAAGACTCAAATCAACAGATTTAGAAATGAAAAAGGAGAAGTAACAACTGACACTGCAGAAATATGAAGGATCATGAGAGACTACTACAAGGAACTCTATGCCAATATAATGGACAACCTGGAAGAAGTGGACAAATTCTTAGAACAGCACAACCTTCCAAGACTGAACCAGGAAGAAATAGAAAATATAAACAGACCAATCACAAACACTGAAATTGAAACTGTGAATAAAAACCTTCCAACAACAAAAGCCCATGATCAGACGGCTTCACAGGCGAATTCTATCAAACATTTAGAGAAGAGCTAACACCTATCCTTCTCAAACCCTTCCAAAATATAGCAGAGGGAGGAACACTCCCAAACTCATTATAGGAGGCCACCATCACCCTGATAGCAAAACCAGACAAAGATGTCACAGAAAAAGAAACTACAGGCCAATATCACTGATGAATGTAGATGCAAAATTCCCCAACAAAATACTAGCAAACAGAATCCAACAGCACATTAAAAGGATCATACACCATGATCAAGTGGGGTTTACCCCAGGAATGCAAGGATTCTTCAATATATGTAAATCAACCAAGGTGATAAATCATATTAACAAACTGAAGGAGAAAAACCATATGATCATTTCAATAGATGCAGAAAAAGCTTTTAACAAAATTCAATACCCATTTATGATAAAAAACCCTCCAGAAAGTAGGCATAGACGGAACTTACCTTAACATAATAAAGGCCATATATGACAAACCCACAGCCAACATCATTCTCAATGGTGAAGAAATGAAACCATTTCCACTAAGATCAGGAACAAGGCAAGGTTGCCCACTCTCACCACTATTATTCAACATAGGTTTGGAAGTTATAGCCACAGCAATCAGAGAAGAAAAAGAAATAAAAGTAATCCAAATCAGAAAAGAAGAAGTAAAGCTGTCACTGTTTGCAGATGACATGATACTATACATAGAGAATCCTAAAGATGCTACCAGAAAACTACTACAGCTAATCAGTGAATTTGGTAAAGTAGCAGGATACAAATTTATTGCACAGAAATCTCTTGCATTCCTGTACACTGATGATGAAAAATCTGAGAGAGAAATTAAGGAAACACTCCCATTTACCATTGCAATGAAAAGAATAAAATATCTAGAAATAATCCTATGTAAGGAAACAAAAGACCTGTATGCAGTAAACTATGAGACAGTGATGAAAGAAATGAAAGATGATACAAACAGATGGAGAGATATACCATGTTCTTGGATTGGAAGAATCAATACTGTGAAAATGACTATACTACTCAAAGCAATCTGTAGATTCAATGCAACTCCTATCAAACTTCCAATGGCATTTTTCACAGAACTAGAACAATAAATTTCAAAGTGTGTATGGAAACACAAAAGACCCTGAATAGCCAAAGTAATCTTGAGAAAGAAAAACCGAGCTGGAGGAATCAGGCTCCTTGACTTCAGACTATACTACAAAGCTACTGTAATCAAGGCAGCATGGTACTAGCACAAAAACAGAAACATAGATCAATGGAACAGGAGAGAAAACCCAGAGATAAACCCATGCACATATCGTCACCTTATCTTTGATAAAGGAGTCAAGAATATACAATGTGAAATGACAGACTCTTCAACAAGTGGTGCTGGGAAAACTGGACAGCTACATGTAAAAGAATGAAATTAGCACACGCCCTAATACCATACACAAAAATAAACTCAAATGGGATTAAAGACCTAAATGTAAGGCCAGACACTATAGAACTTCTAGAGGAAATCATAGGCAGAACACTCTATGACATAAATCACAGAAAGATTCTTTTTGACCCTCCTCCTTAGAAAAATGGAAATAAAAGCAAAAATAAACAAATGGGACCTAGTGAAACTTAGAAGCTTTTGCACAGCAAAGGAAACCATAAACAAGACGAAAAGACAACCCTCAGAATGGGAGAAAATACTTGCAAAGGAAACAACTGACAAAGGATTAATGTCTGAAATATACAAGCAGCTCACGCAGCTCAATATTAAAAAAACAAACAACCCAATCCAAAAATGGGCAGAAGACCTATTTTCTCCAGAGAAGATATACAGACTGCCAACAAACACATGAAATGATGCTCAACATCACTAATCATTAGAGAAATTCAAATCAAAACTACAATGAGGTATCACTTCACACCAGTCAGAATGGCCATCATCAAAATGTCTACAAACAATAAATGCTGGAGAAGGTGTGGAGAAAAGGGAACCCTCTCGCACTGTTGGTGGAAATGTAAATTGATTCAACCACTATGGAGAACAGTATGGGGTTTCCTTAAAAAACTAAAAATAGAATTACCATACGACCCAGCAATCCCACTACTGGGCATATACCCTGAGGAAACCAAAATTCAAAAAGAGTCATGTCCCACAGTGTTCACTGCAGCACTATTTACAATAGCCAGGACACAGAAGCAACCTAAGTGCCCATCAGCAGATGCATGGATAAAGAAGATGTGGCACATATATACAATGGAATATTACTCAGCCATAAAAAGAAATGAAATTGAGCTATTTGTAGGGAGGTGGATGGACCTAAAGACTGTCATACAGACTGAAGTAAGTCAGGAAGAGAAAAAATACTGTATGCTAACACATATATATGGAATCTAAAAAAAAAAGAAAAAAGAAAGAAAATGGTTCTGAAGAACCTAGGGGCAGGACAGGAATAAAGACGCAAACATAGAGAATGGACTTGAGGACACGGGAGGGGGAAGAGAAAGTTGGGACGTAGTGAGAGACTGGCATGGACATATATACACTATCAAATGTAAAATAGATAGCTAGTGGGAAGCAGCCGCATAGCACAGGGAGATCAGCTCGGTGCTTTGTGACCTCCTAGAAGGGTGGGATAGGGAGGGTGGGAGGGAGACGCAAGAAGAAGGGGATATGGAGATATACGTATACATATAGCTGATTCACTGTTACACAGCAGCAACTAACACACCATTTTAAAGCAGTTATATTCCAATAAAGATGTTAAAAAAAAAATACCCCAACGAATCAGACAATCTACTGGGAGCCTGTGAAACCTAGATAACCTCCCCCTCCACACCCCCTGCCACACGTTAGCTCTTCCCAAAGACTCTGGCTTGCTGTTATCCTGTCCCAGGTACAACTCCCTAGATGGCCCTGCCTAGCAGCCTTCTTTTGTTTGGAGCTGTAAATAACAAAATGTTCTGCCTTCCATCTATCCAAATGCTGTATCCTTTCACCAAAAGAAACCTTAAATCTTACAAAATACCCCTGGGCCATCTCCTCAACCAGACTTATCTGTATCTAGATCTGACCCATGCTTACCAGAACTAAGGGAATCCAAGTAAAACTACACAAAAAAGCCTCCCTTTGTCACCATGCCACTCACCAGGTTTTACCTTAGGCTGACAGCCTAAAAGGTAATCTCCTTCCAGAGCCTCAAGTGTGGGAAAGTAAGAGTTTCCTGACTTGGAATATCTGGGTGGTTCTAAACACCTCCTGTTATCTGACTGGAGCTTGGCTCCAGGCCTGTGGAGTGGGCGGGGTGGGGAGGGGGCGGGGGCAGTATGGGAAGTAGAGGGGTCAGGTAGGAAAAACAAATAATCAAAAACCCTGGCATCTGCCTCTTCTTTCCTTGATGTCTGTTTCCCTCTCTTGTCTAACTGATACTCCTACTATCCCCCCCAAAAGTGGGAAGCTTACTTTGGTTCTCACTTAATTTGGGGATTACTCACAAAAATGTGTACTTAGGAATCTCATGGATGTGATGTCGTAGTTGTTTGAAGAGATCTGTTTGAAGCTTGAACTGGTCAAAGAGGGCTAACTTGAAGTAGGTGTTGTGTTAATAATGACAAACTTTTAGTGTGTCTTCTTTTGAGCAGTTTCATGATACCATAAGAACATCTGCTGTACTGAAGAATCACCCTGGTCCACATTCGTATCAATAAGGCAACTAACTAATTTTAAAGCTTTGATCAAAACTTGTCTTTTTCTATCTTAAAGCTCATGTCTTTTGGCTGAGCAGGTAAATGTTAAAGGAACTCAAAAAGAATATTGAGGGAGGCAGCTAAAACAGCCAAAATAACAGGGTGACCAGTGAACAAGGAATATCTCAGACAAATAGTTTTCAAACAAATTTGATTGACTTGAAGTCCACCTCCTGCCTTTTCTCTAGACAAGCTGTTAATAAGCAATTAAAAACAAAAACAAATTCAAACTATCTAGTAAGTCCTCAATACAGATAAAATAAATGTTTAGGTAGCTGGAATCTGATTGCTCTTTCTATCGGAAAATAAAGAGCAGGTTTATTAAAGTATTAGCAAATCATAACAAGTGTTAGCACCAAGTTCTCAAAAATATCCATTCAAGACTTTGGATTTTGGTATAATTAATCTCCTTTATCCTCCATTCCAAATATTAAACCCATTGTGAACTTAGTTTAAAACTTTAAAACATATCACAGGATAATTCTTAATAGATTCCTGGAAACAAGTTGAATTTGTCCATTTATGTATATAAAATATGTCACAGTGAAAATAACCACCTAAGAAATCATGTTTATCTCTGAAATCTGTGGTTGCATCAGAGGTTTATGTGACAATCTAAGTCTCTTGTAAGTCATGTAGGATTTTGTCGAAACACATTTCCAGAGGAGATGCTTACATAACCTATACATGTTCGTTGTAAATTTGCAATGAAAAAGTTTCATATGGCAGTCAATAAAGATCAATTTTAAAAGTTTAACTTTTAAATATTTCTTAATTCTGAGTAAAAATGAAAATGTAAGATTAGTGAATAGACCAAATTTATCTGCAGCATCTCAGTGAAAGAGTCCTTTTACTTGTAACTTGAATTCACTGGTCTTCTACAAATTGGATAGTGATTATATTATAAGCTTCTTCATGAACAGAGAATTATTTCTAATCAAAGCATTTGCAAATATTTATAACTAGCAGCTCTGATTGGAAAACAAGGTTGTAGATTTTAAAGTGCAATCTGTAGAATTCTGATTAAATTGAGAGAAAAATCTCATAACGCACCATAGTCTTGTTTGTGGAGTCTGCAGATATTTATTTTGGCTTGAATTCTTTTTAGCCCAACTGAATGTGGCTATAAGGATGGAAGACTTAACTACAATATTATATGTTTACTGTACTATTCTTTAGAGCCATCTGTAAGAAGGGAAGTATCTTCCCCTTAACCAACTATTTCTTGCAGGATTTATTTTTGCCCTTGAATAAAGAATGACTTACAGAAAACTTTGCCGATGGTATCTCATATCTGAGCTATATTGTACTCCCATGATTAAAAACAATGGCACCAATTTACTGCCTTTGATTTACAAAGCACATAAACAAATGTTGCCTCATTTACTTTCAAGGCAGACAATGAGATAGTCTGAGCCGTCCTCATTATTGTCATTTTTATGAAAGAGTAAACTGAGATTAAGGTGAGATTAAGATGTGCCAAAGGTCACAAACCTCATCTGTGATGGAACCAAGAATATAAGTTTGGAAAACTCTATAATTTTACCCTTTTTGTCTGTTCTGCCACCTTGCCTTTAGGCACCCTCTGTGGCATTATATTCATAATCAATATATTTGTGTTTGTGTATCTGTCTCTTTCTCTCCTTCTCTCGGTCTCTCTCATATATATATGTGTGTGTGTGTGTGTGTGTGTGTATATATACTAATGCTTAATGTATTTGGAAAGATATGAGTAAATATTGCACCAGATATTATATACACATATATACATACATATTTATATTTTTTGCTCATGTTTGGACAAAACATGAGAAAATATTTAACAATCCTTCATTTGTAATTCCCTAGGATTACGTTATTAAATGGTGATAGAACTCACAGAGGTCTAGAGAGGTTAGGTGAGTCATTCACGGTCCATTTCTGTAGCAACATTACTGCTGGTAACATGATTTCTCCATCCCCATCTGATGTTCTGTATTTTGTTCATTTCTAATTTTCGAATGCCACTAAAAACTGTGATTAGGTTCATTATTTTTCTTTAAATCTTTAATTGTTTATGGCTTTTTAAGCTGTATGGCATGAATTAATGTATTCATTTTATACAATCATGTTGACAAAGGTAGATAGCATAAAATGTCTCCATTTCGGTGTAAAATATGGAGGTCCAGCATGGTAATGTCAGCTGTAGAGTAAACAATAGTCCTCTTGGGAAAGAACTGAAGGCTCTTTTAGTTATTATAACAATGATCTCTGAAGTGAGTTTTGTTAGCAAGTCATTGTTATAATTATACCATGTACATAATAGTCAACCCCCAAATTTGTAGGATTTATTAATCGTCATTAATATTTGTGTTGGCTGGGGCTTCACTGACCTGCGCTGATCTCAACTGGGCAGCTGTTCTTGTCACTGATGATTAACGGGCATAAGTGAGTAGCTCTGTTCCAGGTTCTTCTCATTGTCTTCCTACCAGCTGTCTACCAGAGGGGTGTTCCTCTTATGGTGGTGGCAGAGGTGAGAGAGAACAAGCCTGACTACACAAGCATACTTCAAGCCTCCACTAGCTTCACATCTCTTAAACCCATTGGACAAAGATGTCGTATGGCCAGGCCCATAGTCAAGGGGTTGAGATACCTTGTAGATACCCTACTGACAATGGCAGGTCCCTTCACAGTTACGTGGCAATGTAAGGATATACAGGATTACATCCAAAGGCATGTATATCCAAAGGAATGGATGCGTAATACTATTACCAAGGAGGGAGTGAAGAGTTGGAACACTAATCCATTCTAACATTTACATGAAGGAGGTCTGTGTTCAGGTATAAATCCCTCAGTGTATATCACTGAATTTTTCTCCTATATTCTGAGAGCTATTTTTCTCCTAAGCAAAAGAAAAGTCAAGTTTCCTACAAGATCTTTCAATTCTTACTTGAAATGAACTCAGCTTAACAAATAACTCCTAGATTCATGATTTCAACAGAGCTCCTGGATTTGCCTACTCTGGTCAGAGGGTGCACTGGTCCCATACTGGAACTGTAGTTATCTCACAACATCTTCACGTTGGCAAAATTTGTTTTTTTGCCATGCAAAAATTTTGTAGCCTGCTTCTGCAAACCTTCAAGAAATATATCTATAAATGTCCACTACAGTGCTCCGTGTCAGCCTCTTTGGAAGACAGGATACTCGCTTTGGCACTTGTAGAAGAAAAATTGCACAGGACCAGTTAAATGGGCAAGGAGGACTGTATTTAAGATTGTTGAAATAGGGGAGAGGGATTGAACTCAACTCTGCTGAAACAAAAGGCTGGAGAGATTTTAAGCCCTGGAGTGAGTCAGTGGAAAAGTACTGGAGGATGTTAAGTGGGGAGGTTGGTCAAAATGATTAGACTCTGTGTTTGCTAATTGTCACTTAGAGAAGTCAGGCTCCCACACTCCCACAGAGACTGGGAGACAGGGGTGCTATCACCTTTAATAATTATGTTCAAAGAAATGGATTCCAGGTCCTAGAGAAAGATATTCCCGTGTTGCAAAACTGGTAAGAGGTTGTGAGAAGATTCACATCTCAAAGGGGCAGAGAAAGAATGTGCGATTACAAGTTTTCTAAGATAAATGCTCTAAGAAAAGGGAGATCAAGAGTCTAGAGATATGAAGAAACCTGTCTAAAATTTAGCCAAGCTGATTTAGAACTTTAGGCCTTTTGCTCACACTCAAGTTTGGCAAAAAAGAGAAAGAAGACAAACAAACTGAAGCAGAATATGACAATTCAGAGGCTCAAGACTTCAGTATTTTCATTGACTGTACCTGTTACATTTGTGGAGAATATACATTGCTCTTTAGTTATGTAAATAAATATAAAAGTATTTTGATTAAATCAGAATTTTGGTTCAATAATTTAAAAATTTATTCCTAAATACAAACAAGTTGCCTAAAAAAATTAATAAAAGCACACATTTCAATTCTTGGGGAGTTCAAAAATTATCATTTATCTCCATATCTGAGTTCTGAACTACCTGTAAGAAATAAGCCAAATTACTTCTCAAGGCAAGTTAGACCTTGGGAAATCTTGGGTTATATCTGTAGGGACCTGGGCTTCCTAATGCTAAGCCCTAGACCTAGAAAGACTTACCTACTCAGTCTTGTATGGACTCTGCACCACAGGGGCAGAGATGGCCCAGTAAGACTGATGGCATGGGAGAGCAGAGGAGAACATATGCCCTCCCTGCAAAGAGTAGAAAAGAAAAGGCAAGGCTGGTCCTCCTTGGTACTCCTTCGAAACCAGCCAATCAGATTAAGTCAAGTCTCCCCTGGAGAGATGGAAGTGAGGAGATTGAGAGGACCTGGAATACTAAGCAAGGGGAATTCACTCCGAGTGGAGGGAACCATCATAGGAGGAAAAGAAATGCTCAGTGCCCTTAGCTGACCCACAACCAAACACTAATGGATCTTTATTTGTGAACTTTATGTAATTGGAGTGGTTTATATGCCTCGTTGCTCATAGTCCTGATATATTACCCCATGTGTACGCATGCATACATTCTGGGAGAAAGAACGTCTTTGAAAATATATGTGTACACCTGAAACTAATATAAGGTTGTAAATCAATTATACTTCAATAAAAATAATAATTTTTTTTAAAAAAAAGTATATGTGGAGTATATTTCATTAGTTGTCCCCTATTATGTAATATTCCTCTGCAAGGGAGGAATTACACTTGATTTTAACCTAAGAAATTCCTAACTGGGAAGACAAATCTGATGAAAAAAATACACTGAGTTCAAAGCTAAAGATATAATTCCATTCATTTACTATTTTTGTTTGCTGTTTCCTAACTATCTGCTCTTATTCCTTTGAATAATTTAGGATAGACAGTGCTGCTGGTTAAAATATGTGATTATTAAATGAGAATAAGTACTGATATGTCCTCCTCAGGTAGTTAAAAATAAATTAAAAATAAATAAGCTGGGATTTTCTCAGACCATCAACAGAAATGCTGGTACATGGTGAAAAATACCTTAAAGTGATTTATGGTTCTAATTTAGAACTTGTAACACTTCAGTGAAATAGAAATGAAAAAAACTGATTTTCTCTCAGATACATGACATTTCTTAAGTAGTGAGTAAGACAGTCACATAGTAATTTTTAGGACCAAAGTGGGGACACCAGGAAAATCTGCCCCATGTGTAAAATTTTCAAGGAGAAGGAGATAAAATTTGAGTGGACTTTCAGGCAGAGTCAAGAGCAATTAGATACATAGCCCATCATTAGTTTAACAATAATAGAAAAAATGAATTCCCAAAGATATCAGAAAGAGTGTGGTCTATATGGGAGTTGTGCAGTTGATGTGAAAACAGAGGTCTCAGGGTGGATTAGGAAGCACTGCTGGAAAATCACATGGTGCATAACAGTATATGCAGAACATTACTAGAGATGGAGCTTGGAGTTGTTTAATAGTATTTCTAAAGATACATATTGATATAGTAATGGATATCTGGATGTATACTATGTCCGTATTTATTTAAGTAACTACATCTAAGTCTACACTCAGAGTTATTATCTGTATATCTATACCTGTGCACATATATAAGTATATTTGCTAACTTGAAAGTTATTTACTAAGGTTTTTTTTGTACTTTCATTTTAAGTAGCATTTTTTTAATTTTCAGAGGAAGATCTTTATTATGAATGAAACACTGTGATCAAAAAGATACAAAATATTTAGATGATGAAGAGCCATTGAATGAACCCAAGAAATTGGGTGCAAATCAAATGTAGAGAGGGAATGTTCTTGAATTTTGAAGGAGCATTATTTCCAAATTTTGTTAGAAAGCATTCTGTTTTCTTTTAAGTGGCATTTTTAAGTGGCTTTGCTCATAGATATAAACTGAGCACATTCGTGAAGCATTTTTAAAACTCACATAATGTTCTGCATCTGGGTGAGGAAAATTATTACCTCCAAATTGCCTATATTTTATTTTTTCAAAGAGGAAACATGGATTTAGGTAACTCCCTAGTTGTTTCTATTATTCAAGTAATTAATATTATCTTGAAGACGGTGCTCAGAAAAAATCATGTGTTAAAATCACCTGGTTCATTTCATGATATCTATATTCACCTTTTAAATTTTAGTTTGATATGAAATATTGGGAAACTCGTGCTGGCAGAGTTTAAGTGTGGTACTTTAATTGCAAACACATTGCATGATTAGTCTGCACAGTGAGTCTTGCACCCGAAGATACAGATGTCTTCTGGCTGGACCTCCTGGGCAATTGGCATTCTGACCATTTGTGCTGCTTGCTGTTAATGAGAAGGGCTCTTGTGGAGTTGTATATCTTCCATTAATCAGTATGAGACAACTGAACAAAGCATGCTCAAGTTTTCTATTCTTCAGCATTTTATAAAAATAAGAAGAAAATATCACTTTCTTATACAGAATTTATTTTTTGGAGTTAAATATGCAAAATGGAGTTTAAAAAGAACAAACTAAAAAGTCACTGGCATGTGGCTCATTAGTGATATAAAATCAGATGTTTCAAAAGCTCAATTTCATGTTGTGCAGAAGACGTCTTCTTAATAAAGAACAATGTTAACTAACCCAGCTGGAAAGTACATTCTAGAGGTTATCTGGTTACTTTTCAGTTACTATTGACTCATTTGTTACTTGGAACTTTGAATCTTGCTTTCCCACCTAGATGTTTAAAAGGCATTTTTGATGATTCAAGAAAAAATACTGTAACTGATAGAACAAGAGCAGGAAATTTTCACTGCTGTGCTGTGGTGGTTGACCACATATAACAATAATCCCTTAAAATTGTTTGTCTCTTTGTAATTTTAAAGTATTTACATATATACACACAAACACACATATATATATACACACACACACATATATAACACACATGTATATACTTTTAATTTAAAACATATCTACTTATGTAATTTAATTTGAATTATTATGCAGCATAATCATAAAAACAATCCAATAAGATAGGCAATGTTTGCATTATTAGTGATATCAGACCAAAGTTGAAGTGATTTATATAAGGATACAAAAGTAATCATTAATATCCTTAGACTGGAAGAATCAATATTATGAAAATGACTATACCACCCAAAACAATCTACAGATTCAATGCAATCCTTATCAAATTACCAATGGCATTTTTCACAGAACTAGAACAAAAAAATCTTAAAATTTATATAGAGACAAAAAAGACCCCAAATAGCCAAAACAATCTTGAGAAAAAAAATATGGAGCTGGAGGAATCAGACTCCCTGACTTCAGACGATACTATAAAGCTACAGTAATAAAGGCAATATGGTACTGGCACAAAAACTGAAATAGAGGTCAGTGGAACAGGATAGAAAGCACAAAGATAAAACCCATGCACCTATGGTCAACTAATCTATGACACAGGAGACAAAGATATACAATGGAGAAAAGACAGTCTCTTTAATAAGTGGTGCTGGGAAAACTGGATAGCTACATGCAAAAGAGTGAAACTAGAACACTCCCTAACACCACACAAAAAACAAACCTAGATGGACCTAGAGACTGGTTGGACCTAGAGACTGTCATACAGAGTGAAGTAAGTCAGAAAGAGAAAAACAAATATCATATATTAACGCATATATGTGGAATCTAGAAAAATGGTACCGATGAACTGGTTTGCAAGGCAGAAATAGAGACACAGATGTAGAGAACAGATATATGGACACCAAGGGGGGAAAGCGGAGGTGGGGGTCGGATGAATTGGGAGACTGAGATTGACACATGTACACTAATATGTATAAAATAGATAACTAATAAGAACCTGCTGTATAGCACAGGGAACTCTACTTTACTTTGCTGTACAGTAGAAACTAACACAACATTGTAAAACAACTATACCCCCAAAAAAATTTAATCAAAAAAAATAAAAAATAAAAACTTTAAAAAGTAATCATTAATAAAACTGATGCTATAATCTCAATCTTATGTCTCCCAGTCTTCTCTTCATTAATATGCTCTTGCCTTATGAACTGTTTAATTGTCCTTCATTTACCAGGAATTTATTGAGTATTCATATTATATAATCCATTGCTTGTGGAATTATGAAACAAAATATGATTCTCACCTTTAAAGAAATCATTTATTTGGGGACATTGATATGAAAAGTATATTAATATCTGGAATGATTGGTGTGAAAATAGAGAAATATATCAGTAAAAGTGATGGTTGAAGGGAGGAAATAATAAACTCTGCAAGGCTAGACTAAGGTGCGGAAGGATGAGCACATGTTTCCTTTGGGAAGTAAAGCACAAAGGACTTTCCACTCACGCAAGAATCAGCCTGGGCTTATGAAGCAGCCCGGGGTCTAGAGAATCATCAGTAATTCTCTGACTGGCTGGACAAACAAGAAGGGGGTGGTAATGAAGGGCCTTCTCTTTTTAGGAATTATTTAGAAAGCAGTATACTCGGAGCATTTCAGAACTGGAGGAGATTACTGAGATCACAGAGTCCAATTTCCTTATTTTCCCCATGAGAACATCTAAGCTCCTAGGGAAAAAAAAAAAAAAAAAAAAAAAAAAAAAAAACCTGCCTAAGACTAAACTAGTTAGAAGAGAGGCAAAACTGACCCACTGACAGGGATTGGCTTACTCTAGTTGGAGAATCAGACCTTTTTGAATCATATCTGAAAACATATTTCTAAGGAAATGTGAAAAAATTAGATGAAGAAAACAATCTGTGTGAAATAGAAATGAAAAAAACAAAACAAGACAAAACCCCACTGATTTTGAATTCCTGACTCTTAGGGAAATAGCCAGCTATTCTACCTCTGGCTAAGTGGATTCTACTACACAGAGGACCAGTATATTAACATTTTTTGTATTTACACTAAAGAGATTGGTTAACAACTATTTAAAAGAATACACTTCACCCCACATCGAAAAAAATTCAAAAATTAATTCATGACTTAAAACTATTCAATTTCTAATCATCTTCTAATACCTTCAAGGGCAGTTCAGTTGCTGGGAATTCTCAAGATGTCATTATTATCATTATGCTGAATTATTTACAAACTTGTATCAAAGCACCAGATTAAATTGCTTTGGTCTTATGTAAAATTCCTCTGATCTTTGGCAATCATTACTTATTTACAGCTTCCATAATTTCCCCCCTTTGCAGAAAAAAAAGTTTCTTAACTATAGCTAAAAGGCACTATTTTACCTTTACGGTAAAAACTGTCTCTAATATGAAAAAAGTTAAAACGAAAAACTATAGTCTCTAAGATTTAGAGGCATGATTTTCTATGTGAAAAGCAGATTATCTAAACAGTTTCTTGCCCTGAGAGAGATATTCATAATATTTACTGTAAAATATAAATATTAGGTTTCTTGCTTCGTGTGAACTATTTGTAGGTATAGTAAATATAATTCTTTTAAAATAAAACTAGGATAACAGCAACAGTTAGTGTTTACATTTATTGAAACACATGTGAAGATTACTTCGAGAAAATGTTAGAAAATTAAATAAAAATTTCCCATATGACTGGAAAAAAATATTCAACACATGATCTTGGACTGAAATTGGCTGTCGTTTCATACTGTGGCTTTAAACAGAAAAAGTCTCTGTTTAATATGGATGTTTTCCTAAAACCTGGGGTTGAGTAAGTTTGGACAAGAAAAATTGATGCTGAATGTTCTGGTTTACATATTGATCTGTAGCAACCAATTCGTCTTTAACTTAGAACTGTCTACTATTACCCTGACAGCCTTAAGCAACAACTTAGATAAATAATAATGAATTTTTTTGTATGTGTGATTCACTGTTGTTGCTAAAGACTTACAGAAAGTCTCTAAGAGATTAAACCTTTTTTTAAACAATTAAATGAAAATGTTTATGACAATTACAATTCAGAATCTTTTACTTAAATGGAAAACCAGATTTCTGAGGATATAATTAGTCCCAGAAATTAAAAAATTGTTCATATCTGATTACTTTGTAATACATATGATTTTTAGACCACCAGGACATTATTTACAAGTGTAATTTATTAACAGTTAACTAAAACTGACCTTTGAATATTTGGCAAAATCTTGTGGCTGTTCAGTAGGGATAATTAACAAAAAGAAGGAATAAACTATGAATCAAAGGTCTAAAGTATTCAGAGTTGTGTGAAATGAGAGTTGTGCTATAGTATTTTCTATTCTATACTTCCTCTCTGCCTGGGTATGAGAATAACATGGTGGAAATAGCACTCAGGTGAAAAGAACAAAATTTAAGTGCAGCTTTGTCCATAATTAGTAATTTGACTTCGAGTAATTGAATTGAACTGAGTACATTTCTTCATCTTTAACTTGGAGAATAATACTAATAATAGTTAATATACCATGGAATGAATACTATTATTAGCTTCATTATAAAGATGAGTAAACTGAGGCACAAAAGAAATGCCGATATTGGTTTCCTACTAAGCAGAGCATGTGTCCTTAGACAATAAGAAGTACTGACTCCCTGGCTGACCTGTTAACCTTCACTTGGCTGTCGATTATATATTTTAAGGGCTTGGTCAACTGCAAAGCTTTTGGTGAATTGAAAAGCATATTCCTAATGTTTCATGGGTAATTTTGTTATTTTTCCAAACGGAGGATGAGATCATTTTGTTCATAAAATATGTATTTTGGGGGGATAAAATGAGTAGGCTCTAGCCAACTGTAGTGTGTCAGTGTCACTTCCTGGTTTTGCTACGTAAGATGTTAGGAGAAACTGGATGAAGAGTGGACGGAACTTCTCTTTACTGCTTTATGCAATTTCTTGTGAATTTATAATTATTTCAAAATTAAAAGTTTAAGAAAAAATCGATTTTCCAGACTGTTTTTATAGAAAAGCACACAAAATATTCCATCGACATAAAAGAAGAAAATATTAGAACCTCTATTTCTTTTTCTTTACCCATTCTAATCTTCTGTTTTTGTGTTTATTTTATAATGTACATAATGTATTGCAGAAATACATACAAATTTAGAACTTAAAGTATAACTGGGCATTCTTGATCAAAACTATCATTTTCTCTTTACTATTATGCATGTTCTCTGAAAAAGTTTAAAGACTTCTGATTAAGGTAATAGTAGAAAAACAGATACTTTGGGCCCAAACTGGGGTTATAATTCAGGCTCTCTCATTTATCAACTAAATAATTCAAGACAGGGTTCTCAACCTGAGTCTCAATTTCCTCATTTAGTAAAAAAACACTAATAAGAATAGTACTACTTTTTGTGATGTTCATGTGAGGAGACTTGTGTTTTGTGCTCAGCATATAAAACCCTGGTAAATATTAGCTTGCTTTTCCCTCCCCTTGAGAAAATTAAGACTTGTACATACTTGTTTGTGATCTCTGTCCACTCATTATAAGGAGTGGTTGGAGAATCTACAGGTAACTAGAGAGTACTATATCTATACAGTATCTTTAAAATTAATCAAAATTCCCAAATATCACGGAATTCCTGCTTTGGGCAAATCACTGTTCTCAGCCTGAGTTGCAAGATCATTGAGTGGTCCTGAGCAAATATTTTTCTCCCAAACGTTAGACAGTTCTATTGAGTGGGAAAAATAAAAACGCACAGGGCTTCCCTGGTGGCGCAGTGGTTGAGAGACCGCCTGCCGATGCAGGGAACACGGGTTCGGGCCCCGGTCCGGGAGGATTCCACATGCCGCGGAGCGGCTGGGCCCGTGAGCCATGGCCACTGAGCCTGCGCGTCCGGAGCCTGTGCTCCGCAACGGGAGAGGCCACAGCAGTGAGAGGCCCGCGTACCCCCCCACCCCCACACACAAACGCACAAAAAACAGACTTGCCAAGTTTTCTGAAATGTTGTTTTGTTTGTTTGTTTTTTAGTTTCCCAATCTTATTTTATTTCAGAATGCCTGGAACTGAGTAGCATGTTAAAGTCTAAAAGAATTGAGCTTTGTAATGCAAATTGTGTTTATATAATGATGAATGTGTTCACTTAAGAATTGACAGATTACTCTTCCAGGCAGATGAAGGCAAAACTAGTGAATGCAATATTTTCACAATATTGAATTCAATACTTCTGTCTCTCTCTTATTTGCCCCAATAACTGACAATGTTTAATTGCACTTGTGGAGATAAGTACCAAATTCTTTTTTGATGAACACTTTTCAGTGAAGGTAGAGCTTTGTTGGAGAGGGAGATAGACTTTTTCAATGTTGATGTTCTCAAAATCAGTTACATGTGTTCATGTGTATTTCCCAGCTAACCTTAGAGTTAGTTTGGGGCCATATAAGTACTTCTGACCAATGAAGAGTAGAGAAGGGATGTGTGTTACTTCTGGGATGAGTCAATTAAGAGCTACTGTGCTTCCTGTACCGGGCTCTTCTTCAGTTGAGGAGGCCACGGGTTTCAGATGACGTGGCTATAGCAGGAGGAGGACCAGCTGCCCATATCAGACTTCATCTCAGGAGAGAAGCTGAGCCACTGAGATTTCAGAGTTTAATTATTGTGGCAGCTAGCTACCCTGATTTGAACAGTGGCTTGGCTGTTGTAAAATTTATTTTTTTCAAGAAGTTAGCAAATTTAATGAACCATTTAAACACTGATTTTAAGTCCCTTTTAGAGACTGTAGTTAGTTTTGTCTTTTGTTAAGACAAATATATTTTCTGAGTAAAATGTAATGTAAGATGGAATTAAAAAAAAATATTCTGAATTATCAGTAAAGATGGTGTGACTCAAAACTTAATGTCTACGTACAGCCCTTGCTGCTCAGGGATTTGCTACAATTCTCTACAGTGCCCAAACTGAGAACAGATCATCACAGCAAAGAGGAATTCTACATACATATGTTATTTTCCACTTAAGATGAATTATCTTCTCCAAATAAATACAGATCTAAAGGTGCTCTGTGACAAGTTTTATTTTTTGAATACTGAGTAAATGAAAAAGTCATATTCACTTGCAGATATGATGTTATTAGTTTTTTGATACTGTCACCAAAGCTGTGTAAAATAATTTTATTTAAAAAATGTTTTCCGATAGATATAGTGTATACAGTACTTGGAGATAAAATATAACCACTTTATTACGAAAAATGCTGCTTCTAGTTACCAACAACAAAAATCCATCCTCATCCCCCAAAAACCAACTCCAGGAAGTAAGTTTTAAGCTCAAAGACATGGGTAAAAATTGTTTCTCTAGACAACTAAGCTAAATCTTATTTTTCTCTATAGAAATATGTAGTATATCTTTGGAGTTTATAAATCTGAGACTCATCAGGAAACTAAACGGATAACGTGTCTCTACAAAAAAAATCTCCGTATGTAAAGCCAATTGCTGTGAATGATAGCTAATGAAATACCATTTAATTCCTTCCATACAATTCCAAATTGTAGTTCAATTTGGCTTCCAAAAGAGGTGAAAAAATTCTTGTCCAAAGGAAGAGTTCAGAAAAGTCTCTAGAAAATCATTTGGATTTAGATGCATTCTCTTTACCAAATCTGCCTAGCTCCCAAAGGTAAACATTCTGAGACTTTCGTAAATAGCCAAGGAACCGCTGAGGCTCCAAGGCAATCAGAACCTCAGCTATGCAACTGATTCTAAATAAGGCAGATTTTCACAGAGAACAGAGAAATAACAATTAATATCGGGATACAGGTTTTGAAAGCATAGCTTCTTTACCATTGAAGAGTAAAGGGTGGCCCATTTACTTTAGTACCTATTTAGTTTCTGAAATGGTAAAAATAAACAAGCAATATATATTGAGATTGAAAAAAGGAAGGTATGCCCCCCTTTTTCATCCTGAAGCAAATTGAGCTGAAAGGAATAGTGTGGAAGGTGATGTTTCGGAATGTACCTCTGTTTAAGTTTTATTTTTAATATTAGATTATGCATCATTTAAAGTTTACAATAGAGCAGCAAATAACTTGAATGTTTAGTCTTGCAATATTTCAGCTATAAGTCTCAATTTCCAGGAACAGAAAGTAACACTAACTTAAGCAAAACAAGCCTATTAGGAGGATATTGGTGCCTCAAAAACCAGTTGTACTCCAAGCTAAGAAATGGTCAAAATATAACGGACATCTGGAAGCTTAGTCAGCATGAACCACAAGAGTGAGTTTATAGAACAAATAACTCAGTGAGAACCCTGTGTCTGTAAAGACTTACCTCGGCCTGAAAGGGAATTATTTATTTTGCCTTTGCCTCACCGCCCTAATTTTGGTAAACGCTGTCCAGCTGGCCTAAATTGTGGCATATTCTGTCCTCTGGACAACTAATATTCTGATTGGTTTGTAGTGCGTGAGCATGTGTGCATATGTGTGTGTCTATGGGGCAGGGTGGGGGGCGGACAGAAAACTGTCCAACACATTCCACCCCTTTGATGACCCAACATTTTAATAAACCCTTCTACAAATATACATTTTCAAAAGGGACCCTCTTCAACATAATGCAAAAATAATCACATTAAGAGCTAAAGTCACACTTGTATCATCCATTTCCACATTATTCTTCAAGTCCAGATAGCCATTCCTAGAGCAGTGATATCCTGTGTATTTAGTATTATCTTGAAGTAAATTGGATATGCATCTTCCTACCTTAGCCAACAAGAAAATACACACCTAATTTTAGACATATGGAATAAGCTTATCAATGCCAGAGAGAAGTCTTTAAAAATAGATGACTATCCCTCCGATTTCTTACAGAGAAACATTTTAGCAAAATGAATATTGCTGCATTGGGAGGCATTCCCAAATTTTTAAACATCATTTTGAATAAGACCCCTCTATTCATGTACTGGATAGTTCATTTTTCAACCTATACCAGTATTATTTTATCAACTGAGCACTTGACTCTTAATACCTTTCCCGTGACCATCAATTCTTAAGTTAACTAGAATATTCAGTTATTAATCAATAGCACCTAAGAAAAACTGATACTTTTCTTAGAATAATGTTGGGTTAATCAATAAGGAACATGTGAGTTGACATGAGATAGCCTGTCTTAGCGAGGATTTAATAATGGGGTCCATCCCTGATATTATTCTATTTTAACTCTATGGGTACTGGGCAAGTTCCTTAAAAAAATTGGCTTCAACTACCATTTTTATGTTGATGTCTTCTAATTCCATAATCAAATTCATATCTTTTTTCTTGGACTTGAAATAATTTATATTCACAACAGTGTCCTGTTCATTTTCCAGTCTCTTTTAAAGTCAATCAATCAAAAATAGAATTCATCCACTTTCTAAATCTGCAGTTTTTCCTGATGTATTTTTATATTGGGTGAGTAGAATTATTATTGAACAAGACACATTTATCAGAAATTTGGAAATTATCTAAGATTCCTCATGTTTTCTTATTCAACCTATATCCAATTTATCAAATATAATTGACGTTAATTCTTAAATATTTTTCAAATCCCTCCTGTCTTTTTCAATCATGTTGTCATTAACTTAATTCAATACTAAATATTTTCACCTTATATTAATAAATCATATTTAACTTTTAGATTCCATTTTTCATACTGTAAATCCATTCTCCATTTTTTGCTGCAGTAAATTTTTAGTAACTCATTGAAAGAGGTTATGATTTTTTCTGGCTTAAAACCCTTCAGTGGTCCTCGCTGCATTAAGGACAAGTTTAGAACTTTTTGGGAAAACCATATAAAAATCTTTATAAAATAGCCCCTGCCTAACATTCTAGCTTCCTCTCCTATCATCACTATATACCTTCCTCTTCCTTTAATTATAACAATTTTAGATCTTATGATATGTCCTGGTCTTCTGTCTCTTACACTGGTTGTTGAGTTCCATGAATCTTATCAACTGAATGTCATCAGGATTAATCACAGCATACGAATGAACTCTGGTAACAGAATAACACCAGCCTCAAAATAGTAATACTAATAAACATTTATTGTATTCCCACGAACTAAATACTAGGCTTATTGATTTGCATATCATGTCATTCATCCTCATGAGAATATTTATAAACTGGTCATTGTTATTACTGGTGATGGCTCTGTTTGCCTTTATTTGCATTATCCAGCAGCATTTAGCACAGGTGACCACAACCTCCTTCTTGAAACACTTGTTTTTTTTTTTTTTTTTTTTTTGCAGTATGCGGGCCTCTCACCGTTGTGGCCTCTCTCGTTGCGGAGCACAGGCTCCGGACGCGCAGGCTCATTGTCCATGGCTCACGGGCCTAGCCGCTCCGCGGCATGTGGGATCTTCCCGGACTGGGGCCCGAACCCGTGTCCCCTGCATCGGCAGGCGGACTCTCAACCACTGCGCCACCAGGGAAGCCCTTGAAGCACTTTTTTCATTTGAATTCTAGACATCCCTGTTTGTTCATTCCATTTCTTCCTTACTGGAACATATTCTCTTTCTCTCTCTTGACTCCCTTGCGAATTTCTTCTTATACTGCGATACTTTGTAGTATATGAGGGCTTGCTTAGCAAATTTTCTCTAATTTTCAATCACTTCCTAAGTTATCTTATTCAATCTGATGGATTTAGATTTATCTGAAATGCAGGTGATTCTATGTATTTATTTTAGCAGAGACCTTCCATGTTAACTTTAGACTTATAAATCCAGTAACCTACTCAAACTCTTCACTTAGATACTATTTGACATGTCAAACAGCACGTGTCCAAAAAGGAGCTAGTAATTTCCAATCTACTTTTGTAGTCTTCTCCAACTCAGTAAAAGACAGCTCCATTTTTTCAGTTTACCTATCACAAAACTTGGTGTCATTCTTCATTACTCACTCACCTGAACATCCTGATGCATCTGGAAATTTTGTGGTCAATAGCTTGTGAACACATTCAGAAATAGTCCACTGCCCACCACTCACCTCTGCCATTCATCTTGGAATAAGTCACCATCACCTCTTACTGAATTATTACAACAGGTTCTCATCCCACCTTCTACTCTTGCTGCCAAAATCTGTACTCCATGCAGCAAAAGTGATCCTTTTAAAATTTCAGCCAAATAGTTTCATTTCTCTGTCCAAATTCTTGATTTTACTCAAAGCAAGAGCTATGCACTTGCCAAGACCTACAAGGATTTACAAGAGCTGACCTCCCCCTCTGCCACTCTGACCTCTTCACATGTTTTGTTCTCCCGCTCACTCATTTCTAGCCACATTGGCTACATACTTGCTTCTTGACATTCTAAGCTACGCTCTTTTCTACCTCATGACCTTTACATTTGATGTTCCGCCTTCCAAATATTTACATAGTTTGCTGCCTTACTTACTTTAGGTCTCTACTCAAACACCCCCTTATTGATACAGTCTTCCATGCCTTTCAGCTACATAAAAAATTCAAAATCCTAAGCGCCTATTGCTGCCTTCATCCTTTCATTTGCTATCTGAGTTAGCCTAATTTCCATTTTCCCATAACAATCAACACTCTGTAATTTATTACATAGCTGTCTATTGTCTGTTTAGCCCTGCCCCCACCACTATTACTACAATTTAAGATTTATGAGGTCCAAAGATTTGGACTTTTCTGTTCACTGTTCTGTCTGTTAAGAACGGCATCTGACACCTTAAAGCTGATGGTGGTGAGCACTTTTACAGCCTAATGAGAGCCAATCCATTCTTCTTCTGTCAGATGGGAGAATATTAGTTCTTTCCTAATATTCTGAAGTTAGGGGTAGACATATCACATGCTTTGCCAAAAAAATGTGAGTAGAAGTGCTGAATGTTACTTCTAGGTGGCTGCTTGCAATTGTTGACTCTTGAATCTTCAGCCTTCTTTTTCCTCCTTGTGTGAAGAGCTTGGAAGCTCATGTTCATATGGAGGTGCCAAAAGATTGAAGCAGCCTGGAATGCTGAGTGGACACATGGTGGACAGCTGTTCTGGAGAACTGCCCAAACCCAGAGTGGATTTTCAGGACAGGGAAGCAAACTTTGGTGTGTAGCCACTGAGTATTAGGGAGTTTATTACCACAGCATAACCCACCCTATCTTGACAGGTGTAATAATCAATAAATATGTGTGGAATGAAGGAATAAATGATCCCTATTTTATAGAGTTGGAAGCAGAGTCACAGTGAAAGTATGTTATTAGCTTAGGGTTGTCCATGGCAACCTGGAGTCAAAGCTAAGCCACGTATAACATTTAAAACATGCAGCAATCATTTTAACCAAGAGAGAATAAACTGTGTATTTTATGGTTACTTGTAATATAAATCAGTGACAAACAGATCATAGTCCAATAATTGACTTAAAGCAATGTTGACATAGACATACTATAGGAAAATTATCTGGCCTTTCCAAGATTTTTCTTTGTATTCTTAAGTTATTGGAAAGTAAATGTCTAAAACTTTATCTTAGTGCCCTAAAGAGCAGTGAAGTATCATGAGGTTTACTTCAGTACTTATCACTCTGTCTTCACAGGTCAATGCAAGACTTGTAACATGGTGGTTCTTTGTTTTTATATATCTATTTTCTTGGTGGGATGTGTTGTTCATGATTGTTCCTCCTATAAGGTTAATAATTCTTACTTGAGATTAATTAACTAAGACAATATATCTCTAACTACCTTAGCTTTTAGCTCCTGAAGCCAAGTTTAGTATGTATTACAGAAAAGAAGGCTCTTGGTGGTGTTTATGTTTTGCTTAATTTTTTTAACATGTTTATTGGAGTATAATTGCTTTACAATGGTGGGTTAATTTCTGCTTTATAACAAAGTGAATCAGCTATACATATACATATATCTCTATATCTCCTCCCTCTTGTGTCTCCCTCCCACCCTCCCTATCCCACCCCTCTAGGTGGTCACAAAGCACCGAGCTGATCTCCCTGTGCTATGTGGCTGCTTCCCACTAGCTATCTATTTTACATTTGGTGATGTACATATGTCAATGCCACTCTCTCACTTCGTCCCAGCTTACCCTTCCCTCTCCCCTTGTTCTCAAGTCCATTCTCTACATCTGCGTCTTTATTCCTGTCCTGCCCCTAAGTTCTTCAGAACCATTTTTTTTTTTTACTCCAGTAGACTTTCTCTCTCTCTGTGTCTCTCTCTCTCTCTCTCTCTCTGTCTCTTCCTGTTTTGTTACTTTAAAAATCCTTACGTGACTTCCTCTGGACCACATTCTATGTTGTCTTACAGGCCTATTTCAAAATGAATAGAATGTTCATTCCAAATGAATTGAAAATTCACTAGAGTTTATCAATGAATTCAGTAAAGTTGTAGGAAATAAAATTAATACACAGAAATCTGTTGCATTTCTATACAATAACAATGAAAGATCAGAAAGAGAAATTAAAGAAATAATCCCATTTATCATCACATCAAAAAGAATAAAATACCCAGGAATAAACCTACCTAAGGAGGCAAAAGACCTGTACTCTGAAAACTATAGGACGATGATCAAAGAAATCAAAGATGACACAAACAGATGGAAAGATATACCATGTCCTTGGGTTGGAAGGATCAATATTGTCAAAATGACTATACTACCCAAGGCAATCTACAGATTCAATGCAAGCCCTATCAAATTACCAATGGCATTTTTCACAGAATTAGAACAAAAAATTTTACAATTTGTATGGAAACACAGAAGACGCTGAATAGCGAAAGCAATATTGAGAAAGAAAAATGGAGCTGGAGGAATCAGGCTCCCTGACATCAGACTATACTGCCAAGCTACAGTCATCAAAACAGTATGGTACTGGCACAAAAACAGAAATATGGATTAATGGAACAGGATAGAAACCCCAGAAATAAAGCCACACACATAATCAGTTAATCTCTGACAAAGGAGGCAAGACTACACATTGGAGAAAAGACAGTCTCTTCAATAAATGGTGTGGGGAAACCTGACAGCTATACATAAAAAAACGAAATTAGAAGACTCTTTAACACCAAACACAAAAATAAACTCAAATTGAATTAAAGAGCTAAATGTAAGACCAGATAATATAAAACTCACAGAAAAACATAGGAGAACCCTCTTTGAAATAAATTGCAGCAATATCTTTTTTTGAGCCATCTCCTAGAGTAGTAATAAAAACAAAAATAAACAAATGAGACCTAATTAAACTCAAAAGCTTTTGCACAGCAAAGGAAACCATGAGCAAAATGAAAAGGCAACCTACAGAATGGGAGAAAATATTTGCAAATGACACGACTAGCTAAGGATTAAACTCCAAAATTTACCAACAGCTCATATGGCTCAATCAAGAAAAAACAAACAAACAAACAAACATCCTAATCAAAAAATGGATAGAACTGAATAGACATTTCTCCAAAGAACATACAGCTGGCCAAAAAGCACATGAAAAGATGCTTAACATCACTAATTATTAGAGAAATGCAAATCAAAACAACAATGATGTATCACTTCACACTGGTCAGAATGACCAACATCAAAAAATCTTCAAACAATAAATGCTGGAGAGGGTGTGGAGAAAAGGGAATTCTCCTACACTGTTGATGGGAATGTAAATTGGTGCAGCCACTATGCAGGACAGTATGGAGGTTCCTTAAAAAAATAAAAATAGAGCTACCATGTGATCCAGCAATCCCACTCCTGGGCATATATCTGGAGAAAAACATGATTCAAAAGGGTACATGCACCTCAGTGTTCACTGAAATGCTGTTTACAATAGCCAAGACATGGAAGCAACCTAAATGTCCATCGACAGATGAATGAATAAAGAAGATGTGGTACATATATACAATGGAATATTACTCAGCCATTAAAAATAACGAAATAATGCCATCCGTAACAACATGGATGGACCTGGAGATTATTATACTAAGTCAAGTAATTCAGATGGAGAAAGAAAAATATCATATGATATCACTCATATGCAGAATCTAATTTTAAGAAGTTATACAAATGGGACTTCCCTAGTGGGGCAGTGGTTAAGAATTTGCCTGCCAATGCAGGGAACATGGATTCGAGTCCTTGTCCGGGAAGATCCCACATGCCGTGGAGCAACTAAGCTCGTGCGCCACAACTATTGAAGCCCGCTCACCTAGAGCCCGTGCTCCGCAACAAGAGAAGCCACCAGAAGCCTGCATACCACAACAAAGAGTAGCCCTCGCTCACCACAACTAGAGAAAACCTGCGCACAGCAACGAAGAACCAACAAAGCCGAAGATAAATACATAAATTAATTTTTCAAAAAAGAAATGGACAACTTCCTTTAAAAATAGTATACAAATGAACTTATTTACAAAGCAGAAACAGACTCACAGACTTAGATAATGAACTTATGGATACCAGTGGGGAACAGGTGGGAGGGAGGGATAGATTGGGAGTTTGGGACTAACATATACACACTGCTATATTTAAAACAGATAACCAACAAGGACTACTCTATACCACCGGGAGCTCTGCTCAATATTCTTTAATAATCTTAATGGAAAAAGAACTTGAAAAAGAATAGATATAGGGACTTCCGTGGTGTTCCAGTGGTTAAGACCCCGTGCTTCCACTTCAGGGTGCACAGGTTCTATCCCTGGTTGGGGAACGAAGATCCCACATGCTGTGTGGTGTGGCCAAAAAAAAAAAAAAAAGGTATGTGTATATGTATAACTGAATCACTTTTATGTACAGCTTAAACTAACAGAACACTGTAAATCAACCATACTCCAATACAAAATAAAAGTAAAAAAGAGAAAAGAAAATGTTCATTTTAGTAAGTTTTTATTGTGGACAAACTGGATGCTGGAAAAATTCAAATAAGCAACATAGGAATAATTTTTTTCTTTATAAATTAAAACATGCTCATTCTGTAAACTTAGATTAACAGAAGAAAAAGTGAACTATATCTTATAACCCAAAGATAAAAACTGTTACAATTTAGTGTTTCATTTTTACCTGCTATACATTTTAATGTTTTTATTTATATTTTATTTACATCCTTTTGTATGTGAGTAGAGAATTATTGGAAAACACAAAAAAGGGAAAAAAGAGCAATACTTTATATTATTAGGCTGTTCTATATTGCTCTACTCTATGGCATTTATAAAACTTTCAAACTATTTCTTCCTATTATCTATCTCATTTTAACAGAGTTTTCTCCTTTGAAGAAGTATGGGGACTAGGATTTCATTGTAGGCTTTTACAAATTAATTGCTATCAATCTCTCATTGTGCTTATTTTTAGCAACTTACAATTTTTTTTTTACATTAAAATCTTTTATAAATTGAAGTATAGTTGATTTACAATGTTGTGTTACTTTCTGGCATAAAGTAAAGTGATTCAGCAGCTTATGAGTTTATCAGCCCACTAAATCTCAACATTATAAAATTTCTATTAGCTAAGATTTTATTAAATCATTGACAATTTTATAATTAATTGTAAAATATTCTGTCTTAACATATAATTTTATATTAACACTAATCTCATAATAAACCTTCTATGTTCTATGAACTTGGTCTATTTATTCATATATGTCTACAAAAAAACCCTTTATTTTCATACATGCAGAAGATGTACAGACATCATTTTAGATATTTGACTCAACATTTTCACATTAGGGAGTCAACAAAAAAAAATAACTTTCCATCTTCATCCAACCTTTGTTTTACTACTATGTCTATTTTAAAATTTATCCAATAATCACCATCAGTCCTTTGCTAAAAATTCCCAATCATCTTCTTACTGAATGAACCATCTGGTAGAATCCTAGAAAATACTCAAACATACAATACTCCTTGAAATTTACATGTTCATCAGTGTGTGTGTGTAGATTTGATCATTTGGTGACAGTTTGGCTGGACATAAAATCCTGACATGGCAGTTGCCTATCTTATAAATACTGCTTCACTCTTTTTTTGGATTCAGTGTTGCTGTAGAAATGCTTGACATCACATTGATTTTCTTTCCTTTGTTAGTGACTTAGTCTTTGTGCCTAGAGGCACTGGGGATTTTTTTTTTTTTTTTTTGGAGCCTAATGTTACTGAGATATTTCTCAAGTTGTCTTGATCAATTTTCTCAAGTGTAAGGTATAACCTCTCTATATGTAAATTTTCTTATTCAGGAAAGAATAAATTTTACATTTTGGGGGTCATTTTGCTTATCTTTTCTCTTTTTACTTCTTTTCTACTTCTCTATTTTGGTTTCACTTTCTCAACTCTTCAGTTTGGTCTTCTACATCTCTTATGATCACCTACTCTGCTTTGGCTCATTATATTCTATATTTTACAGTTTTATAGTTTCACGTTTTCTGATTACTTGTACATCTCTTCTTTGCTTTTCATTTACAATTTTATTAATATATAAAGATATAACTACAATATATAACATTTATGCTATAATATATAATTTTATATTCTACTTGTATTGTGTTATATATTATTATATTATTTATATATTATATATAAGTATAATGTTAATATAATGAATAGTTTCTTTCATATGTTTTCTCATACGTGTAATTATTAGTCAACTCATTTTAATTCATGATGGAATAAGAGAAGATAAATAACTTGCTTAAGAAATCATACATCAAGTAAGGAACAGAGCTAAAACTCAGATTTCAGCAGTGTGATTTCAGAGTTTGTAATCTCAAATATTAAACAATATACCCATCTCTCTCTCCCTCTCCCTCTTGCTCTCTCCTTCTCTCTGTGTCTCCCTTTCTCTCTCTCCTGTTGTCTGTTTTCACCATCTTGGAATGTTTCCATGATCATGTAAAGAAGCTTGCTATACCTCTGGAAGATGGGAAATCATATGGAGGAGAACCAAGGTAGCCACACTAAGAGCCTTAGGAATCAACCAGGCATGTGCGTGGGGCTATCAAGGACAATCCAGCTCAAGCTGACATTACAGCTGACCAAAACTGCATGACAGAGGTCAGCCAGAACCATGTGGTACACAGAGGAGGTAACCCAGATAGGTTTTATTCAAACTGCTAATCCACAGAATTATGAACATATACATTGTTATTGACTTAAGCCACTAAGTTTTCGTGTTGTCTGCTATGCAGCAAAAAATAACTGCTACAATACACATTTATATTTGCCTCAAGAAGAATGAGGGAAAATGCACATGAAGTTTTATACTGGGTAATTAAAGGAAGAGGAAATTATTCCATCTATATATAGAAGAGGAAATAATACATTTTGAAAAGTAGTATGTCAGGAGAGAATGCTTATTGGCCATTTTCACTCTTTCCTCTGTGTATACGTGCTTAAATAGCGGGACCCTCCTTTTGCCACCTACTTACTCATTCTGCCCAGGGGAGGTATCTGGACGTTATTTGAAGAATAAATGGGTCTGTTCAGCAGATAATTTGCATTTCCATCTTTGAAGTCAGCTGACTTGCAGCAGGCCCTTTGCCAATCTGCACACCAGAGGCAGATTCTGCCCCTGGGAGGGGTAAGAGAGCAGAAGTGGGGAGACCAGCTCTGGCCTTGCTCCCAGGACTGTGATGGTGGTTCTGCCTAAGGCAGTAGTTCAGTATACAAAAGCTATATTCTCCAAAAATAATAAAAATGGTGATTATTTGGCCTCTCAATTGCAATATTGCTTTCTTTCTCAGTTAGTTCACAAATACACGTTACTTTGTTATAAATAGACAATGTACAATAATGTAATAAAGTGAAAACTGTATAGTTTGCAAATATATTTTATGATAGGTTAATGCACTTATTATGAAAATGAGTAGTGCCCTCCTAGGCAAAACGATATGCTGTTTTGTTAAGTTGATTTTTACAATACACCTAGGTAGATCTTCCTTAAATTTTCCTCTGACATTTTCAGTGCCCAGGACAAATATCTAAGCAGGTGATCCATTTACTCACATTCTTTAAATATATGAAGAAGTTAATATTTAGAAAGAAACAGTAGATGAAATAAGTGTTTGTTCGATTCAATTGTATTTTGGGCTCACCTGGAAACCACAGAGAAAAGCGATCCAGAGTGACTTCAGTGTAATTGATCTTTTACATTGGTCACATAACCCTTTGACTTTGGTTACTATATAAAGCTGCAGACTTTCCCAAAATATTTTTGTATCATCATGTTTCATTTATTTTAGAAAAGGATGCTGTTTCCAGCCAAGCTAAATGGAAATACTTGAGTTTACAGAAGCATTCTATACTGCGACCTTTAAATCACCTGGAAAAGAGCTCAAAGCACCTTTGACTACCTAATCAAATTATAAAACACTGAATTTCACTTCTTTCCCAGAAGGAAAAATATACGATAACTCTATTTGAAATAGCGAATTTCTCCATAGACTTAGACGTAATATAGAACAAATTCTTTCTGCCCACACATACATCTGTAATCTGTAAAAGGTGAATTAGCAGTTTGGCCAATGTCTTCCCTGTTGACACCGAATGACTCAGTGTAACCACAATAGCAGTAACTGATTTTGGAAAAATTTCTCGTGTCTTTGAATAGGGTTACCCAATTTAGAAAATAACGTAATCATCTATTATAATCAAGCCAGGTAGCTACTTAGCCTATCTTTAAATAAGCACTTCTAGAAAAATAAATGCTTTGGTATCAAATCAGAATTAGCAAACACCAATTGTGTGACCCTGCAATGACCAACTCTGAAGTATCAGACTCGAAGAGACGGAGTAACTTAAAATAGAGCAAGAGAGCAGCCATCTGGAAACCAGTGTGGCTCTGTGTATAGATTGAATCTACCAAGGCAGCAGAGGATGTACCTGCAGGCTGAAAGATCACTATGGTGGTGTAGTGCAACACCTTGCAAAGTCTAGCACAAGCCCCTCATGTACTAACATGTTCACAGGGAAATTTGGTTTAGGAAAGGAACAGGGCAAGTGCATTGCTGGTACGTTGTTCACTCAGAGGCAAATATTCACTTAAGGTAATTAGCTTGAATAGTGAGATTTTAATCATTTCATTCTCAACATAAATATTTGACTAATCTATATGAAAGGTATTTATCTTCTCTATAGTTGGCTCTGCTCCCCAGCATTAGTACCGTGTGACAGATGGCTGATGTCATCTCTGCTTGGAAGAACTCAGTTGGCAATATTAGCATGGCATATTTCTGGGGACTTGTGATATGCTATGAGATGATGAAAAATAAAAGTGTCCAAAAGGGAATTCCCCAAAGCAAATATATTTATATGATTTGATACTCTATCTTACTGCTTCAACATAAAGAGATATATAACCCATTTAATTAATATTTTACTTAAACATATCCTGGCAAGTATTCGGAGTACCACTGAACATACTTTTTCAATACTGGTAGTTAACAATATCATAAGCCAATTGGTTGTTTATATTTTATTTATCCTCACTTTTGTTCAGTATATGCAGATAGAACAATCTTAGTGCTAGCAACTTGGACTCTCACACAGAACACCAGCAATTATGGCAGTGAAGGAGAGTGGGTGGAGTTTGCAGTGTCAAAGTAGACTTTTACAAAATTCTCATCTGAGGTGTCTAGAATGTCCTTCCAACTTGGCTCTATGCTCTGCAATTTGTTGTTGCCGACAGAGGGTCAATGATTTCACTTTTCACTGCGTTCCCTCTCCCTCACACTCCCTGCAGCCACTAAGTGGCCTCTGTTAAAACCTTTGGTTTTGGAAAGGAAGAAAAAGATGTGGTCAAAATTGGGGTGCATAGCGGGGAGGCTAGAGGAGGGAAAGATCTAGGAAGATTTTCTTTTAGTGGGAGAATTAACCTTTAAATAATAATAAAGCATTGACTATGCTCCTGGCACTCTGCTGGACACTTCACATAAGTTAACTTATGTATTTAATGCCCTGAACAACCAAGTGAGGTAGGAGCCAATAATGTTTCTGTAAGGAAACTGAGGAACAGAACTCTTCAATAGCTTGTTAAGGGTCTCAGACCTGATTTGTGGTGGAGTTGCGTTCAAACTGAGGCAGTCTGGCTTCAGCGTCTGTGCTGTAACTACTAGGCTAGAGACAAGAAAGCAAAGACTCCATCCCTGAAAGGGAGGGCAGAGTAGTTAACTGTAGCCATCAGACTTGTATATTTGGTTTTGTGTCCCTTCTTTAAATTAATTTTTATTGAAATATAGTTGCTTTACAGTATTGTGTTAGTTTCTACTGTATAGCAAAATGAATCAGCTATACATATACATATATCCCCTGTTGTTTGGTTTTGTGTCTTATAGAAGAGTATAACCTCCTTGAAGAAAGGGGTTGTGCTTTATTATTTCTCTTTCTTTCTCTTTTGTTCTCTCTACAGTACAGTATACTGCCTTGAAAAATAAATTAAATACAATGACCATAAGAGAAACAAAGAGATTTTATAGATATGAAGGAAAATTTTAAAAATTTGATAATATTATGTTTAGGTGAAAGTAGAAGGTGAAAATAACAAGACAATAATTCCTTTCATAATGAGACAATGTCTTGTAAGGGATTATTATTTCACTGTAGATCTGCACACATCTAGCATACATTTGGAATCTGTTCATGCCATTAGCAGTACTGCTGATGGGACTGTTAATTTAAATAACCTTGGAAAGTTTCCTGAATTTAAGACTAGATTGCTACTAGTATTTCCTTTCCTAAAGACCTATATAATCAGAAGTAGAGGATCAATGTTTCTTTTCTTTCTTTCTCCATTTTTTTTTATAGCTCCAGTCTTTGGGATACCTCTGAGTTATTCCATTTGTTGCTATTATTTCAACGCCCCCAAGAATCTCCCAGGTGAAATATTCACAGTCATTCATTAAGTAGGGTAATTTTCTAAGATTTCATGTTCCCAACTATTTAATCACTTAATGACAATTGCATAATATAAAAATATGACTCCAAATATTCATGTTTAAAATATATCTTTTTCAGGTGTCGTAGGAGTTTATTATTAAAATTTTAATCTCAAAGTTAATAATCTTTATATATACATATATATACATATATATATACACACATACATATATTCTAAAATCAGATATACTACAATGTTAAAGTGAGGTATTTGGCAGATGTAATATAAAGATGGCTAATACCTTGAGACAGATGCCTTTGTCTCTCATCCTTATGTACCAGAGAAATGTACAAATAAAATGTGATCCTGGCACTTATCAGGAAGTGTTTTATTAATTTTCTAGTTTTTTATAGGGAGTAAAGTGAAAGTGTTCTAAGTGACATCATTAAGGAAAGTTTTTTCTTTATCTATCATCTGAAAAACATGATATCCAACAAATTATAATTAACCCATGACACTTGTAAGTATCTATGATGGCTTTGACCATTATACCGGCAAATTTGAAACAAGTCAGCCTTCTAATGGCAGCAAAAATATGTCGCATTTTACCTTGCTTGTGTTCACTGTGCGTGGCTGGCAGACCCAACCCCTGCTACGGAGAAATGGAGACTGACAGAAAAACGGTGAAACCGGTTTAACGGTGCTGTGTATTTCCTCTCTAAGTATGATTAAATAATCATAAGAACTTCTCTAAGGGCTAATCTGCTATATTTTCCAGATTTTCACCTTGGGGACATATTGTCCCTTGTCACTGAAACCTCGGGGACAGAAGGGAACGCCACAGGGTGGCACAACAGGAAGCCGAGACACTGATGAAACAGTGTTCAGTTAATGAAGGCATGGCCCATGGCCTCTGCTGCTCTGCCATATGTTTGAAGAAATGCTAATGACTACAATTCAAATACCTTTTTCATCTTAACTATATGTAAATGTGTTTATAAATGCTCTCTTATAAATATACGATCACATTTTTAAAAGCCAAGTGCTAATGTTGCTTTCAACATCTATAATACACAATAATTAAAACTTAAGCAATTCTGCTTAATTATACCTTATGGGAAACTGTACAGTAATTTATAGAAATTAAGCAGAAAAACAAAGATCAACAGAAATAAAGCAGCAGTTGAACAACTGAATAATAAATCACTTTGATCATTAATTTACAGCAGCAAAATCATTGTAAGAGACTTCGATCTTAATTCTTAAACAGCTGACTTGTGAAAAAGAAGGTGTTAGAAATTTGAGTATTCCTTGTAAGAGCACAGCTTCATTGTCTATGTCTACACTATTTGTTTTTATGCTGCCCCTCCAAAATCAAGCAGCAATTCTGAAAATTTTCAGTCTTATACCTCTGATCTCAGACTGCCCCGCTGCCCATTTTCCTGTATTTTCGCTAACGTTGCAGGTGATTATTCATTATAATATTGTCCATTTAAGAATGACCCATTCTTCAGTTACCCATCCTCCATAATGGCTGTTTGTTTAAAAGAACCATTTGGCACCCAGTTTGGGATCTTTTGTAAATTATGTCTTTTTTTAAACTGTTCTAAGGGCTCACTTGATTAAGTCTTTGACAGTTCAGCTAACTACATTCTAATTTTCAAAATTTTCACACTCAGAAATGCTCCCTCTGAATGCTAAACATGCTCAATTTTATGGATTAAAATTCCATTTAATTAATGAGATCAATACACATTTTAGAAATAAAAATCTTAAGCTTGAATAGCCATTACTTTTATGTTTCAGTAGAAATAATTACTGCCATTAGTTTTAAGGTCTAAAACAAAACATATTTATTTAAACTCTTCTTTACTGTATTTCTGTCTCTTCTTTTGTTAATATAAGTATTTTTTTAATGTTTGCATGATTAATTCCTTTATCTTCCTTAACAGCTGCTGAATTTCTAGCTTTCTTAGAACTTCCCCACATGGAGATTATGAAAGTATTACTTTGTTTTATTTTATTCTAATGCTTTATATTTTCTATTTCAACAGTTATAGGCTTAATCCATTTGGGATTTTCCAAAAAATATGATGAAAGGTAGGGATCTAATTTTACATTCATTTAAGTAGAATAGACAGTTTTTGAATACCATTTATTCCATGCATAAATCACTAGATTTATTCCCATGTATACATGTATCTGTGTCTGAACTCTTGTCCTGTGGCTCTTATCTGTTATTTATTTTCTAACAGTATAAACTTTGAATTTCAGAAGCTTTATAATATTGGGTTGCCCAAAAAGTTCATTCGTGTTTTCTGTAACATCTTACTGAAAAAGCTGAACGAACTTTTTGGCCAACCCAGTATATTTTAATACACAGCAGAACAAGTCCCTCATTCTTTACTCTTCTTCTTTTTTTTTTTTTAACATCTTTATTGGAGTATAATTACTTTACAATGGTGTGTTAGTTTCTGCTTTACAACAAAGTGCATCAGCTATACATATACATATATCCCCGTAACTCCTCCCTCTTGTGTCTCCCTTCCACCCTCCCTATCCCACCCCTCTAAGTGGACACAAATCAACAAGCTGATCTTCCTGTGCCATGCGGCTGCTTCCCACTAGCTATCTATTTTACATTTGGTAGTATATATAAGTCCATGCCACTCTCTTACTTCATCCAGCTTAGCCTTCCCACTCCCCATGTCCTCAGGTCCATATTCTACGTCTATGTCTTTATTCCCGTCCTGCCCCTAGGTTTGTCAAAACCATTTTTTTTTTAGATTCCATATATATGTGTTAGCATACAGTATTTGTTTTTCTCTTTCTGACTTACTTTACTCTGTATGAAAGTCTATAGGTCCATCCACCTCACTACAAATAACTCTATTTTGTTTCTTTTTATGTTTAATATTCCATTGTATATATGTGCCACATCTTCTGTATCCATTCATCTGTTGATGGACACTTAGATTGCTTCCATGTCCTGTCTATTGTAAACAGGGCTGCAATGAACATTGTGGTACATGACTCTTTTTGAATTATGGTTTTCTCAGGGTATATGCCCAGTAGCGGGATCACTGGGTCATATGGTAATTCTATTTTTAGTTTTTTAAGGAACATCCATACTGTTCTCCATAGTGGCTGTATCAATTTACATTCCCACCTAAAGTGCAAGAGAGTTCCCTTTTCTCCACACCCTCTCCAGCATTTATAGATTTTTTGATGATGGCCATTCTGACTGGTGTGAAGTGATACCTCATTGTAGTTTTGATTTGCATTACTCTAATGATTAGTGATGTTTAGCATCCTTCCATGTGTTTGCTGGCAATCTGTATATCTTTGGAGAAATGTCCATTTAGTTCTTTTGCCCATTTTGGGATTGGGTTGTTTTTTTTTTTTTGATATTCAGCTACATGAGCTGCTTGTAAATTTTAGAGATTAATCTTTTGTCAGTTGCTTCTTTTGAAAATATTTTCTCCCATTCTGAGGGTTGTCTTTTCATCGTGTTTATGGTTTCCTTTGCTGTACAAAAGCTTTTAAGTTTCGTTAGGTCCCATTTCTTTATTCTGGTTTTTATTTCCATTTCTCTAGGAGGTGGGTAAAAAAGGATCTTGCTGTGATTTATGTCAAAGAGTGTTCTTCCTATGTTTTCCTTTAAGGGTTTTATAGTGTCTGGCCTTACTATAGGTCTTTAATCCATTTTGAGTTTATTTTTGTGTATGGCATTAGGGAGTGTTCTAATTTCATTCTTTTACAGGTAGCTGTCCAGTTTCCCCAGCACCACTTACTGAAGAGGCTGTCTTTTCTCCATTGTATATTCTTGCCTCCTTTATCAAAAATAAGGTGACCGTATGTGCATGAGTTTATCTCTGGGCTTTCTATCCTGTTCCATTGATCTATATTTCTGTTTTCATGCCAGTACTGTACTGTTTGATTACTGTAGCTTTGTAATATAGTCTGAAGTCCAGGAGCCTGATTCCTCCAGCTCTGTTTTTCTTTCTCAAGATTACTTTGGCTATTTGGGGTCTTTTGCGTTTCCATACAAATTCCATACAAATAAAAAAAATTGTGAAATATTTTGTTCCTGTTTTGTGAAAAATGTCATTGGTAGTTTGATAGGGATTGCATCGAACCTGTAGATTGCTTTGGGTAGTATAGTCATTTTCACAGTGTTGATTCTTCCAATCCAAGAACATGGTATATCTCTCCATCTGTTTGTATCATCTTTAATTTCTTTCATCAGTGTCTTACAGTTTTATGCATACAGGTCTTCTGTCTCCTTAGGTAGGTTTATTCCTAGGTATGTTATTATTTTTGTTGCAACAGTAAATGTAAATGTTGCAACAGTAAATGGGAGTGTTTCCTTAATTTCTCTCTCAGATTTTTCATCATTAGTGTATAGGAATGCAAGAGATTTCTGTGCAATAATTTTGTATCCTGCTACTCTACCAAATTCACTGATTAGCTCTAGTAGTTTTCTGGTAGCATCTTTAGGATTCTCTATGTATAGTATCATGTCATCTGCAAACAGTGACAGCTTTACTTCTTCTTTTCCGATTTGGATTCCTTTCATTTATTCTTCTTCTCTGATTGCTGTGGCTAAAACTTCCAAAACTATGTTGAAGAATAGTGGTGAGACTGGAAATCCTTGTCTTTTTCCTGATCTTAGAGGAAATGCTTTCAGTTTTTCACCATTGAGAACGATGTTGGCTGTGGGTTTGTCATATATAGCCTTTCTTATGTTGAAGTAAGTCTTCCTCTTTTTTTTAACCCCAAGTTGCTTGACATTTCCCTTATATAAATTTATAGAATTTTTGATCTTTATCCACACCTACTTCAGCCCCCAATATCATACATGATTTAAAAAAGAACAGATGCAATATTATGAATCAGAAAAGATATGTCACGCTGAATTTAAGATTTGTCCCAAGGGCTAGATAGAGATAAAATGCACCTCTCTGTGCTATGTGTCTTCCCAAATTCCATTATTCTGCCTTCAGCTAAGAGGTAACCACTATTTAAATTTTGTATTTATCGTTCCCTTTATTTAGTGTATAGTATACATAAATAATACATAACTATTTGGGAGAATATTTAAAATGGTATCATAATGTATTAGTCCCTTGGACTTGTTCTCATCCACATTATGTACCTAAGATTAATCTTTGTGATTGCATGTAGAGTTTATTAATTTCTACTGCTGTATTCCATTTCATTGTGAGAATGTGCTTCAGCTTATTTTTCCATTCTTTTTTGGTGAAAATATGAGATATTTTAATCATTTTTTTATTATGACTAGGATTGCTATGAACATTTTATACAAATCCTGGTGCACAAATACAAGAATTTCTCTAAGCTAAATACTTGTCAGAGGATTTGCTCATAGTATGTGTCATTGTTCAACTTTACAAAATAATGCTACATTGTTTTCTAACGTGTTTGTGTCAAACATCCACGCATTTCTATTGTGTGTCTATGTGTGTTTGTGTAATGTTTGTTTTTTGCCTGTAAGGTTTTAATTTGAATATGCATTAAATTATTTCACTTTTATTCCACAAAATACACTCACTGGAAATTTTGTTCCAGCCCATATAGAAATAATCTTTAATCATTATGTGATGTTGAACCAATTATTTAACAGCTGTAATCTGTTTTTTCTTCAGAAATATGGGTAAAGAATAGAACCTAATTAATTTAGCCATTGCTAAAATGAAATAAAAGGGATAGTTTAGGAAAACACTTAGCACACAGTCTGAAACATAGAAAATGCTAGGTAAATGCCAAGTGTTTATTTCTGTAGTTGTTATTGTTACATGGTGAATAAAATCTCTGGGCCTGTTTTCTTCAATGATTTGAGGGAAGTAAATCATTTGTATTGTTTAATTGACTATGTGAACATTGGAGAAGGCAAAAGATTAACATACATAATTTTTAATCTAGACAACTCTACAGCTCATTCTCCAGTGAAAATTTAAAAGTTAATTACCCAGATATTTTAGCTATGTATACGCAAACACAAAGTATTACTGTAATATTTATCTGAATGTTTAAGAATTGTGTTGACAGATTTGGTAAAGTTTTCTAATTCTTCCAAAAGTCTATTTTCTTTACATACCAAAAAAGGTACCTGGTTAGGAAGACAAGAATATTATTTAAATGTGTTAAGAGTAAAAATGGAGGTGGGAGATGACTAATGCAAGCTAAAAAACAAAAGACAAAAGTTAAGCAACTTTCTCAATGCAGGTAAAAGAATGAGTGATGAAAAGTCATTAGACTGAGTGTGTAGATCTAGAAAATAAAGGTCAGTGGTGCTTCTTCAAATGGGCTTGACCACAAATTTATCAGGATGTATCTGCAAACAAGCTAATGCATTTTTATCCCTCCCTAGGAATATCATATATGGATATTTCCCTCTTGTTAGTTCTGCTTTGCTTTAGGGGATTCTGATTACATAGGGGCACCCTGTACTTTCTCTAGCAAAGGCCTCTTAGAAAAGACATGTCACATGGACAAGACAAAAACTGACAAAAGGGCAACTTCTTCTTTCTTCATTGACGATGATTACAGGATGGAATACATTCAAAGACATAATGATTGAAATTCATTTCCCAGACAGGACTCACAGGAAAGAAATATGAAAGGATCAGTGATAGAAGTGGACACTGTTTACTGGTAAATCATTTGCATAATGTTTACATATGAATATATTACTTATGAGTATGTACTTTTCTCATATTATTTTTCTTAATTAATTTGATTTGTTTTTTTAACTACAAGGGGCAGTGTCTCTCTTTCTCCTTCTGTCTGGTATTGTTCCGGGTCATAATAGATTCTGTCAATCTATTTTTCTTCTTATGGCCACTTAGAGATGGAAAAATGATACATTTGTCCTGGGGTTTCTGAATATGGTGCAAAGCATATGGAAATGATGCAAAGCATATGGAAATGCTTCCAAATAATGTGTAATAGCAGGTTAAGGAAGTGAAGGCTATCTTGAAGTTTTATGACTTACTAGGGAAAAATTGATGATTGGGAAAGTTGGAGGTTTAAGGGGAGGCGATTAAATAATTTACATATGTGACCTGGAAACTTGACACCTGTTCCTTGGACCTCAGGGAAGGTCTAGGATTCTCTTTTTGAGAAAAGCAATCTTCCTTACAGTTCATGTTCTGCTTGGTGAACCACACTAGTGATCCCTTCACTGTGACATGAAACATGAAAATATTTCAGCACAGACTTTGAACAAAGCAGAGATCTTGGGAATGGGGTGCTCTCCTTGATGAGGATAGAACTTATGTAAGAACTTGCAACACCAATGAAAAATTACTCAGAATTCCCAATAATTAAATAAAAATTGCACAGAGTGAATGAGAGAAAAGTGGGGTGTCATATAGAGGATTATTACTTGCTAGGCACGGAAACTGACCATATAAGAAATGAGTCTTCCTCAAACTTCTACCTGGAAAGAATGTTGCCATCTTCCCATCACTTTCCTTCTTCTCCTCAGAGGCCCTGTCCTTTTAACTCTTGGCCTTCCTTTCCAGATACTATCAATTAGCAAACTGATACTCCAGCAATTAGCAAAACCCCAGCCTCTTCCCTCAGGGACTTGGTACATATCATAATTGAAAGCTCTCTCAGTTTGGGGGTAGGGGGGAATTTGAAGTTGGGGATAGAATAAACAGGGAAGTAATCTGGGGTTTTTTTTTTGCACAATACATTTTAGTTATGCCTCACTTATTAAAGAGTAAACAAAAAACTCCCGAAGTACAAAACAAATTTTTTGCTAAGCATAATCTCTGCCAAAAGTCTTTCCTAAGTCTGCATAGGAAATGATAAACTACCCCAGCTGCACTGACTCATTGTTAACTCTTGGAGTGCATTAGACTGAAGAACTGAAATCCATATTCGTTGTGCTAAGGGAGTGGGGAAAGAAGACTCCTCTATTTTACTCGACTATGTAAAAATTGGGCCTTCTCTTTAAATAAGTGATTGATTTGAGTCATTCTAATTAATTGTGAACCCAAGTTTCTTTGATGAAATGAGGATGAAATTAAAACAAGAATATTTCTCTACAAATGTTTGGTCTGTTTTTGTGGCTTAGCTAAGTCTATGCATTTTCACTGTTTTCTGATGATATTTATCTATATTGGAAGTCCACTAGAATTTTATATATAGTTTTCCATGGAATGGAATTCAAAAGAATAAAATAAAAGTAAATATTGGTCATGAGTATCCTTTTAAGTAATGTTTTAACAAGTAAGAGATTAAGGTCATATTCTCTAAAGTATGAGTTCTGAGAAAAAAAATTATTTCCCAAGTATTTGAACTTTTGAATCTGGCTTTAAAAAAAGTATTAGCCATAATAAGAAGGAAATAACAAGTATGCATTTTTAAACAAAACCATCGGTCAAATACCTGAATTACATTGCCAAAAAACTTAGTTTCATAAGAATATGTACATTGGTGAATAGAATATTTTTACGTGTATAAAATCATTTATGAGGTACACTGTAGAAAAGTACTCTAAACCACGTGAGCCAAGCATTTTAATAGGGCTATATACCAAACTTGAACTTAAAAACTTGGAATACTAGGGAAGAGCCCAAATATCACTTATTAAATTTTTTTCTCCATGTGTTACTGTTTCTTATTTTTAGAGCATTCCATACATATTTCAACATAGTGATATCTTAACATAGAATGGTAGTACATAGGCCTGATATATCAAACAATGGACCATGTTTGGAGGAAGGTAAAGATCGATCAGCATAACTGGTCAATAAAAAGTGTTGATTATCAAGTAAGTCTTAAGGAAATATATATAATGTTCTATATGAGATACATTGAATGCCCATATGTAATAAAACACTTAGGGAATTCTACTATTCTTTTCAGAATGAAACTAATGAGACATATGCCAACTCTTCCTGAGCTCCATCATTTTAACAAGAGAGTTAAGAGTCAGAGATAGGCACACAGAGAGTAAATGGTAGAAACAGGATTAAATACAAGTCTTCTGTCAACTAGTATGGGTGTAATTAATAGTGTTTCTTACTCATTAAACACTCACCAGAGACTACCTTTTCATTTCAAACAATGGATATACATGTTACATGTTACTGAATTTAGCCCGGTTAGTGACTGATATTTTTAGAAGCTATAAGAAACAACCTAGACAGTGAGTCAGTTACCTAGAATAACAAACTATGAAAGTCAGTTTTAATGTGTCATCATTTTCCTTATTTCTGAGCTTCGCTTTCCTTACATATAAATGTGGGAATTTGAATAGCTGACTTCTAGTCTTTTTTAGATTTAAAATTTTACAGTTGAAAAAGAAAACTACCAAATTTTAATATCTGTAGACTCAGTGGATAGCTGGTATTGCTGGTTCCCCTATTTGATGCAGTATGGGCAGTACTGGTTTACTGTACAAGTAGGTTATTTTCCTTCCATCCAACTTAATTGTAAAATATGACAATTAGTTGGCCAGCATGCCACCATCATCCTCCGTATACGTATGCTTTTATTTTACATTTGTTAGGCAGTAGAAATGAACCTTATACCATAAAACTATAAGAATTTTTTTCTGCAACTGACACTAATTTTCATTATAAATCCCAACTTTGCCATATGGCTGACATTCAATTTCAATAAACTTAGAGGTCCTCCACATCTCCTCAAAGGGTATTCTGAGGTGGGTGAAAAGTAACTTAGTGCCAAGCCACTGCGGTGGACTACCTGGTCTGGGTCTGTCACCTGTGACTGCTGGCCCTGATCTAAGTCCTTGTTCCAGTCTGGGCTTTAAACACAGGTACCAATTACATCAGGCTCTTTTAGATAAGTCTCTCTCAATTTGCACCTACATCTTATCCTCTGAGTCAAACAAGTTCCTGCATGATGCTGCATCAACAGGCCCTTGATCCTGCATCACAAGGGCCCACGTGATATTCTCCAAGGCTAAACATTATTTCACTGCTCTCATGACGTGTATGGAGTAGGGCAAACTACCTGTGGCTGTTTCAGGTCCATCTGCCAATACATACCAGGTGACCTTTGCTGCTCTGAAGTCTTGATAATTTGGGAGCCCAAGTCACTTTGGCATTAAGATCTACGCCTACTTGGGTTTTTATAACTCATATCCCTACTATATCATGCATGCAATCCAAGCCCTCTTTGGTCACGGATTTAATGGTCCTTATTCTGCATGACTGTATTTCCTCCACCCATTTTGACTAGTTTTTATCTAGGCTGGTATCTGAGTTACCACGTTTTCTCAGTATTTTGAGTACCCCCTGGGGGTTCTAGGCTAGCTATTGACAACCAGGAGCCCTTTTCGTATTTTAACCTCTAACAGTATTTCACTGACAGCGCATGTCTCATAGTCCAGCTTCCTAAATGGGAAAAGCAATAAGGAATCATAAAGGGCAATAAAGTTAATGTTTTGAAATTCTACCCTACCTGTCCATATTTACCTATTTCACAATGAGGAAAGAAAAGTTGGGTAAATTGGACCTCCCCCATTTGCAGCTTCATACAAAAAAGCAACTGCTATTATTAATTTTCTCAATCTGTGTGCTATTGTACATTATTCAGCATACCTTCTGACTGACACATTTCAGGTGTCATAAGTGTGAGGATTTGGAATAATCTTGTTAAAACACTACATAAGATTTTCTTTGGGGAAAGGTTCTTATTTATTTATTTATTTTTATACTCTAACAAAGTTTTAGATATGGTAGTGCTAATTTTTTTTAACATCTTTATTGGAGTATAATTGCTATACAATAGTGTGTTACTTCGTGCTTTATAACAAAGTGAATCAGCTATACATATACTTACATCCCCGTATCTCCTCTCTCTTGCCTCTCCCCTCTCCCCTCCCTATCCCACCCCTCTAGGTGGTCACAAAGCACCGAGCTGATCTCCCTGTGCTATGTGGCTGCTTCCCACAAGCTATCTATTTATCATTTGGTAGTGCATATATGTCCATGCCATTCTCTCACTTCTTCCCAGCTTAGCCTTCACCCTCCCTGTGTCCTAGGTACATTCTCTATGTCTGCGTCAGGGAAAGGTTTTTATCAAGGAAGCATACCTCTTAGAATCACCCTGAAAAGAAACACACGCATGGAAAATTATCCATTTTATTTATTGTTAATTTATTAACAATGAATTTTTCTAAATCATTATTAATGGGTAATTTGTTATGTTATAATTAGTAATTCTGTGCTTAATTCCATCTCATTAATCTTAAATTGAGTATAAGCACTGTCCCATCTTTCTGGTTTTCTGGGAAAACACTGTTTGTTGTCTGCTGTCCTGGGAAATTATTTATCATGTCTCCTTTTATTCTGAAAAATGTTTGTTTTGAACTAGAAATTATATAGTGCTCTAGTTATAAGGGATTATATTTGTCTTACTTTTCTCCTGTGTAGATCATGAGTAGATTAAGGAGTTTAAAAGTTTCTCTTGGAGAGAATATACTCTTTGTTACTGAAGATGATTCTGGGATATTTAACATTCTCCATTCTCCTGAATTCTAGGAAAAATTTTTTCTACTGTTCAAAAATAGGGCAAATCATTAAGGAAAAAGAGGATATTTTGATAGCAGCCATCGTGGGTGACATTATGGGTGACCTCAGCATTCACAAAGCTTAAATACAGTATTCTCAAAATCGCTTTAACAATTACATGTTCCTTAGAAGTCCACAACATGGAAACCAAAGGCCGGGCCCATCTGCCAACAGAGCAGCCCTTACTAACTTTAAGTTACAGAAACAATCTTTCATCTGACTCTTCAAAACTCAGCACCAACTTCATCTAAGTTAAATTTTATAGAATTTTAATCAAGTATCCTACATGAGGAATAAGATTTTTGTTTTAAACATCATTCTCCTTTGTTGTTGTCTGTATCACATAATGAAAAAGGTATTCAAGAATTTGATGACATGCCGTATTTGTTGTACTCATCTTATCTTTGAACTAGGAACTGTATGTAAGATCAGTTGTAGAACCTCAATATTAATCTGCATCTTTGAACACTGATTTAGAATTGTTGTTACATCATTGCCCTAAGAATCATGATGGTCAGGAATTATCTTCAGATAGAGGAAGTATCCTAGTCCTTTCTCTGAACTGTTTAAACAGTGCTTGTCCAGCTTAATGCAATTATTTACACGCATATCTGTAGCAGCTAGGAAGCAAGTATCTTTTCATATGGTTCTAATCACATTCCAAAATTAGCCTTAGGAAGTAACTGAAAATACTAGCAACCATTTTAAAGGAGAATTAAACACTGCTTTTATTAAACCTATAAACAGCACTTTTAGAAAAATAAATTCTAGTGTACAGATAAAATATACTAAACAAACTTATTCAACAAGTTGTCACATTTAGTTATATGACTTAAATTTACCTCTACGATATGGAGAATTTATTATTTTTTTAGTTATGTTCAAAATTGAATTTTATAGCAACCATGTTAAAGACAACTTTCAGTCATTCTTTTAAAGTCCTTATATTTATCAAGACAAAGATTGTTTTTATACCCCATACAACTGAATTCTGGAGTTTTGCCAGAGACCTAATTACAACACTTCAACAGAAATAAAGCGAGGAAAATTAGGTCACACAAGATTCTTCTTTTTGTAAAACTGGTGGACTATTAGTTTAAAAAGTACAAATCAATCTGCTCAATTAAAAAAAAAACTTTATTACTGTCTAAAATTCTCAAGTGCAGAGTATACAAATTGTCTTTCAGTAAATAACATAAAATATCTGTTCTTTGAGTAATTACTGTTTGCTACAAGCCTGGTTGATATGTTTAGGTTCAAGAGAAACACATTAAAGTTTTTCCTAGAATCTGGGATTTCTGTAATGATGAAATTTCAAAGATTATTGGGGATTAGGGAATACAAACATGAGATTATCAGTGTTCTTTTTTCCAAGAAAACACATTTAAAAACAAAAAAGACAAAAAAACACAAAGTTATGATATACTATTACCATAATCCAACAACAGCAAAGATATTTTAATGTGAATAATTGAGATAATAGTGTTAAACTAAGATATCATAGTAAATTAAATGAACTAGACCTGTGATAAAACACTAAACAGCCCTTAATTTTAACATATGATGTAGATGATTGAAAATATCACAAAGACGCAAAATTCCTTCACCAATTTTGAAGAACCATTAGACCAAGAGGTATGGTAGTTACTGCTGAAAATTCTCAAATACTTCCCTTTCTATTAAACTTCATGACCAGAAAGCTATGCATATGAACGTACAACTCTGGGCAGCTACAGAACTGTCTTAACTAAACTTATCTTTAATTATTTGTCTTTATCTTATACTGATTATTAGAGGACCTCGTACACTATTATAAAATTATTATCAGGTGCACTTCCTACCATGGCATTCAGCATTCTTAAAATTCTGTCATATATCTCTCAGGGTTAGGAAATAATTAAATGGAATACATTTTTTCTTAGATGACAAATGTCAGTTTTTGCCTTTATTTTTTTTATATATATATATTTTTTGCGGTACGTGGGCCTCTAGCTGCTGTGGCCTCTCCCGCTGCAGAGCACAGGCTCCGCACGCGCAGGCTCAGTGGCCATGGCTCACGGGCCCAGCCGCTCCGCGGCATGTGGGATCCTCCCGGACCGGGGCACGAACCCGCGTCCCCTGCATCGGCTGGCGGACTCTCAACCACTGCGCCACCAGAGAAGCCCCTGCCTTTATTTTTAAAGAGCTTAAAATTATTTTTTACTGCAAGTTGAAAACTTTTCTTGGTCTTAGTTTGGGAACCCTGTTCTATTGTCTTCCTCAAATACTTCCTAATAGCTGTTTCCTTTCTTTAAAGATTGGATGTATATTTAATGACAAGGTAGTCCCAAATCCTGTGGAAGGATGAGGGAGAACAATAAATAAATAGTACGGTTCTGATTAGAAATTAAGTGTCCTGAGAACTCTGTCCTCTGAGTGAGAGTTGTGCAATTAGAGTGTACGGTAGCTTGAATTCTGATGTAACTTGGACCCTCTCATTAGGCTTGTCTACTCGTTTGTTTGTTGTGCTATTAAGTGTGTTATACCATTAAGTGTGAATTGTATTCACCTTTCTAATGCTAAAAGACACCATGATGAAATTCTTGTTACTTACTTAAAAATGAGAAACCAAACTACAAAGCATGGTACTTAGACTTTAATCCACACGTTTTATGTCAAACCCTAATTTTTTTTTAGAGGGTTAAAAAAAGTCACAAATTCTTCTTGAATCATGAGACTCAAGCACATATGCACAAATATCTCATCATAGCCTCACAAACTTCTCACATGTACCTGCACAATATGTGACAAAAGATCCCCTCCAGCTTTGCTTTTGTTTATTATAGTTGTTGTTGTGTCTGTCTTCTGGGTCATGAGATTTTGAGGTCCCAAGCTAACAATGTAAGATGTTGGCAAGAAGAATGATAAGTGAATAGTAAACTATCTTCTCCGTCCTTTCAAGTACTGTTTCACTTATGATGAATACACGATCTCTGCCTTGCTCTCAAGATGTAGCAATGAGTGAAGGTGAAGCATGTTTTCTCTGGAAATCCTACTTCATTCTGATTGGAATCAGACCCTTTTATAACTTAAAGCAGCATTCAGCTTTGAGGTCTCTTCCCCATGCAGAAGTCTAACATTTATTGAGTTCAACAGAGAGAAGAAGAATTTAAACTCTCATACATTTCTTAGCTTTCTCATTCTGGAGCAAAAGATACTGTAGGGGAGTTAAGCATATATGGGCGACAGTGAGTGGCATGCTTCCTATTATTCACCTTTCTTTTAAAGGCAGCCTTTTCTGCTACCTTAGAGCCTGCTTATATCAGGAGAAGAAAATATTCTGTTACAATAAGTTTTACTTCCATTTTTATCTGCTGTGATTTTTGAATTTATCTGATTTAAAAGCATTTTCCTGCTACTATTTCTGAGAGTCATTGCTAAAACATAGTACATTTTATTAGAGAAACAGAGTAAGCTAATTGTCTCCTGAGAACTTGTGATAATTTTAAGGGTTATGCATAAGATGTTAACTAATCACACAGCTCCCAGATATTTGTAACATGCAGTGTGACTCTGAGGTCGCATTTAAATGAGTGCTAGGCATGACTTGTGATGTGTTGTTTCTGGTACTGCAGAGAAAAAAAAATGGTGTATTATGCAAAGTTAAATTAGCAATACTTGACATGTCTTGTTTCAGATTTAGTACAAGTGTACTCTATTTCATCACTGTCTAATAATCCACAGGATTCTCTTTAAAAAATAATAGTTTTAGTTTAAAAATATTTGTGAAGTAAAATAGGAGAAATTTACTGCCAATTGCAAATATGATGCAAATTAATGCAAACTAGCATGAGTTAATATACATGTGTTAAGATAAAGTTTCTTTTTAAATCATATCTTAAAATGATTCAGTAATGTGAATGGGGAAACCTGTGGTCTTTTTTTTTTTTAAACTTATGTTGAAGTTAATGTCATTGCTGCTTGTAATATGGAATTCATTACAACCTGTTCAGCATTGTTGGATTTGAACGAAAAATGTGCAGAATTGACACATTTCATTTGCAAATCTATTAACTGGGTGTCATTATGTCAAGGCTCTTTTTAAATTTTTAATATACAATTTTTAAAAAAAGATATTAACATTCTCTCTGTTTATTTAGTCACTATTTGTCTATTCATTAATGCTTTGCACTTTGGTATACCCTAACCAACTATCGAGTTTACTCTCCTGAGAGTCCTAATACTCTTTTTTTTTTTTTTTTTTTTTGCGGTATGCGGGCCTCTCACTGTTGTGGCCTCTCCGGTTGTGGAGCACAGGCTCCGGATGCGCAGGCTCAGCGGCCATGGCTCACGGGCCCAGCCGCTCTGCGGCATGTGGGATCTTCCCGGACCGGGGCACGAACCCGTGTCCCCTGCATCGGCAGGCGGACTCTCAACCACTGCACCACCAGGCAAGCCCCTAATACTCTATTAATTCCCAAACACAACAGCAAATGACTATGTAGCGATCATCCTCCCAAATCTATCTGAAGCTTGATGTGGCTACTTTTTCTATTTTCACTGAAAACTACTCCTCTCAAAATATCTCTGTGTATTATCTCATTACTTATAACTTAGACCATTTCTCTCTTTCGCATATTCTGTATTTTCTCCAGCTTATATTAAATGTTCTCAGATGTTCTGTTCTTACAACTTTCTCTTCATCAATATTTTCCTTTGCTCATCTTATGCTTTCCTTCAATTTCCCCTGATATTTTTTAACTCTAGCAGCACTTTCCACTTACTGGTTTGTATTGTGTATAACTGTGCACATTTGCTCTATGAGATTTTATCTACACAACAGACCAGTAGACTTATTCTTAATAAGAAAGACTCATATGTGTATAGGAACATTCAAGTTTCAAAATGTTTTTACGTTCAATTTCTCTTTAGAAGTTAAATACCCCATCATTTTTATCTGTTTTATTTTCTTTGTATCCATAGCACTAGCTTCCATGTCACACTTATTTAAAAGCTAGTCATGGGTAGAATAAGAAAGATAAAGGTCCTTTTGCTTTGAAAGAATTTGGTCCTGAAATTTGATGAGGTTTAAGTCACTTGAGGTAGCTTAGGTTACTACTTGTGTTCCCAAAGAAATAAAGACTTTTTCTTATCTGTCAAATGTATTTTTCAAGAATTACAGAATCCAAGAGGATTAAAATGTTTTAACTTAAACAGCTTGTTTTTCTTTTATCTGAAATATATTATGGCTTATTTTAAATTCTTGAAAATACAAAAAATTACTCATTTTAAAATAAATTAGAAATTATTATTTTTAAAATAAAATAATTAATAAACTGTTAACTGCAAGAGAGCAAAATTCTGCCCTAATTCAGTAGCAACCTTTTTTTTCTGCCTATTTTTAGACAGCATTTTTGTGAAATATGTATACTGGAGTCTACTAGGAAATGTAACAGAGAAGTTTAAAAATATTATTTACAAGTACAGTATATAATGGCTCAAGTAAATACACCGAAGAAACAAGCAGATAAACATAATTTGTGATACTAAGGTTAAATATATGCTTAGTTTCCTTTTTTATCCTTCATTAAAACTATCTAAAATATATGTTATTAAGAATAATATTGAGCATATCGAGAATATTCAGAATCTAATATAAATCATTTCATCTTCCTTTTAGTTTCTCTGTAGTTAGGTTATCATATCCCCAGAAAAATTTTATTGTGTGGCTTTTAAGATTTTTAATATTTTTTTAGTTAACATTTACTTGTCAAGCGCACTTTTTTTTTAAATAATGAAAATAGCATAAAGGCCTTTCTTTTTTGTTTATGTGTATGACATGGAGAACATGTGAAGTCATTCTAGGCACAACCAGCACTAAGAACCCCATTTCTGATATCAAGCAAGGACTCTGTTGAGAATATCAATTAAAGAAAATAATACAACATAACACAGAACAGAAAGAGATTTAACTAAATGTGCCCACAACACTTTTCCTTCCCACCAGACCCAGCTAAGACTTTCCCATGTTCTAGAGTTTAGAATTAGAGAAATTATTTCAGAAAGGTGACGGCTGTACTATTTAAGGCTTCACATGCTACTTCATTTCTTCTGTGCTAATTCTGTCCACATTCACTCACTGAAGTAGCTCCTCCTTCTATTCTCATTTCTTTCTGATTCTCACCCAATCGAGCTATATTATGCCAGGAAAACACACAAAAATTGGCTCTTTTAAAATAATTTTTCCATGTTTTCAGAGAATTGGCTGACACCCAATCCCCCACAGTCTGTTGACTTTGGCAATTTCCTTGAACAATGCCTAAAATTTCTCCCACTTAAATCTGCACAGATACAACAAAAGTTCAACTGAAGTTGAAAAGAGAGGAAAGACAATTCAAGTGCTATGAGGCCCTCAGCTTTTACATGCAGATTATGAGTCAAGGTCAAACTATATGGGAAATGTCCTTCAATCTGACAGAGAAAATGGAATAGATCTTTAACAAACTGGTTCAACTGTTAAGAAAGCTAAGGTGACCAGATGTGCATCTGTTTACCTTCACTTCCTAGCTATTCTCATATTTTGGAGGGAGAAACAAGTTTCATATTAGTGTCTTGGCTTCCACCAAAATAGTAGCACCACTTCTACAAGACTTTGTGGGGGAAAGCAGTGCTATTTAAGGTGCATTTTGATTGAGGAAAAAAACAAACAAAAAAACAAAACAAAAACCCTGACCTGAGAATGAGGATTAAAACAGCACAGTGGTCATATATATCAATGTTTAAATATTTTAAAAAATAAGCATTGTAAACCTGGGATACGTGCCTCCCCAGGAGTATACAACATTGTACTAAAACAGGCAGATCCACAGTGTAAACATGGGATGTATCCTTGAAGCATCAGAAAATAAAATTTATTGGTAAACTAATTAGTAATTGATTTAAAATTCTATTTCAAATTAAAATGAGCACATACATGATGCCCTCAGTGGATTAGTGAAGTACCATCATCAAATGCCAAATTCTTATCCGTGTAATTGGACACCAGGTAAATAAATCTACACCCTGTTTTCAATTTATGCATAACGTGTAAGCAATAAAGTCGAAGTTCTCTCCATGGCTGAGACAGCCCTGTGTCAATTCAAAATAAATAACTGTTTGGATTCTATGCAATTTTGCCCTGTTTTTCATCTGTCTTTTTAAAAATTTGGTGAACATGATCTCAAACTATGGTTGTCCATTAGAAAGGAGAAATAGGACATGGTCTGGCCTCTGAGTGTCTCCATTGATGACATCAGAAAAACCTACATTGACATCTCTGCCTGTCTTTTTGGAGTGACCAGTCAGACCCTGGTGTTTACATCATCATGGTGACACTGAAGCAGGAGACCTCCTGTCACTACCTCCTGTCCTTACCCTAACTCTTCTTCCTCAGTGGGCTGAAAGCAGGGAGACCATCCACACTGAGGCAGATTGGAGAATAAAGGGTGTTATTAATAATTGTGTTGGGACAACAGGAATGTCCTGAGAAAAAAACCGGGCCCAATTTTCACCACAGCTAAAGGGAATATGAGGAGGAGGAATTAAAATCTGAGTTAATTTGACACATTGATTTTAAGAGTGCTTTTCAAGACAATATGCGTTAAAATAGAAGAGGCTAATCCTTCTCACAGTGTATGTGTGAAGCAGAAAATGCCAAAATCACATCAGGTTTAACACAGAGTACACAGGCTCAAAAACATGTAATGGTTACCTCCAGGACACATTAGTTTACTTCCCCAAGACCTTGGGGGTTGCTCCTGTATTCCTCTTGACCACAGGAGTTTCTCAATGAAAAGCTTAGACACATTTAAGAATTTCTGGGAGAAAAAGGGTGACCATCTACCCTACTCTGCAGCCCCAAACTTAACACCTCACTAATGTAGTTCTTCCATAATTGTAGGGGAAGGGGCAACTGGTCTTTGGAATTAACTTCCATGTTATCTGGTTAAAACAATAAATAAATTAAATAATGAAAGTTCCTTTCAGATACCATAAGGCAACATGAAAATTTCTACAAAAGTCAATTTGTACATCTTGGTGTGAAACACATGACAATGCTATGTTAGACAAACAAAAGCTAGAATTTTTTTTCTCTTGGAGCAGAATTAACTTATCAAAGTCACAATCTTCTCTTTCTTTTGTATATATATATAGATATAGATATATATAAACACACATATATAAATACACTTATATAGATCTATGCACTTTTGATTTTTTAATATAATTTCAATATGTGGATACATGTCTATATATAATAATTTCCCAGTAAGTTTATATATGTGTATATATATACATACATATCTCTCTATATAAAATATATATACCTACATATATATATATATATATATACCTATATATGTACATATATATAATAAAATATCTGAAGTAAATAAGTGTGTTAGTCTTAGGACAGCTGCTTTAAGGTGGTAATGCATTATTTTGTGCAGCAGCGCCAAACATAACATGTTGAAATTTTATTTTTCTGAAGTATGTTGATTATACATATTTCATTTCAAAATTCTTTTATTTCATTTTTATCAGTGTATACCACAGTTCGTTAAAATCTTTGAATTTAATGATTTTTGAACTAAACTTTACTTTCTTCATGTGATTCTAAATGCATCAAATTGATTATCATTTGCATATAGTTTTAAATAATTTTCAAGAAAATTAAACTTTGAAAATAAATATCAGAAAAATATTTATACTAGTATCAATATTTAAAAGTATATATCTACAGTCTCTGGACAATTCCAACAGGGGACTTCTAGAAAATAAGAGTCTTGTGACTTATCTTTTCTAATCTCAGTTTCATCATCTGTGAAATTGGGTTAAAATTTTTGACCTCACAGGATTTGGTTGAGGGAATGGTTAAGGGATACAGGTCGTTATTTTTAAGTCTAGCTTAATGATCATCTTGTAGCAGCGTCAGTGGCCCAGAAGAAATGGAATTTGGTACAGATGTGATTTGCTTATTGTAAAAAGATAAAGAGTTTGGAGTTATTGGCATTAAAGCAGGGGTCCTTTGTAAATGTCATTCCCTTTGTGTGGGTCTTCTTTCTCCCCAGGCTAACTCTGGTTTGTCCTTTAGGTTTGGTTAGCGTTGCCTCATCTAGGAAACATGCTCTAGTGATATAGAAGGTATTAACTTATTTTTAATGTATTTCTATAATATTACTTGTATACCGCTATCACAGCACAATTGATACACATCTTTTCATAGTATTTAGCATAAAATAGTGTGTTTACTTGGCTTCTCAGTTAGAATTTGAGCTTCATTTTCACATTGTTTGATTCTCAATTCTATCACTGAAGCATTTGTCCTTACTTCTGGACCCCATTCAATCACTCTAAACATTCATTGGGCTCCTACTGTGTAAGGCGCTATACTTGGCTCACTGGACAAGCTAAATGAAAAGCACATGCTAAATCTCTCCTCTTGGTGAAAAAGTAAAATGTAGCTATTCTAAACAATAAAGACATAGCCATCATACCACTAACCTAGTAGTAAGTACCAGCCCTGGAGCAGTATTACTTCTAATGGACTACGGGAATTCCTCAGTAATTGGAACCTATATATGCTCCAAACAAGCTGCACGTGTTTTGTTTGTTTGAGGTTTTCTGTTTGTTTGTTTGTTTGTAGCTATACACATTTTCCTTCGCGCTCTCTCTCTCTCTGTAGTAAAACAGGTTATTTATTTATTTTTTTCCTTAAATAGATATATGCCTTCCAGAGAAGGCCTAAACATGATAGAATTAAATGCAGGGCAAGTACAAGTTGTTAAATGAAACTACTTCAGAAATATCATTATATGAGATTTCTGCTAAAAGCAAACACAAGAAAAAAAAAAAGAAAAGGGAAAAAGCACTGGGACGACAGTGAAATGGTTATAAAGTTGAAGTTTGAAATATTATTTTGTAAACATAATAAAGGCATTAAAAACACTATATGCAGATTGAGATTTGTAAACTGACTCTTCCATAGGTTTTATCACTTGTCAAGTTTTCTAGACATTTGCTAATTGCAGAGAATAGTATATTTGGCTATAATAAAGAAGTTGGGAAATAAAGTTTCTCAAGTTCAAAAAAATTTATTAATAATACTATACACGGGCTTCCCTGGTGGCGCAGTGGTTGGGAGTCCGCCTGCCGATGCAGGGGACACGGGTTCGTGCCCCGGTCCGGGAGGATCCCACATGCCGCAGAGCGGCTGGGCCCGTGAGCCATGGCCGCTGAGCCTGCGCGTCCGGAGCCTGTGCTCCGCAGCGGGAGAGGCCACAACAGTGAGAGGCCCGTGTACCGCAGGAAAAAAAAAAATAATAATAATACTATACACTTACTCTATAAAATTTAGAAAAATACAATAAAGATAGCCTATAATTTGACCACCCCAAATAATTAACTGTCAAAAATTTTGTATACTAAATTCATTCATTACTTTCTATGCAAAGTATTTTCCCTGTAATATTTTTACATAGTTATATTCTAACCACCCAAAGGCACATTTTATTATTGAGTTATAGTCTCTTAATCATTTAGAACTCAAATATTAACTATGCTTAGCAGAGATCTCAGGGGGTGTAAAAAAATTTAAGATTTTGCTGCCTTCCCCATTTACTGCTAGAATATTTTTGGATAATAGTTTATTGTTCTGTTTGAATAAAACCATTTCAGGCTGACAGCCTTTCAGAAGTAGACTACAATCAATCTCCACGCAAATAAGTAAGTCAATTGGTGGGAAAGTGAAAAATTAGGGTTTTTACTCTATGTTATAAAAAAAAATCTTCAATTCAATTTTTGAGGTTTTGACATTAAAGTGCACAGTTTGAAAACTCATAAAACAACAAGAACTCACAGGAGTAGATAGGATCTGAGATCTCCTAGGATGAAAGGTTGATATCTCTCCTGACAATGTTTCTCCACCCAAACTCTCTTCTCTTTGTCATTTGACTGAAAGTGGTTGACGTCTATTAAGATGGAACAGCTGGGAAGACACTTAGGAAGGTATTGCAACATGAGGATTTGTATAAGCTTTGTGAAACCATCCATCTCTGAAGTACTCTTGAAACCTGTAAGGCATAGTACTTAAACTTTCCTGATATTCTGTTGGACAAAGGTCTTAGTTTTCATTTGTGTCACCTCAGCAACTAAAGGCCACCACAGCAAGGGAGACATGGACAGTCATAATAAATATTCCAGGTCCAATATTGTACCTTGTTTTCTTACTTAACATGATGAGGTTTACATGGACAAGGTTGCATGAACAGACATAAACCAGGTACTCTTGTTCAGCTCTCACTGGAGAGGAGAAGGAAGGAGGAATAAATACAAGTCTTTGTATCCCACTGCATCCCAAATCCTGCCTTATTTCGCCACCTCAATGTTTACTTCTGGGAGTCCCTCCCATGGCTTTATCAGGGGATAGAGAGCCAATCCTTACAGACAAAGGACTCTGATAATATGAAAGTTTGGCCACTAGTCTTTTCTGCTACCTCGTCATTCTTGGTTATAGGAATACTTGAAGACTGGGGTCCAAGACTTATAATTTACATGGCAGACCTAGGGATTGATCTGTCACCGCAGCATTCAACCAGAATCAATTACCTTAAACATGAGGCTGACGCTGGTAACTATGGAGTTCTGCAGGAGGCCAGCTTCTTCTCTGGGAGGCCTGGTTACTAGGGTTCAGTCAAATTAACTGTTACTTGTTAGTTCATTGGCTTAATCTCAAAGGATGGCCTCTAAGTCTCATATGACTTTATGTTAGAAAACAAGCCCGTACATTAAGGGTTGTGAGGCTAGTCCCTAACAATGAAGCAGGAAGCACTGGAGAGCAGTGAAAAGCAGTCAGGTGAACAACTCCAGGGTGCGCTCATGTTCATCTGAGGCAGACAGGGGAAGATGACCCGTTCTGGTAGGAGAAACTGTCTGAGAGGGATATTTTATCTGGCAGCTGAGTTCCCAACTGGTGCACACAAGCACTGTATGGAGTTGGACATGGATGGCAACACAACTCCAGAGCAGAGATCAAGAAAAGGAAATTCAGGACCTGCAGCATTTCTCTCAAACCTCTTCCAAAGACTAGAGACCCTGGAGGTTCAGGGAGCCTGGGGAAAGAGAAAGAGAAGTCCTGTGTGGCTTATTCAGCCACAGGTCATAGAGTCGATAACTTGGCATGGTTACCCAGCAGAGTACATCTGAAGGCCCAGAGGAACCACAAGCAGGGTGGTACCACAGGACACACTGGGATGGTTAACAACTTTCTTCATGTGACATCCACTACTAAATGGCAGCTCTGGCCACCTGAAAGATTACCCAATGAGTCCCTGAGAGATGACTAAATAATTCAGAGAAACCTGGGTGATAATCCTTCTGAGGGATCTAATATTAAGATAAAGAGGTACACCCATCTTACACTTCCAATAGTTTCAGATATTCCCTCCCTACAAGGGAATAGGCTTTCTTTCTTCTTCCAGAAATAGCCATATCATTTGGCCCATTCCCTGAACTATCTCCTTGGCAGAGATCCTGAAGTTGTTCCATCCCTACTATACTCTCCCACCCTCCATGGTCCTGTGCAGTTGGAGTGCATTCATTGGCACCCCTCCCAGACTTGTGATAAATAGCACTGTTGTAACTGTCATGACACCTGGATACAGAAGTGCAGCGTCACCGTGGTTGGATAAAGTAACTTAAGTGGTTGGGTTGACCACTAACAGCCAGCCAGGGTCAGCAGTAACTCCAGGTTTGTATCTACACACTTAACAGAAAGTGTTCTGGACTTCCAGACTTCCAAATGTGTTAAAGCAGAGGAAAGAAAAAAGAGGTATGGAAGGGAAAAGACTGTGTCCCACCACTGCAATTGTACCATGTGCAAATATTAAGAACTAGCTGTGAGCAAATGAGAACTTCCATGATACTATCGTATTGGGGCTTGCATTAGGCAAGAAGTTCAACCAGTTTTCTTACTGCTTTCAAAGTATTTTTTCTGCCTTTTCTTTCAACAGTTTGACTAAGATGTATTTATGTGTGGATGTTTTAGTGTTTATTCTACTTATTGAGTTCCCTATCCTATTTATTTAGTTTCTTGAATGTGTAGATTAATGTTTTTTCATAAAATGTGGCAAATTTTCAACCATTATATCTTCAAATATGTTTTGGCCCTTTTTTCCCTCCTTCCTGAGACTTTTTTTGAATATGGTGGTGTGCTGGTGGTACCTCACAAATCTCTGTGGGTCTGTTCATTTGAGAGATTTTTTTTAAATGGCACTTTTTCAGGTTAGATTATTTCTGTTGAAATATCTTCAAGATTGTTGATTATTTCTGCCACGGTAATTATACTTAAGTCTCCCTAGTGAATTTCATGTTTCAGTTATTTTGCTTTTCAACTCAAGATTTTACAGTTGACTTTATTTTACAATTTCTTTTTTTTGAGATTTTCTAAATAATGATTCACTGTTGACATCCTTTCATTTAATTCTTTATAAATGATTTCCTTTAGTTCTTGAACAATTTATAAAAATTATGATATAGTCTTTGCTAAGTCCAACATCTGGACCTGTTCAGAGAAAATTTCAACATTTGCTTTTCTCCTTAGTATGGATAACAGGACTTGTAATATTTTGTTGAAAACTAGACACTTTATATAATAGATTGACGCGGTACTGAATTCTAATTACTCATATGGATTGTTATTGCTGTTCTTTGTTTGGTTTTTTGTTTGGTTTAATGGGCATTGCCTAGACTCATTTTGGAAAGTTAGTATCTCTTGTGTTCTACTGGGTGCAGCATCTAAATGCTCTATATGGTATATCTTTTATTCTCATTTTTATTTTAAAACTAGATTCCCAGGATTTTTTTCCTCTGTCAGCATAGCTTAGTGTTCAATATATGGATTATTATTGGCCAGACATTGTGTTCAAATATCTGGAGTCATTAAGGTATCTACTCTTTCTTCATGAATCTGAGTGTGAGTTGAGGAACACAATCATAATTGACACAATTTACAAGTCTTTTCTAACTTTCCTTTTCCATTGATCCTTTTCCTGTCTCATATGCACATACATAAGGTGTCACATTTAGCCAGGGATGTATGGACGGTTAGGGCTCTCTGCTTTCTCTACTGAGGGTACCATATAGCCTTTCAGACCACTAGAGATATTTAGGAGGCTAACAAGACCAACTTTGTTGGTCTCATTTCCCAGAGAACTTTGTTAAATTTCTGACTAGTGTATTGATTTGATGTTTGCTCCACCCAGGTTTTCAATGTCAGCTAGCTATTATGTTGGACTTCTCTGTTTGTTTGCCACTGAGATCACTGCTGCTTCTGACTACACCCAGGGATGTAGGGTTTCTCCATGCTCTTCAAATTCATTTCAGCTCCCTCTAGCAGTGATGCTCTAGTTTTCATGGCTTGCCCTGATCTGGTAGGAGGCACCCTGATGAACCTGACAGAGCTAGGGTGAATGGGGTGGGAGAATGGGAATGGTCCCATGCTAACACACCACAGAATTCCTTGTTACTATGTGAAGTTCAGTAGATATATAAATGTTTCTCAATGTGTTCTATGCTTTTGATTAATATCCAGAACCTTGAAATGGTTGTCTGACTCTTCATTGTTGCCTTTGGGAGAGAGGAGTTGCTGAGTTCCTTCTACCATTCTGTTCCCCTTTAGAGGACCTTGTTTGGTGAGAGACTACATGCCCCGCTTGCTGCATCAGCTGTCAAGATTCAAATAATTTGATAATGAATTCACCAGGTCTTCTGAAATAGCATTTACTGGAGGAAACTCATGGAAACAGAAAAAGTATCAGGTATATGTTCCCTATTACTCATTGCATTATGGGGCAATGCATAGATACAGCTAGCTGAATATCAGACTCCAGGAGAGGGATGGCAAATATTTTCCAGAATGTGTGTTTTAGATTTTTTGTTTGTCTAAGATAGTTCCTTTAGAGTAGGCACTGGAAAAAGAATTATTGGACTAGTGGTAATGAACATTTTGGAGTCTCTTGATAAATGATATTATATTGAATTTAAAAAGAATTTTATTAGTTTAAACTTTCTATCAGCAAACCATGGAAGTGTTTATTCCAATGGATAAAAGCCAGTTGAGACTGACACAAAGGGGAAGGGATATGACACATGTGATAAGCATAAAAGGGTAACATTTTTTAAATTCAAATTCTTTTGATTTGTAGTAAGGTTAAACACCTTTCTACATATTTTCTCACAAGCTGTATTTTCTCCTATATCACTGTTTTATTTGCATCTTTTGTCAACTTAATAATAAATATTTAAAAATTTATTTCACATCATACTAGGTAAATACTCAGTGTATTTGTTGCTTTGTAAATTTCTACACTTTCAAAATCTGAGCTAATTAGATCAATCTGATCCAATTATATATTAATGACTTTATTATTAAAATATATTTTAGCATGTAGGAAAACAGATATAAGAACATTTAAATGCTTAAATTTAAGTAGTTTTACTTAACGCTTACTTGAATTAATTTAAGTATGAATTGGTGCATAGTAATCAGATGCTCTCTATTTCCAACAATGACAGGAGAAATTGACAGAAGAAATATATGTTTCAGTATATGGTAATTAGATTTTAGAAGAGATTAATTTATGAAAGAGGTTGTGATATGTCCTTCAAATACCTTAATACATGTTCTTTTGCTTCTCCAACCACTAAACTAGGGCATTTTTACTTTAGTAGAAACTTGTGGTATAGAATAATACATGTTTAGAAAAATCATTTTAGAAATCAGTGTAATTGTCTATTGTAGCTAAATACTTAATTGTATAAAAATCTTTTCTGCTACTATTTTAATGTCAACTGATTTCAATTTCTTGGCTTCCAATACGGCTTTCACACATATGTCACTAACCTATGACCCTTCGATTATTTTATTTTCTGTTATTATTTCTCTCTCATTGTCTGAAAACAGGTAGAGTCTGACTGATTCTACAATGAATACATTATACATAATTTTTATGTCTACATGTTTTTACTAGTATATTTAATCATATAATTTCAGTAATTCTTGCAATATTTTCAACAAATGTAATCATTTTTCTTAAAGGCTAACATGGACATCTGCTTCTCCCTAGAATCAGAAGGCCAAATAAGTCTTTGGCTGGGCATTCATCACCCCTACTGACTTTAGAGGGAATATCTAAAACTCATCCAAGAACAGAAATTAGCTCATTAAAAAAATGGAACAGCAAAGAAGGTTTAGAGTTTGTACTTGTGGGTTCATTTTTCTTATTTTTAGCTGTTAAAAAGTATGGACATTGGAAAGGAAGAAACTACAAATACATGCAAATGATTATTATTTTAACTTATGATTTTCTTGTTCTAGCAATATTTCTACTCAATGGTCTCCCTATCCTAAAATCATATACTATATATATTTTATTACAATATCTAATCTGTTCTAAATTGTGTGGAAAGATGAATATAATAGTTTTTTTTTAAATGTTTTTGCTTCCTTGATTATCTACTTTTTTGGAAACACAAGTCTTTTTCTTGGTTTTATCACTCTCCTTTCTATATGTTTACGTATTTTCAGAAATTACAAAAAAAATCCCTCACATTTACAGAAAGAGTTTGACAAGTCTATCTGTATAACTGTTTGCTTTTCAGTTATTTTATTCCTTCCTCTCTTCGTTTCCCTCCCTCCCTCCCTCTTTCCTTGCTCTGTTTTGAAGCATCCTCCTCCATATCTAAGTATTTAATTAGATATCACCCTCCATAAGAATTAAATTTTGTACAGTGTATTTCTTAGTTAAAATAGCTTTGCAGGCAGGAAATGTAAATAAAATATTTTGTGTGCTTTTGTGTCCATGTTGTTCATCCACCCATATGTAAACTGGCAGTTCTGAGCAAATGAGCATTTTAGTCATCTGTTTGTAAGGTGCTCATATTAAACTCAAAAGTGTATTTTTCTCTAGATCTAAATTCCCAATACAAATTATGTAATCAATTTAAGCTAAATACACCTGGGGAAGAGAACTGCTTTTTTTTAGCAATCCATGAACATTTTTATTGCATTTTTCTTTATGTATACACCTTTATTACATAGAGTTTCTGTATTTTCTTTGGAGAAGAAAGAGCAGTTGGTTCTGCACTGGATGGGGCTCTCAATGCAGACTTTCCTGGTACTTGTCTCCATAAATGGTTTCTCACTGGATGTGCTCTCTCTAGATAGTTCTGCCTTTTGTATTTCTTTGCCTTGCGGATTTTTTGCAGGGCCTATTTCTCAAAGAGACACATTTTAACTTTATAAAAGGTTAAACTCATGGAAATGGTCGCCTGGTGTGTGTATGGGATGCAGAGGAGGAGTAATAAGAAAATATCCTTTGGAGAAAGAAGAGAAAGTTTTCAGAGAATGGGTTCCATGATTAGAGGAGAGCACATCTCACTCTGCCTTACAGTGTTGGCCAGTTGTCAAGACCTCAAATGGTGCGATGAACCAAGAAGGATGATCCTGGGTTAAGAGTTCGTGAATGAGGCAGGGCACACTGCTGCAGAAACACTGGACTGTGTCAACAGACATTTCACTGGACTGTCACCAAATAGTAACAACTGACCACCAGAGGGCTTTCCTACTTTTTTGGCACTGCAGAGTATCCTGAGACTTTATTTAGAATAATCCTCAGTGAAAATTAAATCATTTTTTTGCCAACATATGAGGATGCTTGAACTTCAAGTTCAACCGATTTAAAGAAAATCCTTGCTATGCAAAGACCATTATTTTTTGACAGTGACCCTGGGGGTCAGTCCATGTTTTCTGCACAGTGTTTGAGAGGGGGACCTGGGAAAGGGACTCCCCTGTTTTCCATATGGAAGGATGGCACTCCACCTTAGCTTCCAATGGAACCAACAAATTTCATCTACTGGAAGGGGGACTATATAACCCCAAATGCTGCAATGTTCCCAAATTCCTCAAATTACAAAGAAACTAACTTTTCCAGATAACTCTAGTAACTAGGTGACACCAAAAACCTGTCAGTGAACAACCTAACAAGTGTTCTTGCACTAACAAGGTTGCTCTCACGCTTGCATTATAAAAACAAAGAGTAAAAAAGTAGGGTTCCATGGAACAAAATAGAGAGCCCAGAAATAAACCCACACACTTATGGTCAATTCATCTATAACAAAGGAGGCAAAAATATACAATGGAGAAAAGAGAGTCTCTTCAATAAGTGGTGCTGGGAAAACTGGACAGCTATATGTAAAAGAATGAGATTAGAACATTTCCTCACATCATATACAAAAATAAACTCAAGGGCTTTCCTGGTGGCGCAGTGGTTGAGAGTCCGCCTGCCGATGCAGGGGACACGGGTTTGTGCCCCAGTCTGGGAAGATCCCATATGCCGCGGAGCGGCTGGGCCCGTGAGCTGGCCGGCCGCTGAGCCTGCGCGTCCGGAGCCTGTGCTCCGCAACGGGAGAGGCCACAACAGTGAGAGGCCCGCGCACCGCAAAAAAAACCCCCCAAAAAACAAAAAAAAAAAAACTCAAAATGGATTAAAGACTCAAATATGAGACCTGAAACCATAAAACTTTTAGAAGATGACATATGCAGAACAAACACACTTTGACAGAACTTGTAGCAATATTTTTTGGATCTATCTCTTAAGGCAAAAGAAATAAGAGCAAAAATAAACAAATGGGACCCAATTAAATTTAAAATTTAAAACTTAAAAGATTTTGCTTAGCAAAGGAAACCACTGACAAAACTAAAATAAAACCTATAGAAATGGAGAAAATATTTGCAAATTAATATGACCAATAGAGGGTAAACATCAAAAAATATATAAATAGCTCATACAACTCAACAACAAAAAAACAAACAACCTGATTAAAAATTGGGCAGAAGACATGAATAGAGATTTTTCCAACGACGACATACAGATAGACAACAGGAACATGAAAAGATGCTCAACGTTGCTATAAGAAGAAAGCAAATCGAAACCACCTGACAGGTGCAAGATATCACCTTACACCTGTCAGAATGGTTATCATCAAAAAGACCACAAATAACAAATGTAGGCAAGGATGTGGAAAAAAGGGAACACTTCTACACTGTTGGTGGAAATGTAAATTGTGCAGCCACTACGGAAAACAGTACGGAGAGTTATCAAAAAACTAAAAATAGGGCTACCATATGATCCAGCATTACCACTCCTGGGTATATATGCAAAGAAAAGAAAAACACTAATTCCAAAAGATACATGCTCCCCAATGTTCATAGCACCTAGAGTATTATGCTAAGCAAAATATGCCAGACAAAGACAAACACTCTATAGTATCACTTGTATGTGGAATCTATAAAATAAAGCAAACAAATGTATGTAACAAAACAGAAACAGACTCAGATGTAGAGAACTAGTTCTAAGAGATATTGTATGTAAGAGATACCAGCTACTATGTATAAAATAGATAAGCAACAAATATATATTATACAGCCACTATTTTATAAGAACTTTAAAAGGAGTATAATCTATAAAAATACTGAATATTGATGTTATACCCCTGAACCTAATGTAATATTGTAAATCAATTATACTTCAACAGAAAAAAATTGTGTAAGCTTCAGGTCCTGAAAAATCTTGATTAAAAATACCATTAAACAAAACAAAACAAAACAAAAAAGCGGAGGGTTCCACTTGGAACAAAATTCACACTCTGTCCAGGTCTCACTGTCTCCCTAGGAAATAATGGCAGACTGGAGTTTTGATGGGTAGATAACTTTCTTCCCTTGACCTCATGTGTTTTCTTTTTCCCTAAGAGAGCCAAAGCCTTTCCTCATGCTCTGTGACACAGTACACGTTGTTCTAAACTATTTTGTTATCCCAGATGAGACTATGCACAAAATTACTAAAATATTTTATTTCAGGTATAGCTTAATTTGTGGACTGATATTTATATACACTGGGTTGGCCAAAATTTTCGTTTGGGTTTTTCCATAACATCTTATATACATATATATATTTATCTTTGCTACATATTTATGACTTAATTACAAATAAAATACCCATAAATGAGAGTCTGCCTAGTGGCTTTATGAATGAGTACATTGTACCCCTGGATACAGGACCTATTGTAATTCTTACATAGTAGTGTATTAAAAACAATTGTAGACAGAAGACAATCAGCCTATAAGCCTGAGAGACCCTTACCGAGGCTTTAAAACAGAGGCTGGCAGATAGTATTTTTTACATTTCTTTTTTTTTTTTTGCGGTACGCAGGCCTCTCACTGTTGTGGCCTCTCCCGCTGCGGAGCACAGGCTCCGGACGCGCAGGCTCAGCGGCCATGGCTCACAGGCCCAGCTGCTCCCGTGGCATGTGGGATCCTCCCGGACCGGGGCACGAACCCGTATCCCCTGCATCGGCAGGCGGACTCCCAACCACTGTGCCACCAGGGAAGCCCTGTTTTTTACATTTTTAAAGTAAAAAAGAGTAAGGAGGAGGAGGAGGTGGAGGAAAAGCCAGAGGAGGAAGTAGATAAAGAGAAAGAATAGAGAGCAAATGTTACCAAAAAGCCTAAATATTTACCACCTGACTCTTTACAGACAAGCCCCTGCTTTAGAATAAAAACAACCATCTTTTTATTTTAGATAACAATGTAGTCTTTTCACAGAAATGTGTATGTGCATTTTATAGAAAGGAGAGAAGTATTGACTATAGTGCTGCAAAAAAAAATTTTTTTATAGCCCCATCTTATCAGCATGAGAAACTGTAGAGCAAAGTGGATCAGGACATGAAGAAGAGGTAGTCAACCATAACTTTGAAAGCTAACTTAAATTTTAACAAACTTAAGCTTTGTACCCCCTGACTTCACACATGAGGAGTGCATCAGAGCTCTGCAAGGCTCTTTCAACACCACTGTGTTGATATTTTCGAATGCTGTCCAAAGTAACTCCATTTCCCTCTCCTAATCCTTCATAGCAATTCAAGGCCTCTTTGGAAATGTGGGCTAGTTCAGCCCTGTCAGGTTAGTAGTTGCAACAGTTAAGTCTAGCTTTAAATGGCTTGGCTTTAAATGATAGTAATTGCTCTTTAGGCTTCCGAAATATTTTTTTCCCTATTCTTTTGTTTGATAGTATCTTCAGTCAGGATCTCGGAACACATTTCAATCAACTAACTTTGAATCTCCTAAAGGATAGGTAGCTTCTTTTCACCCCCATTTGTTAGTATTAGTCCCAGGAATCTTTGTTTCCTAACCCGAGACCTGAACTTTCTTTATGTCTCCTTTGGATGGCCAGATCTTATAGTCTAGAATCACTTAGGTGAGTAAACAGTTTAGGGTCCATCCTTTCATAAGCTAAAAATACATGAGCAATTTTTTCTTAATTAGGTACAAAGTTGGACCGTGATTTTATGTAACAACTCGCACATTCGAGTTTTAATTATTTGAAATCAACATAGCATTATTTTAAAACTTGAAGAGTACGTTTTATTTAGAAAATTATAATATTAGTTGTTTATTAAGCAAAATTCAACAATTACTTTAGGTCAAAAGTGTGTCATCAATTCTCATCTATTTTAGTGCAGAGTACATAGAATAGTATACTTATAGCTTTTAAAGTTCTTTCACATTTTGAGGTATAGATTGCATGAGTATATCTGTTTTTGGAAAATAGAAAATTAGGTATAGTAAGGGAGAATGACTCATCAATGGCCACTTGGAAGATCAAGACATTAAACCTGGGAATTTAATATTTGATTCATAATTATTTCCAGAAAAAAGGTAGGCTTTCAATTTAAATTTAGCAGGTATTTTAGCTTTACTAATATATGCACTTTTGCCAGTAAGGGAGTAGAATTGTCACATTTTTCTCTCAGCTAGTCCATTAAAATAATTAAGTAGAACTAACGGTGTTGAATTTATATTTGTTGTTTCTAGGTTGAGACTATAAAATCCAGTTGACTTGATATAAAAGGAGATGCAGGTTTAGGATGTCAGTGCCATGTCAGAGTTCTTAGCTGACTTCTAAGTTTGATGCACATCCAGTAACATTCAGTCGCTGTTCCTTAATTTGAGGGTGAAGATCTTATGTTTTAAATTTTGGGAACTTGATACTATGTTTAACCCAACGTAGGAACACCTCCTGAATTCACAAAAATATTCCCTCAGTATTTTCAATGTTTTATATCTGTACAGTCTTCACCATTATTTTACCTGAATTATTTCACTTGAGTCTCATAAAGCCTTGGACAATAATATGTATGTATGTGTGTGTGTGTGTGTATGTATGTATGTACACATATATATATAAATTTCCATTTTGCAGACAATTTAAGACTACACAATAAGGGTGTATATATTGACTTCTATTATTTTTTCCATTAAACTCTTTTTCTGAAATAGCTCCATTGTTTTCTTTCCCAAATAATTTGAAAGAGACTATGAAGAACAATTCTTAATATTTTTGTTAATTGAAAAAATAACTTAGGGACTTGTGTTATAGATAATTTAACTATTTTTTTTAAAAAATAGTAAAGGAATATAGTAGGAAAAACAATTGAGTTGTTTTTTAATGTCAGAAATATTTAGTTAGGATACAATGCTGTTAACTATTACATATTATATAGGTCAAGACTTTTTGGAACTGACACAATATACAGACACCCTTGAACAATGAGGGGATTAGGGATGTCAACCCTCCTGGCAGTCAGAAATCCACGTATAAATCTTTATAATCGGCTCTCCCTATATGAGGTTCCTCTATATAGTTCGTTCCTGGCTACATGTGTCTCCACATCTGAAGATTCAACCGACCACAGATTGTGTAGTTCTGTGGTATTTACTATTGAAAAAAATCCACATTTAAGTGAATCCACATAGTTTAAAACTATGTTGTTCAAGGGTCAACTGTATGCTTATATATATATATATATATATTTACATGAAGTTATAAATATACTTTAATTTATATTTAATTTAATCTATTAAGATATTTTTTAGTATACCGTTTTTCAACAGGAAGGTTGACACTGCTTAGTTTACAACACCTTTAATCCTAGAAGAGTGAATGAGAAAAGTAATACATTGCAATAGAAGATATTCTAATAATTTATGTCAGCTTGCCAATCATTTTACTCTTGTGAGAATAACAAGATTACATGCCCTTCTTTGATGAAATAGTTTCCTGACATACCTTTGACAAAACAAGATACAGTGTCATCAACTGAATGAGAGAGATTCAAAGGAAGGTGAATTTTCTTAATTCAGAATGACTTCAGAAAGCTTCATAAAAGTGAAGCTTGTATTTCAGATATTTTGAAGACTGAATAATGAACTCACAGAAGAGGTAATGTTGTAATTAAACTCATGTTGGCCAAGTCTATGCTGAAAAAACAGTAGCACATAAAAACCACCAAAGCAAAGGCACATCTCAGCTAAATGAGTGTCAGTGTTTTAAAAATACATAGAAGTTCTCAACTGACAATTTAAGAAGATAAAAATGAAAAAGAACACTGGGTTCATATGTTACCTATTATCAAAAGTGAACATGGATATGGAGGGGAAGACATACATGCCACAAAATCCAACGCAAGAACAGCTCGGCTCAGAACAAGGCTTTTCCAGTAGTTGCTGATTTGCTACCTCTCACAGTACATGTAAAGGTAAAAGAATCATAAAGCTCCTGGGAACCTGGATTACCAGTGCTAAATAAAAAGAAGTACACATTCCCTTCCTTAATTAAGCTGGCTCACTGCAATAATGTTCCACTATTTCAGCTCTCATATAGCATCCTCTAGCTGCATGGAGCTATTGAGCACTTAAAATGTGGCTAGTGTGCTTAAGAAATCAACTCTTTAAATATTTTAGAATTTTAATTATTTAAAATTTAAAAAGCCACATGTGGCTAGTGGCCAGCATATTGAATGGCACAGTAAGACTCTTAGATTCTTGCTGTTGGATAAGGCAAATCTGTATTTTGTCATCCAATTTTCTTTTTCATACCAATGAACAACTAACCCTACCTTTTTCATTTCCTTCTCAAGTAGGTTAATAAAAGTGGCAAGAATCATAGAGACATTAGTCTTCTAAGCAATGGTTCTTTTAATGCCATTTCAAACTTGAGTCCCCCTTTTCTCCAAATTAGAAATAGTTTAATACTGCCTTAATGTAAATTTATTTATTTACATCTTTATTGAGATACAGTTGATTGACAATTTTATGTAAGTTTCAGGTGTACAGCAGAGTAATGCACGTCTTATGGTAAATTTAGAATTCGTTTATTCTTTTGATGGAGAGAGAGGAGAGATGGATACATACTGAAATCAATCAGCCAAGGGCAATGGGAAGGCTGTGGTTATGCAGCAACATGGACAGGACCTCCCCTTCCTTCCTCCTTGTCTCCTCAACCGTGTGCCTGCCTCTGATCTCCTTCTTTATCCATAACATGTTACATACGTTGGGGGGGGGGGAGTTAAGCCACTTGCATTTTTCTGCCATTGTCACTACCTGTGTGGCCTTGGTCAATTCATTTACTCTTTTAACCTTTAGTTTAATTCAAAATGAAGTAGTTGGATGAGACCACAGGTTTGAAACTAAAGATATATGCATAATGGAGAATAGTGAGACCAGTTATATGTGGAAATGTGCAGGCATCCAAACTCACAATAAAACAACGACAAGCATATAAATAGAAAAAAAATGTGCAGATAAACAGTGGTCTTTAAAAACATCGTTTACAGGCATGGAGTTTGCTCCCCTAAAATGAGATCAAGACTAGGTCTCATTTTTCAATTTTAAAATTGGGTGAATTGTGTGTTTTTATAAAATTATGAGACATACCATTTTAAATAATGCCAGAAAACATGGTAATTTTTTTCTAAAAAATCATTAGTTATCTTAAGATTGAGTTACGTCTTCTAAATAATTAGGGAAGTGACTGGAGTGGGAAACCGGACGGGAGTGAGGTTATTTGATGTCTGACTTACAAGACAGTCAAATAAAGACCATCACAAAACAACACAATTGTGCTTGTAATGATGCACAAAGTCTAATTTTATCAGAAAAAACATATTTTTAGTGTAAGAAAAGTTTACTAGTTCTTAGCTCCACGGGCAAAAAGTACTTATATATACATCCCTGCACAAAATCAAAAATGCTGAAAATTAAGTAGGAAACTTAGTATGTATACATAATGGGGGACACCTCCTGTCTTCAAGCTCACAGTGAGGGTCAGGGGATTTAGGTTAAGGACACTTTCTTCTTTTTATTGGGTCACACGTATAGCATATCTCCATATAGGATCTAGGAATCCTTTCTTTAGGTTATTCACTTTTAAACTAGAGATTATTTGTTTTCGAGCTTTCTGATTACATTTACTTTTTTAAAATGATTTTTCAAAATACGTTGGTTTTAATATAGTAAATAATACTGATTATTAAATTAAAGTCAAATAAAAATCATAACCGTTCTCTTTTTTTTTTTTTGTGGTACGCGGGCCTCTCACTGCTGTGGCCTCTCCCATCGCGGAGCACAGGCTCCGGATGCGCAGGCTCAGCGGCCATGGCTCACGGGCCTATCCACTCCGCAGCATGTGGGATCTTCCCGGACCGGGGTACGAACCCATGTCCCCTGCATCGGAAGACGGACCCTCAACCACTGCACCACCAGGGAAGCCCCATAAATGTTCTCTTTAAACAATATTGTTTTATGTAGTGTTTTATGGGCTGGAAATGTAAAACATTTTCTAGACTGCAATCATGCCTTGTTTTCTGTTCTTATCCTATCAGCAATTATATTATTTACTTTCTGAGAGGGAGAGGGAGAGTGAGAGTGAGAGAAAGAAGAGAGAGAAGGAGAGAGAGAAAGCACTTATCTTCCACACTGAGATTCTGATGATGACATACAGATCCTCTAATGGAATCTGACTAAATAATATTGTGCTGTTTACAGCTTTAAAGTCTTAGAATCACTTCACTGCTTCTTTTTCAGAAATTTTCAAGAATTTATCAACACAATGATTCCTCTTATGGTTTTAAGTTAAGTCCGTGTTAGGGATGATTTTTTAAAACAAATGCATTAAAGGTTAACAGTGTTTTTACAACAATGGACCACATTCTAGTTTCCTTGATAAAGAAAGTGAAAGAAAAAAGCACAACATGCCTTAGCCCTAAATCAGGAAAACTAATGAATTTTAATTTGTCAGATACGGTTGAGGGTCTAGATTATGTTTTGAGGGTTGCTCTAATTAGAACTGTGAAACACTAAAGATCTCATATACACTTTAGATACACTGGCTCAATCAGAACTGTTTTAATACAAGCTGCTTCATGTAGATGCTGTACAACAGTATCTTTTTGTACCTTTTTCCTTCAACAACTGCTGAAGTCTTCATTTACACTGAACAAATTATCCTGAGCAGAGGGTAGGAAGCAATCAGCAAGGTGTAGCTGGAAATAGGTCTATTCTCATTACATGTTGGAAAGGGCCAGGGGACATGACATTTGTCCAGCCTAGTAAGGGGGTACTCTATTAAGAGGAAAAAAACAAAAGCAAAAACAGAAACAAAACCCGGAAAAAAACATAAACACTGTTGAGCTGTTGTCCTCCTGAGAACACAGATAAAGGAAAATTTGAGAGAGTATGTGGTTTATGCTGTAGACATTTTCTGCTATGGCACATGATGGCAAATGAAGACAAGCCTTTTAGAGCAGATTTTCTGTTCTCTTTTCTACAGTAATTCCATTTTCACTTTCTCTTAGGGACTCACCAGATTACATTGTTATGTGTAAATAGAGGGAAAAAAACAGTGGGCAAAGAAAAAAATATTCAAAAGAAATTTGGAAAAGAGTATTTTTCAAAAGATGGATAGAGATTTAATTCTATTTCTGATTAAAGTGAAAATAGAAGAATTAGATTATGAGGTCGATTTGATACCCAAGGCTGCTGACCTCTTCCTGAGCTTTTCTGAATAACAAGATTGGTTATTGTTAGTCTGCTACAGTAAGGAATAAGTGGTAGAATCCTGGAAACATACTTCATTCCACCATGATAAAAAGCCCACAGAATCTTTTACCCCAAAATATGATTAGAAGTGTTGATTCAGCACTTTTAGAAATAGATTGTAATTTTTAAAAGGTCATTTTAATGAACTTTTCTCTATGATTTATAGACTCATTATCGTAATTAAAGTAAGAAGAAACCACCAATACTCATTTGGGGTGACTATGTATCCTTTGCTCACCCAAGATGACATGTTTACTTAAAATGGCAATGATAATTGATGCTTGACTATGTTTCATCTAATTCCAGTATCATATCTAAATATTTATATAGTGGCTTTAAAGAGAATTTGTAGGTGTCACATTATATAATTTAATGGCAGATTAACTTTCTGTTTTAAGATTTAAAAGAAGGAAATTCAAATTGATAGCAGAGATAATTCTACTTTCTGAAAACTGTTCCAGTACTGGATGCTAGTGAACACCAGATAACAATTTGAGAGTGACAAACACTCCACTGAAACATTCTATTGTTTAAAGAGCATTATTTGGGATAACTAATCTCAGAAAAATTGCTAAGACCAGTAAATGAATCAGAATTTATATAACTGACTCCTTATGATGGTAGCAGTAACGAGATAAAATTGGATTATTTGGCTACAGAGAAAGTCAAAACTATATTTGTCCTACTTTGGTAACTTATAGCACAATTATCTATACTTCTGATAATTGATATAATTTTGCTTTCTGAATCTGATTAGTGAAATGAGAAATGTCCTCATCTTTTTACTAAACTTTCAAAGTTTCTTTGTGTTTCAATGAAAATTTCACAGCATTTATAATAAGTTGGGAAGAACACAGCTAACATAATTTCTTTATAAAAGCTAAATAGTTTTCTTCTTTCTTATATTTTCTATGTGAAGTTACTATTTGAATGCTGTTTTTGTTGTTTTCCTTTCAATAAACATAAAAGATTTTTTGTGATTCTATTTAATGTCTATAGCTGACAATTACAGGTAATTTTAAATTTTGTTTCATTTTATTTTTAAAAATGTTTTCAGCTTAATATTTTTCTCTGAGTCCTATTATTTCAGAGATAAGTATAGTTTTATTTCCATAAAACATTATTGTGAAGTACTTTATACTTTTATATGAAAGGACACATAATGAAAGGTATGCTCAATAAACTTTTACAAAGAGAACACATTTCAATCACGACCAAGATCAAGAAATACTGTACAACTTACTGTAGATTATAGGTTTACAAATGTAAATATACACTCCTAAACACAATTGTTTAGTTCTTTTTTTTACATTCTGTATACATGATATCTTACAATATATATTATTTTGTATTTGGCCTCTTTCACTCAAAATTTTTAAAAATAGCCATGTTATTTAATGTAGCTATGGTTTGTTTATTTGAATTGCTCCATTATATTTCTTGTACGGATAACCTATACCACAAATTCTTTATCCATTATGCCATTAACGGGCATTAAAATTGTTCCCAGTATTTGATTATTGTGAATAATGGTGCATTAAACCTTCTTATCTTTGGGTACAATGTATATGCTTTTCCTTTGTTTATACCTAGAAGTAAATTTGTTCGGGTGTAAAGAATGTATATGTTCAATGCAACAGATAAGCCCGAATGAGTTTTACAGAGTGGTTGTGCCAGTCTGTGTACCCCACCAGTAAGCTAGAATAGTTATGTCTGTGCTAGATTATTTGCCCATATCTGATACTGTGGGTCCATCAATGTAATCGTTCGGGTGGCTCTGTTATTGCTGCCTTTTGGGTTTCCCTGATAACTAATAACGTCAAAGACCTTTCCATATGTTTCTTGTCCATATTGATATCCTCTTTTGTGAAGTGCCTAATCAAGTCCTTTGCTATTTTTCTAATTTTGACTAACCTCTCTTTCTTATTAATCTGTAGGTGGTCTGTAAATCCTCTCAGTAGAAACACTTTGCTGGGTGTATGTTTTGGAAACGTCTTTACCCTATTTCCTGTTTGCCTTTTCATTCTTTTAGTGGTGTCTGTTGTGAACAGAAATTTTTGATTTTAATGAAAAGAAATTTATAATCATGACCTTGAGATTAGTGTTTTTAGTTTCATGTTTCAAAAAGTTTTTCCAAGCTTATAAAGACTTTCTCATATCATTTTCTAGAAGGTACATTTTTCTTTCTTTTACAGTGTTGTTAACAGTTTCACTAGAACTAAATTTTCTGTGATATGAAGGAGAGATCATGCTTCATATTTTCCATGTAAATATCTAAATTTCTCAGTAACATATACTGAAAATACCATCATTTCCCCACTAATCTGCAATATTTCCTTTGTTACAAATCAAAGGTACTTGTATCTGGGGTCTGTTTTTAGATTCTTTTCTATTTCTATGATCTATTTCTCTTTTTACACTTATACTGTCTTAATGATTGTACATATAAAAAGTCTTGGTATCAGGCAGAACAAAAACTCTCATTTTGTTTTTGTTCAAAAGCCTCTAGAGTCTCTGGGTGATTTTAATTTTCATATATATTTTAAATTCATTGAAGTTCAAAAAATGTTTGAAGATAATACTGAATTTTCAAACCTACATAGTATATTCTGTCTCTTTTATGGATCTTCCTTAATTTATTTCAATATTTTATATTTTTATCCATGAGTTTATCATATATATTACATATTTGCAAATTATTTCAGGTGTCATCTTTTTTAAATGCAAATTTCTGTTGCTAGTAGATAAAAAGGTCATTGACCTTTTTATGCTGAACTTGCAACTAGCAATTAAGGTAAACACACTCAATTTAACTACTTTACCTGTTGGTATTTTTTGGATTTTATATGAACATAATAATGTCACATGGAAATGAAGAAACTCCCATTTATTCTTTTTCAATTATTTTACCATGTGCCTCTTTTTTCTTGTCTTATTGCAGTGGGTAGAATCTCCAGTAAAATTTTGCATGTAAGTAACAAGACCAGGTATTGTTTGCCTTTTACTTAATCTCAAAGTAAATATTTTAATTATTCAACATTAATTATGTTAATTATATGGTCTTTAAAAAGCTTTTTTTTAGATCAAATTTCCTGTTTATTTCTAGTTCAATATGAGGCTTTGCATAAAGGATATTGGCTAAGAAAATGCTTTTATTTAACACATTAAAAAAGTTATATAAGATTTTCTCCTCTAATTAGTGTGGATAATTACATTAATTAATTTTGAATGTTAAACCAATCCTGCATTTCTACAGCATATATAATTAGGCTGTGAAGTATTATTAGTCTCATTTCACATGTGTAAAAGTTTTAAATTAAAGATACAAAAATGATTTGCCAGTCAGTGGCTGAGGAATGGAAGAAAACATATATTTGTTTCTTAATCTTGGCTCATTTCACTATTCGTTATTACAGTGAAATGAGCAGAAACTTTAAACAATAATTGCATTCAAGTATTATATCTGTATAGCATAATTTTATAATTTGGGTCACTCTTTCATCACTCACAGCCTAATTTTTCTCTTTAAAATGAGGTTCGTAGTTGGTATTAAAGATAAATATTAGTAAAGGACAAAATATAATGTATAAGAACAGTGGATTTTTTTTTTTTCTTTTTGCGTTACACAGGCCTCTCACTGCTGCGGCCTCTCCCGTTGCGGAGCACAGGCTCCGGACGCTCAGGCTCAGAGGTCATGGCCCACGGGCCCAGCTGCCCCGCGGCATGCGGGATCCTCCCAGACCGGGGCACGAACCCGCATCCCCCGCATCGGCAGGCAGACTCCCAACCACTGCGCCACCAGGGAAGCCCGAACAGTGGATTTTTTAAATGTCTTTATTATTATAAATTATGATGGTTTTAACTTCAAATGTTCTTAATAACCTAGAAATATTTTGTTCTTAATAACCTAGAAATTATAGAAAACAAAGTATATTTCTTACAAGTGTAAATGCTCCTGCTGTGGATTTAAAATTATATTCTTTTGCTCTCCTGCTTTATGCACAGATTTTTTCCTGTGTTATGCTTCTGCTGTCCCTTATACAGACACTATTATTGTACTATAAGGCACTTTGTCCAAAAGGTGTTATACACCTTTTACAGAGACCTTGTAATAGTTACATTATGAAATGCATATCACACAACTGAAAACCAAATATTCTTAGGTGTGATAAAAAAGACAGAAATACTGTATAAAAAGTCAAGAGAGGTGAAACAAAATGAAGTGGGTAGTGGGGACAAGTCAGGTTCACTGATTGGACGACTGAATATTGCTATGCTGACAACCTCCATTAAAATTCTATATATGTATTTTGTAGAAATTAACAAGATGATTATAAATTCATATAGCAATGCAAGACACCTGGGGTAGCCAAATAGTACTGAAGAAGAAAAACAAAGTTAGAAAATTCATACTTCCCGAATTCAAAACCTACAAAGCTCCAGTAACTAAGACAGTGCTACTACCACAAAAATACACATATAAATCAATGGAACAGAGTTGAAAGTCCAGAAATAAACTAACATTTATGGTCAAATTATTTTTGACAAGATTGCCAAGGTAATTCAATGGAGGAAAGAATAGTCTTTTGAATAAATGATACTGGAACAACTGGATATTCACATACACAGGAATGATGTTGGACCCTACCACACACCATAAGCAAAAAATAACTCAAAATGGATCAGGGATTTAACAAAAGAGTTAAAGCTGTAAAACTCTTAGAAGAAAATATTGAAGTAAATCATTATGACCTCAAATTAGTCAATGGTTTCTTAGAAAGGACAACAAAAGCACAGTGACAAAATAGAAAATTGATCTTATCAAAATAAAAAAACCTTTTGTTCTTCAAAGGATATTATCAATAAAGTGAAAAGATATCCTATAGAATGGGAGAAAATATTATTTGCAAGTCACATAACTGGTAAGGGGCTTATATCTAGAATATATATAAAGGATACTTAAAACAATAATAAAATATAAACAACCCAATTTAAAAATGGACAGAGGATTTAAATATTTCTCCAAAGCAGATACACAAATAGGCAATAAGCACAAGAAACAATGCTCAGCATCATTATTCATTAATAAATCTCAAATCTAAAAAATTTGCTAAGAAGGTAAATCTCCTGTCAAGCATTCTTACCACACACACACACACACACACACACACACACACACGGACACAAGGAAACTTTTACTGGTGGTGGATATGTTTGTTTTTTTGATCATGGTGATGATATCACAGGGGTATGATTATGTCTAAACTCATGAATTGTATTAAACATGTGCAGTTTTTTGTTCTGTATCTCAATTATACCTCAGTAAAACTGTTTAAAAAGTTACAAATCAAAACCACGATGAAATACCATTTGCACTCATTAGGACAGCAAAACAAAAATGAAAAAATATCAAGTGTTGACAGATATGGGAAGAAGTTAGAATCCTCATACATCGCTGGTGGGATTGTAAAATGGTGCAGACACTTTAGAAAATTGTTGGGAATTCTTCAAATATACAGCTATGTTACCCAGTATTTCTACTCCTAGACATTCAAGACAATTGAAAATATCCACACAAAAACTTCTACACAAATATTCATAGCAATATAAATCATATTAGCCAAAAAGTGGAAATAATCCAGATTCCCATCAATTGATGCATGGATCAGCAGCATGTGATATATCCATAAAAGAGAAACTTATTTCATCATAATCAACGATGCTCCAATATAAAAGAAAAAAAATTTTTAAAGCAATGAAATACTGACACATGCTACAACATGGATGAGCCTTGAAAACATTATGATAATTTTAAGAAGCCGATAATGAAAGGCCACATATTGTGTGATTTCATTTATATAAAATGTTTAAATTAGGCAAATCCATAAAGCAGATGAGTAATTGCCAAGGCTGAGGGGAGGAAGCAATGGTGAATAATTGTTCATGGGCATGGGTTTCTTTCTGGGGTGATGAAAATGCTCCAAAATGTCATGGTGATAGCTGCACAGCTCTGTGAATATAATAAAAACCAACTGTACCATTTCAAAGTGTGAATTTTATGGTATATACATTATAAATCAATAGAGCTGGGGTTTTTTTGAGGGGTGGATGCTTCTGTTTTTTCAAAGCAACTGCAGTGAGGGTAGGAAATGTGGGCTTTTAAATTACATAGATTTATTTCACATCCTAGCTCTCACCTCTTATTAACTAATATTAGCCAACTTTATTGATATGTTTGATACAATATCTATACGAGTAGTAGAAGTTTAAATGAAATCTTTTCAGTTTTTCCTCAAACTTCCTTGATTCAAAGACTCACCTCCAGCAGTAGCCAAACTACAAATTTCTAGGAACCCACTCCTAGAGTCTGATTCAGTAGGGCTTAGATAAGGATCACAATTCTGTGTTTAAACATATGCCTTAGGTAATTCTTACGATCAGATAAAGCTCAGGGAAATAACGATAACCTCGAACCTTGCTAAATGGGTGCTCAATAAATACTAGTTTTTCTCTATCTTCTCCTATGCCAGTACCACTTTAAGAAAATATGTGTAACTAACATAATATTGTACATCAACTATATTTCAATGAAAAATAAAATATGTGTTTGTGTGTGTATATGTGTTTATAATGTATGTGATTATACGTGACTATACACTTATTCATATACATCGGAGATTCCATTTCAAAATTTCTATGAAAAGTATACCTTAGCTGCTTAAGAAGTTTCAAGGTTGAAAATGGACATATGCAGCTCTAGCTAATATTTTTTAGAGCCCAGGATATGCAGATCTAACATAGATCAATGTTAGTATGTAACCATGGCTTACCACTGGCACATTTTTTTCCTTCAAAAAAAGCAAACAACTTTGTAACAGTTTTTAAGCATTACAATCTCAAGCTACTCCTTGATAGAAACTTGTCTTCTATATATACTAAATAATTTAGTAACATTAGCAGTCTTTGCACAATAGATGTCAAGTAATTGCCTAGCAGGGGTGTTACAGATTTTATATGACGGTGTGTGGGTAGAGACGTGTGAGCAAACCTGGAGAACAGCCATATGCACTTTCCCGAACTGTAGTCAGGATTCTCAGCATCACACACTCTCATTAGCACCAAATTTTATGAAATTTATTTATATGTTATAAAAAATGTCAAGTCAAATATAAATAGACTGGACTAAACATCTGTGATTACTGAAATCAACACATTTCCTCTATTAAATATGCTTTCCCTGAGGAACATCTTCCTGCAGAGCAAGAAAATTATTCCAAATTCCCTTTAGAAGGTTTCCATATGAAGAAATGGCCTCTCTCTTTCCTGAAAGATGCTCAAGTGTCTATCAAAAACAGTATTTGTTTTAAAAAACACAAATAAAAAGTATTGTTTCCAAGTTAGTAGATTCTGGGCAATGTGACAGAGAGAAATATGCACAGTGCTCTTTTATGAAATTCATTATCATGTTATATCTACTCTTAATTAACTTTATCAATTAATATAAACAGAAGTGTCTGGATGCATATATCAGTCCTTCATTAACATTTAGCATTCATCTGCTCTGTGGCTTGCTTAGTTTCTGCCGTTTGGTTAAGTGCCGTACTTTACTTTGCCTTCACCACACCTTCCAAAAAATGTGCAGGATTTTGTGGTGGTCGCTTAAAAACATTGGACCTAGAGTCCCATGGAAACCTGTACTTTAGAAACAGTGTAGAATGAAGACAAGTGAATCACATGGAAAATTGTATAACTTTTACTTTCTTTTTTTCTACTGAAAGTCTTCTGATAATTCCAATACTTTTCACCAGATTTCAATTATTCCCAGCACCATTTTCCTCTCTGAACTCACAGAATAACAGTCTTTATAATATGGTAACTCAGAACACAGGAGGTCTCCTATAATATGAGTGAAAATACTAAATCACATTTCACATTATTTGGGCTTTTCTATGTAGATAGACCCAGAAGAAGCCACACTGAATAGTATAGAGCCACACAAAAAAATTATCTTTGACAAGATACGGGTTTAAAGCTAAACAGAGTTTGTGTTTTTGATATTGAGCTGCATGAGCTGCTTGTATATTTTGGAGATTAATCCTTTGTCAGTTGCTTCGTTTGCAAATGTTTTCTCCCGTTCTCAGGGTTGTCTTTTCGTCTTGTTTATTGTTTCCTTTGCTGTGCAAAAGCATTTAAGTTTCATTATGTCCCATTTGTTTATTTTTGTTTTTATTTCCATTTCTCTAGGAGGTGGGTCACAAAGGATCTTGCTGTGATTTATACTCAACATCACTAATCATTAGAGAAATGCAAAACAAAACTACAATGAGGTATCACCTCACATCAGTCAGAATGGCCATCATCAAAAAATCTACAAACAATAAATGCTAGAGAGGGTGTGGAGAAAAGGGAACCCTCTTGCCCTGTTGGTGGAAATGTAACTTGATACAGCCACTATGGAGAACAGCATGGAGCTTCCTTAAAAAACTAAAAATAGAACTACCACATGACCCAGCAATCCCACTACTGGGCATATATGCTGAGAAAACCATCATTCAAAAAGAGTCATGTACCACAGTGTTCACTGCAGCTCTATTTACAATAGCCAGTATATGGAAGCAACCTAAGTGTCCATCGACAGATGAATGGATACAGAAGATGTGGCACACATATACAATGGAATATTACTCAGCCATAAAAAGAAACAAAATTGAGTTATTTGTAGTGAGGTGGATGGACCCAGAGTCTGTCATACAGAGTGAAGTAAGTCAGAAAGAGAAAAACAAATATCATATGCTAACACATATATATGGAATCTAAAAAAACCAAAAAGGTTCTGATGAACCTACAGCAGAACAGGAATAAAGATGCAGATGTAGAGAATGGACTTGAGGACATGGGGAGGGGGAAGTGTAAGATGGGGGGAAGTGAGAGAGTGGCATGGACATATATACACTACCAAATGTAAACTAGATAGCTAGTGGGAAGCAGCTGCATAGCATAGGGAGATCAGCTCGGTGCTCTGTGACCACCTAGAGGAGTGGGATAGGGAGGGTGGGAGGGAAATGCAAGAGGGAGGGGACATGGGAATATATGTATATGTATGCAGATTCACTTTGTTATACAGCAGAAACTAACAGAACATTGTAAAGCAATTATACTTCAATAAAGACGTTAAAAAAAAAGCTAAATAGAGTTATTTCAAACAGAAATTTGCCTACTCACCCTTCTTAAAACAGCCATCATGTTTAGGAAGGAAGAATGTTAGCTTATTTAGGATGGAAAGGAAAATTAGGAACTATGTATTTCAACCAAATTTCTTGACAGTGGGTTTAAGTGACATGTCCAAGATCCCACAGCAAGTCAGTGACAGAAAAAAATTCCAATCTATTGTAATTGATTCAATATCAGACTTGCTATTCGATTAAGCATATCTCCTAGGATGTTTATGTAGACACATACCGGTAGTAAATTACATTCTTTGCTTCTCGTCAAAGGAAACAATTAGTTAGTAATAACCAAAATATTTAATGAATGATCAATAAGGAAAACTCAAACAGGATTTAATCAAGTTATTAATATCTATATGTTTTTCTTTTTGACCATACATCTCTTTATATCCAAAATCATGTTGGAGCATGTCATTTGATACATTACCTACATCTGTAAGATAGTCTTGTGCAGGGCTGCTATGAAAGACTGTATTGCTGTCAACCACATAGCTCTTGGGATGCCCACCTCACAGATTATGATGCAAATGTCTCCCCCAAACATTATGCAGTTTATAATCCTCAAATTATATGCGGCAGTCCTAAGGATGAGAAAAACCCTTTTCTTCCATTAGTTTTCCAGAAGAAAATCTAACATTTGGTCTTTTCCTTGCTATTTTATTTTGATTGCACAGGTCTCCCTCTGCAGCTTTAATTGATCAGCACTGAATCTGTCATTTATCCTAACACACTGTATCTCTCTCTCTCTCACACCCACCCAGCCCCACAAACACAGAAATACATGTCTGTTTTTTGTTTATTCACTTTTTACTTAAGCTGTACAGTAACACTCACTTTTTGGTGCTCATCTCTATGAGTTTAGACAACGGCATACCCCACTACAATCAAGATTCAGAACAGGTCCATCACCCTTCAAAACACTATCGTGCTGCCCCTTTTAATGAAGCCCTCTCTTGCCTCAGACCCAATGATCCATTTTCTCTTCCAATAATTTTGTCTTTTCCATAATGTTATATAAAGGTAAATGTAGACTTTTGAGCCTGACTTCTTTCACCTAGTATAAAAATTTTGAGGTTCATGCGTGCTGTTGCATGTCTTCAGTTAATCCTTTTAATAGTTGAGTAATATTCCATTGTAAGTATGCATCACAATGTGTTTATCAATACATCTGTTCAAGGACATTTGAATTGTTTCTAGCTTTGGTGTTAAAATATTACTGCTCTAAACATACTTGTATAAGTTTTTGTGTAAACAAATGTTTTCATTTCTCGTGGATAAGTACCTTGGGGTGAGACTGCATTGTCATATTATAATCATGTTTAACTTTATAAGAAACTACCAAACCCTTTGCCATATTTGCTGTACCATTTTACATGCCAACCAGCAATGTATGAGAGTTCCAGCTGTTCTCTACCCGTGCAACCACTTGGCATTGTCAGTTGTGCTTTGCTCTCTAGCAGGTATGTAGTGATACCTCATTGTTATTCTATTTGTATTTATCTAATGACTAATGATATTGAGAATCTTTTCATGTGTTTATAACATCTGTAAATCTGCCTTGGTGAAGCGTCTCTTCATATCTACTGCCTATAATTACTGTGTTGTTTCCTAACTATTGAGTTTTGAGAGTTCTTTGTATATTCTAGATACAAAATTAGTTTCCACTATGCTATTTGCAAATGTTCTCTTTGACCTAAGGCTTATCCTTTTATTCTCTTAGTAATTAACTTTTATTTATTTATTTAAACATCTTTAGTCGAGTATAATTGCTTTACAATGGTGTGTTAGTTTCTGCTTTATAACAAAGTACATCAGCTATACATATACATATATCCCCATATCTCCTCCTTCTTGCATTTCCCTCCCTCCCATCCTCCCTATCCCACCCCTCTAGGTGGTCACAAAGCACCGAGCTGATGTCCCTGTGCTATGTGGTTGCTTCCCACTAGCTATCTATTTCATGTTTGGTAGTGTATATATGTCCATGCCACTCTCTCACTTTGTCCCAGCTTACCCTTCCCCCTCCCTGTGTCCTGAAGTCTATTCTCTACGTCTGCATCTTTATTCCTGTACTGCCCCTAGGTTCTTCAGAATATATATATATATATATATATATATATATATATATATATATATATTTTTTTTTAGATTCCACATATATGTGTTAGCCTATGGTATTTATTTTTCCCTTTCTGACTTACTTCACTCTGTATGACAGACTCTAGGACCATCCACCTCACTACAAATAACTCAGTTTTGTTTCTTTTTATGTCTGAGTAATATTCCATTGTATATATTTGCCACATCTTTATCCATTCATCTGTTGATGGACACTTAGGTTGCTTCCATGTAATGGCTTTTGTAAATAGAGCTGCAATGAACATTGTGGTACATGACTCTTTTTGAATTATGGTTCTCTCAGGGTATAGGCCCAGTAGTGGGATTACTGGGTCATATGGTAGTTCTAGTTTTACTTTTTTAAGGAACCTCCATATTGTTCTCCATAGTAGCTGTATCAATTTACATTTCCACCAACAGTGCAAGAGGGTTTCCTTTTCTCCACACCCTCAGCATTTATTGTTTGTAGATTTTTTGATGATGGCCATTCTGACTGGTATGAGGTGATACTTCATTGTAGTTTTGATTTTCATTTCTCTAATGATTAGTGATGCTGGGCATCGTTTCATGTGTTTGTTGGCCATCTGTATATCTTCTTTGGAGAAATGCATATTTAGGTCTTCTGCCCACTTTTGGATTGGGTTGTTTGTTTTTTTGATATTGAGCTGCATGAGTTGCTTGTAAATATTGGAGATTAACCCTTTGTCAGTTATCTCATTTGCAAATATTCTTTCCCATTCTGAAGGTTGTCTTTTCATCTTCTTTATGTTCTCCTTTGCTGTGCAAAAGCTGTTAAGTTTCATTAGGTCCCACTTGTTTATTTTTTATCTTTATTTCCATTTCTCTAGGAAGTGTGTCCAAAAGGATCTTGCTGTACTTTATATCATAGAGTGTTCTGCCTATATTTTCCTCTGGAAGTTTTATAGTGTCTGGCCTTGCATTTAGGTCCTTAATCCAATTTGAGTTTATTTTTGTGTATGGTGTTAAGGAATGTTCTAATTTCATTCTTTTACATGTAGCTGTCCAGTTTTCTCAGCACCACTTATAGAAGAGGCTGTCTTTTCTCTATTGTATATCTTTGCCTCCTTTATCAAAAATAAGGTGACCATATGTGCGTGGGTTTATCTCTGGGCTTTCTATCCTGTTCCATTGATCTATTTTTCTGTATTTGTGCCAGTACCATACTGTCTTGAATACTGTAGCTTTGTAGTATAGTCTGATTCTGGGAGCCTCATTCCTCCAGCTCGGTTTCTCTTTCTCAAGATTACTTTGGCTATTCGGGGTCTTTTGTGCTTCCATACAAATTGTCAAATTTTTTGTTCTACTTCTGTGAAAAATGCCATTGGTGGCTTGATAGGGATTGCAGTGAATCTGTAGATTGCTTTGGGAAGTATAGATATTTTTACCATGTTGATTCTTCCAATCCAAGAACATGGTATATCTCTCCATCTATTTGTATCATCTTTAATTTCTTTCATCAGTGTCTTATAGTTTTCTGCATACAGGTCTTTTGTCTCCTTAGGCAGGTTTATTCCTAGGTATGTTATTCTTTTTGTTGCAATGGTAAATGGGAGTGTTTCCTTAATTTCTCTTTCAGATTTTTCATCATTAGTGTATAAGAATGTAAGAGATTTCTGTGCATTAATTTTGTTTCCTGCCACTTTACTGAATTGATTGAATAACTCTAGTAGTTTTCTGGTAGCATCTTTAGGATTCTCTATGTATACTATCATGTCATCTGCAAACAGTGACAGTTTTACCTCTTCTTTTCAAATATGGATTCCCTTTCTTTTTCTTCTCTGACTGCTGTGGCAAAAACTTCCAAAACTATGTTGAATAATAGTGGTGAGAGTGAACAACCTTGTCTTGTTCCTGATGTTATAGGAAATGGTTTCAGTCTTTCACCATTGATAACAATGTTGGCTGTGGGTTTGTCATATATGGCCTTTATTGTGTTGAGGTAAGTTCCGTCTATGCCTACTTTCTGGAGGGTTTTTGTCATAAACGGGTGTTGAATTTTGTCAAAAGCTTTTTGTATGTCTATTGAGATGATCATATGGTTTTTCTCCTTCAGTTTGTTAATATGGTTTATAACCTTGATCAATTTGCATACACTGAAGAATCCTTGCATTCCTGGGATAAACTCCACTTGATCATGGTGTATGATCCTATTAATTTGCTGCTGGATTCTGTTTGCTAGTATTTTGTTGAGGATTTTTGTATCTGTGTTCATCAGTGATGTAGTTTTCTTTCTTTGTGACATCTTTGTCTGGTTTCAGTATCAGGGTGATGATGGCCTCGTAGAATGAGTTTGGGAGTGTTCCTCCCTCTGCTATATTTTGGAAAGTTTTGAGAAGGATAGGTGTTAGCTCTTCTCTAAATGTTTGATAGAATTCGCCTGTGACGCCATCTGCTCCTGGGCTTTTGTTTGTTGTAAGATTTGTAGTCACAGTTTCAATTTCAGTGCTTGTGACTGGTCTGTTTATATTTTCTATTTCTTCCTGGTCCAGTCTCAGAAGGTTGTGCTTTTCTGAGAATTTGTCGATTTCTTCCAAGTTGTCCATTTTATTGGTATACAGTTGCTTGTAGTAATCTCTTATGATCCTTTGTGTCTCTGCACTGTCAGTTATTACTTCTCCTTTTTCATTTCCAATTCTATTGATTTGTCTTCTCCCTTTTTTTCTTGATGAGTCTGGCTAATGGTTTATCAATTTTGCTTGTCTTCTCAAAGAACCAGGTTTTAGTTTTACTGAACTTTGCTATTGTTTCCTTCGTTTCTTTTTCATTTATTTCTGATCTGATCTTTATGATTGCTTTCCTTCTGCTAACTTTGGGGTTTTTTTTTTTCTTCTTTCTCTAATTGCTTTAGGTGTAAGGTTACATTGTTTATTTGAGATTTTCTTGTTTCTTGAGGTAGGATTGTATTGCTATAAACTTCCCTCTTAGAACTGCTTTTGCTTCATCCCATAGGTTTTGCGTCATCGTGTTTTCATTATTATCTCTTTCTAAGTAGTTTTTGATTTCTTCAGTGATTACTTGGTTTTTTAATAGTGTATTGTTTAGCCTCCTTGTGTTTGCATTTTTTACAGTTTTTTTTCCTGTAATGCATATGTAGTCTCATAACGTTGTGGTCAGAAAAGATACTCGATACAATTTCAATTTTCTTAAATTTACCAAGGCTTGATTTGTGACCCAAGATATGATCTATCCTGGAGAACGTTCCATGAGCACTTGAGAAGAAAGTGTATTCTGTTGTTTTTGGATGGAATGTACTGTAAATATCAATTAAGTCCATCTTGTTTAATGTATCATTTAAAGACTGTGTTTCCTTATTTGTTTTCATCTTAGATAATCTGACCCTTGGTGAAAGTGGGGTGTTAAAGTCCCCTACAATGATTATGTTACTGTCAATTTCCCCTTTTATGGCTGTTAGCATTTGCCTTATGTATTGAGGTGCTCCTATGATGGGTGCATAAATATTTACAATTGTTATATCTTCTTCTTGGATCGATCCCTTGATCATTATGTAGTGTCCTCATTCTTTGTCTCTTGTAATTTTCTTTATTTTAAAGTCTAGTTTGTCTGATATGAGAATTGCTACTCCAGCTTTCTTCTGATTGCCATTTGCATGGAATATTTTTTTCCATCCCCTCACTTTCAGTCTGTATATGTCCCTAGGTCTGAAGTGGGTCTCTTGTAGACAGCATATATATGGGTCTTGTTTTTGTATCCATTTAGCCAGTCTATGTCTTTTGGTTGGAGTATTTATCCATTCACATTTAAGGTAATTATCAATATCAATGTTCCTAATACCATTTTCTTAATTGTTTTGGGTTTGTTTTTGTAGGTCTTTTCCTTCTCTTGTGTTTCCTGCCTAAAGAAGTTCCTTTAGCATTTGTTGTAGAGCTGGTTTGGTGGTGCTGAATTCTCTTAGCTTTTGCTTGTGTGTAAAGGTTTTAATTTCTCCATCATATCTGAATGAGATCCTTGATGGGTCAGGTAATCTTGGTTGTAGGTTTTTCCCTTTCATCACTCTAAATATGTCCTGCCATTCCCTTCTGGCTTGCAGAGTTTCTGCTGAAAGATCAGCTGTTAACCTTATGGGGATTCCCTTATATGTTATTTGTGGTTTTTCCTTTGCTGCTTTTAATATTTTTTCTTTGTAATTAATTTTTGATAGTTTGGTTAATATGTGTGTTGGCGTGTTTCTCCTTGGATTTATCCTGTATGGGACTCTGTGCTTCCTGGACTTGATTGACTATTTCCTTTCCCATATTAGGGAAGTTTTCAACTATAATCTCTTCAAATAGTTTCTCAGTCCCTTTCTTTTTCTCTCCTTCTTCTGGGATCCCTATAATTCGAATGTTGTTGTGTTTAACATTGTCCCAGAAGTCTCTAAGACTGTCCTCAATTCTTTTCATTCTTTTTTCTTTATTCTGCTCTGTGGGAGTTATTTCCACTATGTTATCTTCCAGGTCAATTATCCGTTCTTCTGCCTCAGTTATTCTGTTATTGATTCTTTCCAGAGAATTTTTTATTTCAATTATTGTGTTGCTCATCATTGTTTGTTTGCTCTTTAGTTCTTCTAGGTTGTTGTTAAATGCTTCTTTTATTGTCACCACTGTATTTCCAAGATTTTGTATCATCTTTACTATAGTCAGTCTGAATTCTTTTCAGGTCGACTGCCTATTTCCTTTTCATTTGTTTTATCTGATGGGTTTTTACCTTGCTCCTTCATCTGCTGTGTGTTTCTCTGTCTTCTCATTTTGCTTTACTTATTGTGTTTGGGGTCTCCTTTTCACAGGCTGCAGGTTTGTAGTTCCCATTGTTTTGCTGTGTCCCCCCTTAGTGGCTAAGGGTGGTTCAGTGGCTTGTGTAGGCTTCCTGGTGGAGGGGCCTGGTACCTGTGTTCTGTGGATGAGGCTGGATCTTGTCTTTCTGGTGGGCAGGACCACGTCTGGTGGTGTGTTTTGGGGTGCCTGTGACCTTATTATGATTTTAGGCAGCCTCACTGCTAATGGGTGGGGTTGTGTCTGTGTGTTGCTAGTTGTTTGGCATAGGGTGTCCAGCACAGTAGCTTGCTGGTCATTGAGTGGAGATGGGTCTTAGCATTGAGATGCAGATTTCTGGGAGAGCTTTCACTGTTTGATATTACATGGAGCTGGGAGGTCTCTGGTGGACCAATGTCCTGAACTTGGCTCTCCCACCTCAAAGGCACAGGCATGACACCCGGCCGGAGCACCAAAACCCTGTCAGCCACGCAGCCAACCAAGTTCAACCAAAGTTGTGATACTTATTTCCCTTGTAGGTGTCCACAAGTTATTAAGAGGCACTGTGGGAAGAGTATATTAGTAGCTACCATGTCTTGGGTCCTGTGGGTTACCTTTTCCTTCAGTCGCACCACCTCCCAGCAGGTCCTGAGGATACAGGGCTCCTGTCAGCATGAACTGGACCCCACAACGTCCCAAAGCCAAAGTGCCAGCAAGTCCTGAGGAGACTTGGCTCCCATCAGCATGGACTTGACCCGGTGTTGTCCCGAAGCCCCCAGGCTGTCAGCATGGACTCAGCCCCATGTGTTCCAGAAGACAAAGCCTCAGCGGGTCCTGAGGAGAGCAGGTTCGCATCAGCTGCCCAGGGGCAGTAATTAACTTTTAGATAGCTGTTTTAAAACTTTATGTAGTCCATTTTACCATTTTTTTCTTTTATGATTTTTTTGGTCTCATATCTAAGAAATCTTTGACCCAAAGTCATAAACATTTTCTTCTATTTTCTCCTTTAGGTTTTACATTTAGGTGATCCATTTTGAGTTAATATGAGTATAAAATATGAGATATGGGTTCAGGTGCATTTTTTAAATCAACATGAATTGGTGCACAGTTAAATATTTCAAATGTACAGAGACAGGAAGAAGCATATATGACAAATAACTGAATCCGCATTCCTGTAATCCAGATTTAACATATCTTAACATCATGCAGTATTTGTTTCAGAGCCTTTATCTACTAAAAACATGCATTTACAGGTTAAGTTGAGGCCACTATTTTTCCATACATTCCCTGTGAGGTAATCATCCTTCTGAACTTTTTTTATCAATCTAGTGAATAGTTTGTATATAAGCATGTATTTATAAACTACTATTTTTGCATATTTAAATGTATGTAATATTATTCTGTCATTCTGCAATTTTCATTTATTTTGCTCAACAAATAATATTTAATCATGCTTATATATGCAGACTATTTCATTTTACTGATTTACTGCAATTTATTTATCCATCTTCCAATTGATACATATTTATTTAGGTTGTTTACAATTTTTTGCTAAGAAACAATATGCTGAGGATTGTTTTTGCAGATATCACCTTGTTCACGCTTGCAAGAGTTTATTTAGGTTCCTGAAATTGGAAATTCTGGGTGCAGAGTAAGAATATCTTGAATTTTATTTGATGTTAAGAAATTACTTTCAAAGATTGATGCAGTAATTTACCATCTTACCATGAGGGTATAAGAGTTTTCAAAGCTCCACATGCTCAACACTATATAATTTGGTAATTTTTAAAGAAAAGTATATTTCATTTGATTAGAAATTTTGAATATCTTTCCACATGTTTACTAGAAATTTTTATTTCCTTCTCTGTGAATTTGTTAGTACATTTTGCCCATTTACCTATTGAATAATTAGGTATTTCTTCTTCTGTAGTTCTTTTATATTCAAGATACTAACCATTTTACCATTAATACTTTTTGCAAATATTTTCTAAAACTCTTTATATTTTCTTTTATCATTTTAATGGTAATTTGTGGTAATAAATTGTTATCTTAAAATAACCTAATCTGGTGCCATTGAAAACATGTGACATTTTCTCCTAAAAGTTAAAAATTTTTCATTTCCACCTAAAATTAGTCATTGTGTACACTCTAACGTAATGACCCGATTTCAATTTTTCCCCATATGAACAACCAGTTTCCCTAACAGCATTTACTTCATAATAAATCTTTTCTCTCATTTGTAATACTGCCTCTGACGTATCAAGTTTCCAAATATGCATGGATGTGATTTTAGATTTTTCATTCTGCTCTATTTATTTGTCTATCAATTTGTCAACATCATAATATCTTAATCACTCTTCCTTAAAACATATTTTGATATTCAGTAAAGCAAGTTTTTCCATCCTGTTTTTCTTTAAAACTGTTAATTTTTTCTTTATCTCATAAATTTGTTACCTGCTTTTAAAAATTTCTTTAAAAAATCTATTGAGAATTTTTTACAGTAACATTAAATTTTTAGGTCAATTTATAGAAAATTCACAGTTTTATTAATATTGAGCTTTCCAATCTATATTATTGCTCTTTATTAAAAATTCTTTATAGCCCTTAAAAGGGTTTATAATTAATTATATATAGTTTTTATCTATCATTAGAACATGTAATAGAAACAAAGATATAGATCTCTCTTTATATATGTATATATATTACTGTTATATGTTACATATAATTATAATATGTATTATGTATAATACATTACTACCATTATGTATCATACAATTTGTATATATTACTGTTATGATTAGGCTTATGGTCATTTATTAAACAATCTGAACGTCCTGCCTTTTAGATATCTTAGTTGGATATCACTTATCATGATGCTATTGATTTTTGTGCATTGTGCTTACATCATTGTTCTTAATTACCTTAGTTAAAAAATCTGTTAATACTTTTGGACTTTGTATGTATATTTGGCAGACAGTCCAGTTGTTGAGCTACTGTATGCCAGCTTCTAATCATTAAGTTACTGTATGCCAGCTTCCAATCTACCCACTATATTCTGCTATGTGATAATATAGGTGAAACTCTGAAAACCACATTTCTCTTTGGCACCTGACTTCCAATTTGGTTCTGCCAATAGAGAGTGCTAGACAGAGCCTGGGTAACTGTTGTAGGGAAAAGGGACATACTCTTTTGGGTCTCTTCACTATTCTTATTTTATTCTCTGTTTTTACTTTTATTTCTAGATTAATGCATCATCACCACGGTAGCAGTTATCCTTATCAGTGGCAGCAGTTGATTTTAATTTGCAATTTTCTAACACTTTCTGATCCCTTTTCAGAGAACTTGGTCCACCCATAGGGTCTCTCCTTTGAGTTCAGAAAAAAAAAAAAGAACAGTAGCAGCTAGGTAGTACCCTTTCACAGAGGTTTAAGGCCAATTTAAAATTTAAAATTAAAAAAAAAAAAGAAAATTCATTCCTTTGTTCCTCAATCCTAATTGTGTTAACTGGTGTCTGCTCTTGCTACCTCAACAACATAATAGTGATCTCTTACTGCACTCCCACGTGACTTTTATCTACTAACTGAATCCAGGCTGACATAGTACATAAAGACCAGTTTGTAAGCTGCTTTCCAATTCCTGCAAGTCTAAATGGTGAAAAATCCTCATTACTTTACTGTAGACACTGGAGCTAACGTGAAAAAATTCGTATCACTATTTTGTTTATAATTATTTTGATTATTTGGTGAAGATAATCCCCTTTATTCTAGTTTTCAAAGTTTTTGTTCTTTCCCTTTTTCTTTTTTTTCTTTAATAAATAACCACTGACATATTGAATGGATGATCGATTTTTGGCATTTATCTGATCCTCTAACTTGAATAATAACTAATTTTTGTTCTAATTCTCATTTTCTACCCATGCCAATATCATGTCTTAATCACTCTGCCTTAAAATATATTTTGATATTTGGTTAAGTAAGTTTCTCCATCTTACTTTCCTTCTTTAAAATTGTCAAAGTTATTCTTTATCTTATAAACGTCCCTCAACTCCCTTAATCTTTACATGAGTTGAAAATATCTGGTTTTGTCTTCTTTTGTGCATCTAATGTTATGCATTTACCTCTGAGGACCAATTTAGTATCATTCTGTAAGACTTGATATGTGGTATTTCCTTGTATTTTAGTTCTAAAATTTGTAATGACCTTTGTGACTAACTTATTCACAAAAGAATAACTTAAGACTTCATTTTTTTAATTTTCAAGAAATTTTATTTTTGTTTTACTGCATTTTACTAGTTTCTATATGTTGATTTAAAATTTGTGTTGAGAGAATTTGTTCTTGTTGTTATTAATTTTAGTTGATATAAAATACTTGAATTATTTGGATACTCCCTGTACAACTTATTAGGTGATCAATTTTTGTAAATTGTCCATGTATTAATAAAAATAAATGTATATTTATTTATTGGGGCACAAGCATCTATGTCCATCATTAGATAAAACTCACAGTTGTGTTCCTCAAATTTCTATTTACAAATTTCTGGTCTTACTGATATATTGGCTTCCTTTTGAGTTACTAAAGTTGTGGACTTGTCACATTCTCTTTTTAGGTGACTCATATAAAATACAGGTATAGATATATAATTTTAGGGTTATTAATTTCATGAGTGATTGTAATTTTTAGACATCATAGTTAGAAAATTAATTATATTGTTATTTGCAGATCCTTAATGTTTTATCCATAAATAGTATTTTGTCTGAAATTATTATAGATACTCTAGTTTTATTTTTCTTATTATGACACTGTACATTTTAAATTATTTTAATAATACAGTCATAACCGCATGGTATGTATCTCCTGATGGACACAGATAGTTTTATCATTTTATTTAATGGTTAATTTTTTTAATATTTAGCCACAAAATTACGGATATTTTCTTGGGATTTAGGCATTACTCTGCTTCCATCTAGAAACATTCTTCTTCCATTTGCAAACCTTCCTCTAGCACCTTTTTCAGGTGAGTCCACCAGTGACCAGTGTTCTCTTTTCTGCTTACCTAAAATATGTTTATTTTAATGTTTGAAGGGTACTTTCACTGGGTACGGAAAAGTAGCTTGGTTCTTATTTTCTTTAAGCATTTTGATTGTTCCATCCCACTGCCTACAGACTTTCATAATTTATGTTGGGAAATTTTCTGTAACTTTTATGATTGTTCATTTGACGATGATGCATGATTTTTTCCTCTCTGGCTACTATTAAAATTTTCTCCTTGTTTTTGATTTTAGCAGGTTATCTATGATGTTTTATTTGTTGTTTTATTTTTTGTCCTTGAGATTTATAGAGATTTTGAATCTTTTGCTTGACATCCTTACTGAGTTTAATTCTCAGATATTATCTCTGCAAATATTACTTCTGTCTCTTCTTATTCCACTTTTCTCTCTCTCACTCTTTCTCCATCTTCCTTTCTCCTCATTCCTCCTTCCTCCTACCCCTCCACCTCCCCTTCTTCTTCTTATCTATCTCTGTGTCTCTCCTTGCTCTAGAAGTTACTTTAATAGTATACATATATGTCAGTGACTTCATTGCATGGCATATGTTTTACTTATATTCCTTTTATGTTCTCAAATATTTAACATAATTTTTCTCTGTTTCAAGATTATTTTATACTGATGTAACTTTCAGATCACTAATTCTCTTTTATGCATTGTCTATTCTTTTACTTACTATTGTTGTGTTTTTAAACATTTCTATTTGAACTTTTTTTATACATTCCATTTCCTTGGTGAAACTTCAGTAAAGTTTATTATATTTTATAATATCTTGTCATAGTTTCATCTTCTAATCATATTTCATTTGAAGTCAGTGACTGAAAACCCCAACATATAAAACATATTTGGATCTGTTTCTATGGTCTTTTTTCCTCTTGATTTCCTGATATTTTGGCCTGGCTCCTGGCATGCCTGATAATTTTTTATTTAATACTGGACACTACCTATAAAAATATATGTAGAGGCACTGGAAAACATTATATTACTTCACAAAGGATTTGATTTTCTTTTTTCAAGAAGATAATAGCAGACAAATCTCCTGATTCAGTCAAGACTTGTCCATTTTTATATTTTTCTTACTTCTAGGGATATAGCCTCCTGTTTGCAAGGGTCAGATTGTGTCCTCTTACTTTTCTGGGCCACAATTTTAAGTGGTCATTAGTCTTACCAGCCTTATCTTTGAAAATAAGTCACCCACTCCTCCTCCTGGTTCAGAGAGTGAGATTGGTTAAGGCTAAGGTTAAGGTTCTCTAGGGTAGTCCTTCAACTCACCTTTCCCATATACGGAAAGTAATACCTGCTCACAAACCTGATACCCTGCTGATAATGTCCTTTGTATAACCACAATTTGTTCTCTGTTTGTGGGACATGACTAAGATTATCTTCTTTTCCTAGCAATATTTTCCTAATTTTTCTCTGTGTATTTTATCTGTCATTAGTTCGTATTTTGAGTTAATCCACGGTCAATGATGTTTTGTATGTTTATTTTTCTACTCCATCCCCTTTCTGATCTTATAAACTTTGGGGATGAATTCAGATATACTTTACATGAAGTTTATGTAGGATTATTCATTGTATATATTATTAAACAATATATTTTAACAATATATTTATATAAGTAAACTTCTAGCAAACCAAATTCAACAGTATATTAAAAATATAATATACCAGGAAAAAGTAAAATTTGTCCCTGTGATTCAAATTTAGTTTAGCATATGCAAATCAATCAATATGATACACTGCATTAAAAAATGAAGGACAAAAATTACATAATCATCTCAATAGATGCAGAAAAAGTGTTTAACAAAACACAGCACCCTTTCATGATTACAACTCTCAACAAGTTTGGTATAGAAGGAAAGTACCTCAGCACAACAAAGGTTGTATATGACAAGCCCACAGCTAACATTATACTCAATGGTGAAAAACTGAAAGGTTTTCCTCCAAGATCTGGAGTAAGGCAAGGATGTCCACTCTTACTATCCAACATAGTACTGGAAGTCCTGGCCAGAGCAATTAGGCAAGAAAAAGAAATAAAAGTCATCTAAATTAGAAAAAAAGTAAAAGTATCTCAGTTTGTAGATGACATGATCTTATATGTAGAAAACCCGAAAGACTACATACACACACACACAAACACACATCTATTAGAATAAACAAATTCAGTAAAATTTCAGGATACAAAATCAGTATACATAAATCAGCTAAGTTTCTATACACCAACAACAAACTGCAAAAAGGAAATTAAGAAAACAACATAATATACTATGGCATCAAAAAGAATAAATTATGTAGAAATATACTTAACCAAGGAGATAAAATTCTTTTACACTGAAACTGTAATTCACTAATGACAAAAATTAAAGCAGATATAAATAAATGGAAAGACGTCCATGCTTATAGATTGGTAGAATATTGCTAAATGTGTATAAAATCTAAAGTGACCTACAGAGTCAATGATATCTCTTTTGAACTTCCAGTATCACTTTTCAGAAATAGAAAAACCTATTCTAAAATCCAAGTGGAACTACAAATGACCCCAAATCTTCTTTTGAGAAGAACAAAGCCCAAGGCAACATTCTTTCTGATTTCAAACTATATCACAAGCTATATTAATCAAAATGGTATGGAATTGGCATAAAAACAGATGCGTAGACCAATCAAACAAAATGGAGAGCCCTCCAAAAAATCCACACATATGTGGCCAACTAACTTTTGACAAGGGCACTAAAAACACATAAATGGGCAAACAATAGTCTCTTTAATAATTAGTGTTGGAAAACCTGTTATCCACATACAAAAGAAAGAGAGTGGACCCTTACCTTACACCATATACAAAATTTTAACTCAAAATAGATTAAAGACTCAAAGACTCAAACCATAAAACTCATAGAAGAAAACATAGGAAAAGTGTTCCTCGACAAAAAAAAGTCTTGGCAATGATTTCTCGTCTACAACACCAAAAGCACAGGCAACAAAAGCAAATATACATAAATTCTACTAAAACTAAAAAGCTTTTCCACAGCAAAGCAAACAAGAAACAAACTGAAAGGATAACCTATGGAATGGAAAAATAATATTTTCAGGCCATATATCTGATAAGGGATTAATAAACCAAAATATATATAAAACTCCTACAACTCAATAGCAAAACACCAATCTGATTAAAAAGTGAGAAGAGGAAATGAATAGGGGTTTCTCCAAAGACAAACAACTAGCCAACCGGTCTATGACATGTTCAACATCCTTAATCATCAAGGAAATGCAAATCAAAACCACAATGTGGAAAAAAAGAACATTTTTTAAAACTTGCAATATGATATCACCCCATACCTATTAGGATGGCTATTATTTAAAAAAAAGGTATCATCTATTTATAAAGATGTTGAGAAAACGGAACCCTTGAACACTGTTGGTGGAAATGTAAACTGATACAGCCATTATGGAAAACAACATGGAGATTCCTCAAAAATTCAAAATAGAACTACTATATAATCTAGCAATCCCACTTCTGGGTATATATGCAAAGGAATTAAAATGTGGATCCCTAAGAGATATCTGCACTCCCGTGTTCACTGCAGCATTATTCCCAACAGCCAAATGTAGAGGCAACATAAATGTCCACTGATAAGCAAATAGATAAAGAAAATGTGGCATATGTGTAAACAATGTAATATTATTCAGAAGAAAACACTGCAATTGGCCGACGACATGGATGAACCTAGAGGACATTATGCTATGTGAAATAAGCCAGACACAGTAGTACAATAAATTACATATTTATTTAACAAGGTAAGGTTTGTTGAAGGAGTGAGACTTTGAGTCATTTGAATGAGACATTGCTGGTTTTTAAACATGACGGAAGTGATAGACAGAAGGGATTGAAATGAGAATAGATAAATCTAATCCCCTTACAAATTATACAAGGCCTTTTTCAAATCTAGTTTCTGCTACATTTTCAGTCTCACCTCTAACCATAAACTTCTTTACACACTTTCACAATGTCTCAAGACATTTAATGAAGACAAACAGAATTTAAACTAAACCCTATAATAATAAAAAAAAACTACACGTAGTTCCCAGAACACATCATAACCTCATACTCACTTATCTTTCTATACATTTTCCACCTGAGGCTTTCTGTCAACCTTTAAATATACTGACAAGTGTCATCAAAAATGCAACCTCCTTTAAGCTATTCTTAACTCATTCAGTCAGATGTGGGAGCTTTCTTTAATATTTCCCTTACATGCCATATTTATCACTATTGACGCAATTTTGCTCTGTAACTGAGAAAAGTAATATTATTTTGGAGAAATTTCTGTGAGGATTATGAGGAAAGGATAAATTCTGAAAATCTGCAAATATAGGTATTTGGTTACTGATGAAGAATGAATGCTTAAAGTATAAGCAAATTTAAAGTACTCATGTTGGGAGCACATGTTAAATATATAAAGTCATGATACAATGTGACGTAGGCAGAAAAATCAGCTGAGAAGCACATGTTCTTCTTGGGATTCCAGTTTTTACTTTGATCTGAATAGTATTATTCATTTCTCTTTCTAGTTCTTCCGGCTAACGGGAAATACGTGTTTTCTTATTGCTGAATATATAATACATGCATATTTGCATAAAATTTGTCATTTAGATAAAATTTCAAGTTTGCTTCCAATGTTTTAAAAAAAATTGAAATTGTAATAAAAACATTATCATTGCCCAATATTGAAACTGTGTTCTCAGAAATACTCAGATACTCATTAACCAATTAATATCTGTGACAATTCCTTTCTCTATTATAATTCCTAACTCTATTAAAAGGCAATTCCTTTCTATATTATAATTCCTTTCTATACTATAATTCCTATCAATATTATAAAAATCCCAGAGTAACAACTTAAACTGAGATTTAGGGGGTTTTGATTTACAATGAAATGTATTTTGTTTTTAAAGGAATATTCAAGTTAATACCATTGTTGCTTCATTTAGACCTCCTAAGTTTACCTCATTTTAGTTTTTTATTCTTTATTTAAGTTCTTATGTTTTATTATTTTGTGCTTTACTCTTCTGTCATCAATATAAAGTAATAAATTTGTAAGGAAAATTGTGAAAATAAACAGAAGTAGAGAAAGGTTTACAAATAGTTTGCAATAACGTTAGTCAATACTTTTATGTATCTAATGCATTTGATTATTCTTAGTCCTCTTTTCTATATATCCATTGTACAAGTTACAGACACTCCCAAACTAGCTTCACACTGAGAGTCTGCGGAAACTTCAAACACAGTGTTCATTCGAGAAAGATGTAAGCACAACTGTCAAAACGATAGAAAGTTGCCCTCTCCCTTTTCCTACAACTTTTTAAGTTATGAAGGTAAAAGAAAATGCAATTAGAATAATCTACTAAGAGCTTTATTTGTCACCTGCCATTCTCCAAATGCCTGCTGATAAAAGTGAGTTTTTAACTTGCAGATTTTCCTTGATAGACTGGAATTAGGAGTTTTCCTCTGAAGTGAGTGGTCCAGCTGCCACATGGGGATAAATATAGAATAAATCAAATCAAAGTTCAGCAATATGGAAGAAAAAATGCATTTGATCTGTCCCAAAGATTTGTTATTTGCATAGAAATAAAATCATTAACTCATGTTTTTTTAATTTTCCAAAGCTTAATTATAGCTTATTTGTTATTTGACCTGATTGTCTGTCACCTCTGGCTAGGAGGGCAGATATAACTGAGTTATTCTTATAATTCTCACTGCCTGTGCGTGGAGTTACTTTCCAGGACATAAACCCAAGTTGCTAAGGGACAGAGATGTACCACATTGTTTCCTGGTCTATATAGCTACACAATATATGCAAGTCACATGATTTTAGCAGCTCTGGACTGAGTCATGAAAAGTCATGTTAGACTTAGCAAAACTGTCTCATTCTTTCAGCAGCTCCGGAGTGTAGCCTACAGTTTGTTTGTCTTTAAAAAAAAAAAAAATCTAAACAGTAACTCTTATAGTTTTGCTACTGGGGCAAAATTATCTCTACAAGGGAGGTGAGCTCATTCCATGATTCTTAAAAAACACATGATTGGCATAAAGAAACAGATTCTGTCCGCATCACAAAGCGCCATATATTGAAGCTTTTTAAAATTAAGAAACCACCTCTAAGAGGCAAGTTGCATGAAGGTATATATGTGTCAGTTATTTGTCATTACTCTTGACATTTCTGGATATCATGACTAATCTCAAGGCTTCTATGGGGGAAGATGCTCTGGGTTGATTAGTGCCAAACAAATTAAGTTCAGATGTTAAATTGGATACAGATTAGGTTAGTTTTCAATGAGACCGGACCTAGTGACTCAGGGTTCTTTGGGCACTTGGCTACATTCACTGCTATTTCTCAGAAGAAGCTGCTGCTTCCTCACCACGCTGATCACTGTTTCAGGAAGTAACGTTCCGTGTGTGTGTGTGTGTGTGTGTGTGTGTGTGTGTGTGTGTGTGTGTGTGTGTGTGTGTGTGTGTGTGTGTGTGTGTGTGTGTGTGTGTGTGTGTGTGTGTGTGTGTGTGTGTGTGTGTTTATATATCATCCTCCACTTCCCTTATTCCTAGATAAAAACAAATGAAAACCCAGAAAATCTCACATTTATTCTTGGCCTTTTTTCAAAACTCCTCAGTAAAAATTGTCAGAATGAACACATGATGTTACTTTTCAATTATTTTTTAAACAAGGCATCTAAGTGCCCAGAGACAGGAAGTATTATGTTGCTCTCATTGCTGTTGCTACACTGAGATTGTTCACTTTCTCTACTTAAGTTATGGGAGGAAGCACTCCCAGTTCACGTTCTCAAAGAAAGCAGACAGCGAAACAGAGAAATAGAGTTAGGAAATGGGAGAGGAAAAAGTAGATGGAAAAGAAAAAAGAAAAATAAAGGAGTGTCCTCAGATCATCAGTAATTTCCTTAAAACTCAACTCTGCCAAGAATATACTGTGCCCTTTCACCAGGAAAGGAAGCAATAATATACTTTCTGTTTCCACAAGAAATGGCATGGGACCTCCAAAAGCACTAATTTCTAGTAGCATCTATCCTGAGATTTGAAACTTGCTTCATAAAGTTCGAGACCTAAAATTTTGTGTAGTTGATCAATAATTTACTTCACTTCACAAAACCACTCTGCAATAATGACCCGGGGATTCAGTCTTCTCTTCATGCAGAGACTTTTAATACATGAGTTACATTTTATGACCAATAACTCATTAATCTTTGCAATAACCATATTCAGTTAAACATTATTATTCCACATTATAGGGAAAGTGATTGAGGGGAGTTTTTGACTTGCTGAAGGTCAAACTGAAATGAGACGCAGAAGTCAGATGAGGTATGAATGTGATTCCATGACTCTAAATCCTAACTCATGGCATTACACAGAAAAGGCCAACTTTTTTTATTTTTAAATTCCTTTTTTGCCTCCCTCAAAACTTGCCCTTATTACATAGTTATAGCTAAAATGTCATCATGCCATTTTAATAAACTTTTAAGAAGGAAATACTAACTAGAGGCCTTGTCTTCAACACTAAACATCATTGCAAACTAAAATTATATTTTTCTCTATGAGCTTTACATTTTAAAACAGCAACTACAATAAATATGAGGGTTTTCATTTAAAACATACAGAAATCAGTTTAACTTAGTCCTGTTCTTAAAACTATTGACAAGGTACTAGAGAATTTCTATATGGGGAGGTGCCGGGATAAATGTGAAGTATGACAGAGAAACAGTGGTGTAGAGGTGGAGAAAGGAAAAAAAAAAGAAAGAAACAAACAAACAAGATACCATGAGTTTCCTTCAAACCTTAAAAAAACAGCAGAAAAGTTTCTCTCACTGATGAAATGAGCTCTTTACATATAAATTATATTGTAATAACAGAGCTCCTGGGTGGAAAAGAGTTCCTTCTCCTGCTGGCAAAAATTAAAATAATCACAGATGGCTAATGATCAAAAATACTGACTGACAGCTCTGAAGTATAAGACACAGAGAGCATATTCTCAGAGGAGTGAGAATATTCTCAGGGTTTTTTTAGCCAAAGTTGGTTTAAAAAGCCCACAAAGCTTTTTCCTACTGGATATTCACATATAGGGAGCTCTTATTCTATTTTGGAAAGTACTATATCATCCCATAGAGCTCGTTCAAGAAAATTAACGGAATTCTTTGTCTTTATGATTACATTAGTATTTGGGGATAAAATGTAAAGAATTCAAAGGGAGTCCATAGTGCTTTCTAAAATGGTATGAAAAACCTTTATTATTCAGGCAACAGGAATCCAGTCTTTTATTTTAAAATATAGGTAGAAAAAAGGAGGCTCTGCGCAGCAGAATCAGCAAAGTCCTTGGAAAAATGTCAAACTATGTTAATAATAGTCACAACTAATAGTTACTGAAGACTTGTTATGTATCTAAAACTCTTTTAGGTGTGTTACTTATTTACCTCGTTTAATTTTAACAAACAGCCCTGTGAAACACCCCACATTATTATTCACATTTTTAGGTGAGGAAATGAAGTATAGAAAAGTTTAAAAACACGGCCAAAGTCACACTATAGCTGGTGAACAGTAAAATATGGGCTCAGACTACTTTCTAAGCCTAGTACCTAATTCTAATACAGTTATTGCATTAATTACACTAGTAGGATACAAATTCAAGAGCATCCGTGATGAGACCAACAACAAAATGTCACCTTCTATGCAACTTTAAAAAGACTTTAAAGACCATTTGGTCTCACAACTACTCAATAAAACAAGTATGATATTACTATATCTAATAATGATTAATCATATAATTATTAATTATATGATTAATCATATTTATTCATTTATTTGTAAAATCAAGACTAATATAGTAAATATCGACAAGTTCCAGTTTTTGGAAATCCAAATGTATATAATAGTATCCCTGCTTTTTAAATATTTATATTCTGTATGGAGACATATATAGTATATATGTATCATACATTTATGCACATGGATGATTCATTTAAGATGTGTGTGCCAAAGGCTACAGGTGCTGAATGGAGAGCGTCATCCTTTCTACCTGGGGCACAGTTACCAAAGAAGGCGGCATCACATACAGGTAGGGACAAGGTAAGGACATCACATATAGGAAACGGTTTTGCAGAGGAGAAGGTTGAAAAAGGATTATCTTGGTGCCTACAGTAGTTCTACACATGCTAAGCATGCTTATTGAATTAATAATCCTATATTTTCTATACCTGACTTGGCAGGTTATTATCATAAATATGCAAATTCCTTTGTAAATACAGTCACATTGTTAACAACACAAACGCTGTGGAATTTCATAAGCAGGAATCGTTTTTTGTTTTTTGTTTTTTTGCGGTATGCGGGCCTCTCACTGTTGTGGCCTCTCCCATTGCGGAGCACAGGCTCCGGACGCGCAGGCTCAGCCGCTCCGCGGCATGTGGGATCTTCCCGGACCGGGGCACGAACCCGTGTCCCCTGCATCGGCAAGCGGACTCTCAGCCACTGCGCCACCAGGGAAGCCCAGAAATCGTTTTTAAAGTAGCTTTTTTAAAGGACTGTTACAAATCTTTGGGGGGCAAAGAAGAATATTTTGGGGAAAAGTAAAAAGATATTGTTCTTAGCACTGGCTGAAAGAAACGCAAGTTAGTAACCATTTAAATGGTTGCTTTTTGATATTCCTGCCAGAATTGCTTATAATGTGTGATGTCTTCATTTGGATGTTACTTATTCTGACTAAAACATTTCCTAGTCAACTCGCTGTATTTCACAATACGCTGAAATGAGTAAAAGTATTAAAAGCATGCCTGAGGCGACAGAAACTTTGAGGTTCATTTCCATTTCTTCAAGTATATTTGATGAATGATGTGACAAAGGAACCCTAATTAAGGTTGAAATCCTGAATACTAAATAAATGAGAAGTGCCACTACATTCATCTTCCACAGTCATAATACTGCCACTTCTGCTTCTCTTTAGCCTAGCCCTTGACTTTTTGGGAAACCTTTTCCTGTCTATTTTCTTCCTCTATCATTTTTGCTGAGAGTAGATCATGAGTATCCTACCTAGGTTTAGTCAAGCCAAAAATCTAAAAAGTCTCTCTTTGTTCTTTTTCTTCTCACTTACTCATCCATAGCAAAAGCAAATATTTTATTTTACATTTAATCTCAAAAAATGCCTTCACTTCTAATATGGCAATTCCTGTTTCTTCTCACATTACAATATCTAAAGGAAAAATGGTAAGTTGAATCTTTTAACTTCTAAGAAATAAGACAGCTGTGGAATAGTTTGAGTACAACTTAGCTGTTTCATGATAACATATTCGTTGTTACTATTATTATTATTGAGTCAACAAGTGAGGGTTAAAATTGTTTAATTTCTCACTCACTGGAGAACTTTAGGCAAGTTACTTAATATCTCTGTAACTCTAGCATCTTGATTTTGAACCACCCCTGCCAATCATGGTAGAAAACTCATTAGCCCTGATGTTTTGGCTGAATTCTATTGATTTTATTTTGAATATTTTCATCAAAAGTGAGATTGTCCTCTGAGATAATTTTGTCTAGAGAAATGAAAACCTACATTCACAAAAACAAAAAATGCAAATTCTTATAGCACCTATGTTCATAATTATAATCATTAAATGCTGGATTGGACACCAATGTCCTTCAAAGGGTGAATGGATACACAAATGGTGACCCATCTATACAACGGGATACTATTCAACATTAAACAGGATGAGACATTTAACAAATTTGATTCATTTCAAACTACTGTAAATTCAACTCTAAACCTGATAATTGATTCAGTTATTGAAACATTTTAAGGTATGTTTTGACAACTTGCCTATGTTATTCTTCTCTTACAAATGTAAATCTTAAGACATCTCCATAGAGGTCATATATACATGATCTCATTTCACTTTTGCATTGAGATGCCCTGTAACTGTGAAATACACTGTATTTCAAAGCTCATAAAGAAGAAAATGATATAACATATCTTATTCATCATTCTGATGTGGATTACATTTTGAAATGATAATATTTGGGATTCAACAAAAATGTTATAAAACCCTCCAAAATGTGATTGTCTTTATTTTCTATTCTTTCTATTTTAGTCAGGTTCTGATTTTGAAGTTATATTGCCTTCATAAAATAAATCTGAAGGCTTTCCAGTTTTGGTCTGAAATAATTGTGATAATTTTCAAATTATCTGTCCTTTAAAATTAAACAGAACTTAACTGGAAATTCATCTGATCCTGGTGCCCTGCACCAATTTGTACTATGGTAATAGATCCATTCAGATTTTTAACTTCTTGTTAGGTGAGTATTGATAATTTGCATTTAAATGGAAAATCAGATATTTCTCATGGTTTTGAAATTGCATGGGTTTGCAGGTAATAGTCAAACATAATTCTTTTAAGTTCCTCTGTATTAGAGGTGTTTGCTTTTACATTCCAAATTTTTTGTTTTTCCTCTCTCTCTCCTTGTTTAAAACCATTCTCAAGAAGTGTTTATTTATTTTATTGGTCTTTTCAAATAATCAGTGTTTGGATTTAGTCATTATTTCTGTCTTATTTATTTACTTAGCAAACACAGAGCATTTATTCTGTGTTAAGAACTGCTTTAAGCACCTTACAAATATTAACTCTTTCAATTCTTTATAATAATCCCATAAGATACTATTATTTTCCTCATTTTATTGGTAAGGAAACAGAGGCACTAGGTCATTTTGGATTTCTGTAATAGCACCATGCTTTTCCATTAATGATTTCTGCCAAAACCAATGTGTAAATCTTTACAGGCTTTGAGATATTTCTTCTACCCACACCTCTCTGTACCACTAATTTCAATTCACTCTATTCAGTGGCTATCTTTTAATTTGTTTACTAACTTTTTAAAATTCTACAAGTATTTAGGTCCAGAATGATGGTTTCATGTTTTCCTTGGCCCTTAAGTTCATTTATTGTCTGTCCAAGTCTTCCTGTGTGTCTTCCAGCTGGCTCTCTGTGATGGCCGATTTTCCTCTCAGGCAACCAAGCTCCTTATCTGTGTTGTTATTTTTTCTTGCTTTTGATGTTGTCACTGTGGTTGGCTTCTGAGACTGAGTTATGCTAATTGGGAACAGCTTTATGGGGATATCTCTCAAATGATGGAAGGAGATGGGTTCCCTGTTCCTTTAGCTGTTGCCTATTTTCCTTGATCCCTAGCCTACCCTAGCTGGAGAAACCCTGCCAGGTCCCTAGGCTCCTTCCACCATCCTAGTCTTGAGAATAGGGAGCAAATACATTTTTATGCAGGGCCAGTATATTGGGCGGGCCAAAAGGTGCCTTCGTTTTTTTAAGTAAATGTAAAAGACACGTTTTTCATTTTCACTAAGAACTTGATTGAATAATGTATTCACCCTAAAGTTCCACTACCTTCTGCCATTTTTCAGGCAACTTCATAATTCCATCTTCCCAAAACTTTTTATCTTTTTGAGCAAAGAACTGCTCCAGGTACCTTTTACAGTCTTCCAGGGAATTGAAATTTTTTCTATTAAGAGAATTTTGTAAAGACCAAAATAAACAGAAATCCAAAGGTGCAATGTCTGGTGACTACGACGGATGAATCAGAACTTCCCAGCCAAGCTGTAACAGTTTTTGTCTGGTCGTCAAAGAAACACGCGGTCTTGCGTTAGCCTCATGGAAGATCATGTGTTTCTCTTCACTAATTCTGGATGCTTTTCGTCGCGTGCCTTTTTCAGTTGGTCTAATTGGGAGCAGTACTTGTTGGAATGAATAATTTGGTTTTCCAAAAGGAGCTCATAATAGAGGATTCCCTTCCAATCCCACCATATACACAACATCACCTTCTCTGGATGAAGACTGGCCTTTGATGTGGTTGGTGGTGGTTCATTTCGCCTGCCCCATGATCTCTTCCGTTCCACCCAAACACCAAAGTGATGAAGATAACCAAGCTGGTGTAAATGATTTTCAACGCCTGATTTGGATATTTTGAGTATGTTGGCTATCTCCCATGTGGTATAAAGTTGATTGTTTCTCAACTGTTGTTTCGATTTGATTGCTATCAACTTCAACTGGTCTACCCATCTGTGGAGCATCGTCCGGCGAGAAATCTCCAGCACGAAACTTGGCAAACCACTTTTGACACGTTTGATCAGTTACAGCACCTTCTCCATACACTGCACAAATCTTTTTTGCGTTTCACTTGCGTTTTTACCTTTCTTGAAATAATAAAGCATAATATGCCGAAAATGTTGCTTTTTTCCTTCCATCTTCAATATTAAAATGGCTACACAAAAATTCACCAATTTTGATGTCTTTTTTTAAATGCACACTCATATGACAGCTGTCACATACAATCTAACAAAATTACTTCAAATGAAGTTAAAGACAACTAAGTGCTACTAGAGCCATCTTACGGGAAAATACGAATGAACATTTTGGCCCACCCAATACATCCAAGGTGTGTGTTGTGTGTGTGAGACAGAGGGTTTTTTGGATTTGGTGGTCCTCAAATCTTCGAGCATCTACCTCTTCTAGTAATATCTTTAGATCCTAATATTGGAGCTTCTCATAGTCCACCGTCTCTGGACTTTCCTCTATAAGGTTAAAGCCCCAAATGCCCCACACCCACACCACTGGTTTCTAGGATGATCACACATCTCAAGTTGACCAGATCCACCTAGTTCAGTAATAGTAGACAATCAGATACGGGAGCATAGAAAATACATTCAGAAGAGGTTGCCATTCTGGACTTCCAGAATCCTTCTTCCCTTTTTAATAAATCTTAGAAGATACATAATAAAAATACAGTTATAATATTATGAATCCAGAAGACCACAATGTCAACAAAAACTAGAAAGCGGCAAGAGAGGTGGAAAGAAAAGAGTACTAATTTTCTTCTTTTGCATGAAAGAGAATCAATAAATACAAAATCATTCATGATATTGATAATTAAAGAAATATACAGAATACGATTTTTTAATTGTAAAAGAAAACACTACTAGAATTAAAAACAAAGTGTGGATATTCAAATTTTACATAAAAATTTCAAAAAAGCTCCCTATATTTTTCAAGAAATATTTATCAGTCATTAATCCCTGGTATGGTACTACTATTTAATAGAAGTAGAACAATTATACTAGCCCTACCAGTAAAATGCAATTATTATGCATTTGACTTTTTCTTCTTTATTGACCATGTCCTGCCAATAGTGTCATCCCTAGACCTAACTGAATATCATAGTCCCAGCACAGGATTTTCACTTAACATTGGCTATGATGAAGCAGCATACTTCACAATAAAAGAAGAAAGAAAATGAAGTAGGAAGATAAAGGAAGAGACACAATAGCAAATTAGGTTTAAATAAGAAGGATATAAACTCCCATCTTTTTAAAACCAATAATAGTTTGAATTGCAGCCACTGAACCTATAACTTAAACAGATCAGAGTATTATATACCTTTGTGGGTTTTCATTTGTTAATTGGATTATTTCATATGGCAATTGTACACATGAATATAAGGATTTAAATGCTAGAAGTCAAGGACCATTGTACTAGATATGTCAATCATAACAAAGTTTGCTTCAAGAGAAACAGCCCTTTCCAAAATCCTCTCTCAGAGATCAACCTGGCCATGTAACCATGACTTTCTCATGCAGTTTGGATGAGAGGTGAGTACTTGGCACAAAATAAGTCAATCTTCAGTCAAACTAGCTACCCATGATGAGGTCTGAAGCAAAGAATAATTGAGGATAGTAAGCTGAGTCAATCAGAATGCCTATTTCAGTAGTAAGGAAAATGTTAGCCCTGTAGGTAATGAGCAGAGAAGCAGAAATAGGAAAACTGGCACATAAAGAGATTATTATGGAGACATGACAGGTAAGTCTGAAAATTCCTTTTTATTTAATTATATAGGTGTTGGAACCCTAAAGTGAAGAGTCACAAACTTCTGAAATCTGAGAATTGCCTTTAATGCTGAATGAGCATCTAATGCAAGATCCCCCCATATTATGGTTCTCATGCTTCGGTAATCAGATTTTCTTGTCTAGTGTTAATAAAGTTCCTCCATTATTTGAAGAAAATGAGTCTCTGTTTCTTTCAATTTAAGTTAAAATAGAGAGAACAGAGAAGAAGCAACAAGGAAGCATAAAAATGGAAATAAAAAATATATTGGGAGGGCTTCCCTGGTGGCACAGTGGTTGAGAGTCCGCCTGCCGATGCAGGGGATGCGGGTTCGTGCCCCAGTCCGGGAAGATCCCACATGCCGCAGAGCGGCTAGGCCCGTGAGCCATGGCCGCTGAGCCTGCGCGTCCAGAGCCAGTGCTTCACAATGGGAGAGGCCACAACAGTGAGAGGCCCGCATACCGCAAAAAAAAAAAAAAAAAAAAAAAAAAAAATATATATATATATATATATATATATATAGGAGTAAAGAGAAAACCTATGCAATATATCAATAAATGTAGAAGGTTAACCACTTGAATCAAATGTAATAGCAACATTTCTCACATAAACTAAAATTCTGAGCTGAGAATCCTTACATAATAGTAAGACCTACTGGGTAAGGTGAAATGTGGACCCACAAGTTGTTTTAAAATTCAGCTTCCAATAATGCAGTCTAGCCACAATCAGCATTGAGAGACAGACAGTAGGAGGAAGAGAATATGGCATGAGGATATAAGGAATTGGCAACAACTTTTCTGAGAAAAATCTGTGGACTCCTAAAAGCCTAAAAAGCAGAACTTCACACCAGAAGGTCCTGCAAAATAGTAGCTACTGCCTCAAATCAAAGAGCAAATTTCTCTCCGGTGTTGTTAGGTACACGTGAAACTGAGCAGGACCCTGCAGCGCCCTCCAGAGTACAAAACCCCCTCTGTGTCTCCCGTTTCTTTTTTGTAAGAAAAAAATAGGCTTTAGACTCCTAGGCCTCCTTCAAGTTCCAAAGAGCAGGCTCAAGCAGTTAATGATTAGGACGATAGAATCACAGGACTCCTAGTTCCTCCTGTAGGTATATAGATAACAATCTGATGAATATCTTTGAGCTGTTCTACAGAAACCAAGACCCCCACCCAGGTGGAGGATGGTGACTACATGCTGACCGCAAGCATGTAGACCTCAGACTGGTTGGAACCAGAAGGTTGAGATTCCAGAAACATCACCCTGTTACCTCACTACCAATCAATCAGAAGGTCCATGAGCTGATCACATATCCTGAGACCCTCTCCCCTAACACTGTCTTTAAAAACCTTTGGCTGGGGCTTCACTGGTGGTGCAGTGGTTAAGAATCCACCTACCAATGCAGGGAACACAGGTTTGAGCACTGGTGAGGGAAGATCCCACACGTCACAAGGCAACAAAGCCCGTGCGCCACAACTACTGAAGCCTGCGCACTTAGAGCCCATGCTCTGCAACAAGAGAAGCCACCACAATAGGAAGCCCACACACCACAACGAAGAGTAGCCCCCACTCGCGCAACTAAAGAAAGCCCGCGTGCAGCAACAAAAACCCAATGCAGCTAAAAATAAATAAATAAGTAAATAAATAAGTAAATTTCTTAAAATAAATAAATAAAAATAAAAACCTTTGCCTGAAAGCCATCCAGGAGTTCAGGTCTTTTGAGCATGAGCTGCCCATTCTCCTTCCTTAGATCTTGCAATAAACCTTTCTCTGCTCCAAACACCAACATTTCAGTTTGTTTGGCCTCACTGTGCATCAGGCACATAAACTTGGGTTCAACAACACACTGAGCAGTTACTGTTTTTTTTGAGCACTGCTCACACACACAAAGATAGTCATCATCACGAGTAGAATATTTTGAAACACATCAAAAAGAAGCAATGTGAAATATTAATTCAAAGAGAAATGAAACATTTTTCAATTACTGCTAGTCATATTTCAAAATGCATTTCACATTTCTTTCTCCTCTCCCTCTCTTTGAATGTGTGTATAGGTCAAGGTAAGGAATGGTTAAAAAAAAAAAAAGGATTAACATAAGAAAACCTTTCCCAATTAATCCATTATCTAGTTTTGACTTTTGCTGGGGAGACGGGGAGAGAGGCAGAGGAGGAGATGGAAAGAAGGGGCGGGGAGAATACCTGAATACCTTCCTGGCTGGATAAAATATTCACACAATTAGGAGCCTTTTGCCTCCTGAAAGAACCAAGGAAGGCCCTAATAAGTCTCTAGGTTTGAGGATTGTCTTACCTTTGCTCAGTTTCAAGACTAGTATTTGTATGAAATGCTGCTTTCACATGTGATTTGGAAAAGAATATTGAACTGTGAGTAAATACGAAACCTTTGAGACTGCACCATCTGCAACTAATATTTGAAGTGATTTACACATGAAATTGAAAAACAGAATCCACATGAAATTACCCTCTTAAAATTTTTAAAATAGATTAAGAGAATGTATCTACTGCCTCCAAATTATACTTAGATTGTGAATAAAACTGATTCCCTTACATTCTTAGTTGTTGGAATGATCACTAAACAAAAGTGACTCACATTTTGAGGTATGGGGCTACCACTTGACTTCTGCCTTTTGGCATTATTTCTCACTTGACTATCTCCTACTCTATTACAAGCTTTCCCTGCATCCATTCATCTAATACATATCCATATTGAGCCTAATAAATGCCATACAATGTGCTAGGATTTAGGAAGCCAATAGTGTTTACAGACAATGGTCTCTACCTTTTGGGGATAAGAAATTAGTTAATAAAACAGGCATTAACCAATTATTCCCACAAGTATACAAAACATATGCTAAGAAATAGTTGTACATGGTGCTATAATGACAAATGTTAGAGGAAAATGACCTATTGAGAAGTCACTGGAGGCCTTCCAAAACTGGTGAGTATTATGCTAAAATTACTGTCTAAATCTTATTATCCTTATATCTTTCTACAGACAGAGCGTATCAGAGCCAGGTCAAGCCTCAAACCAGATGTTGCCACTGTTGTTAAAAAACAATAAAACCATGTAAATGAAGACATGTCAGCTGAATCAGGAGCCACAGGTCAGCTTTAAAGTGTAGGCCACAAAGCCATCATTTATTTTTGTAAGAATTTCAATAAAGACCGTAATTACTGATGTCATATATGTTCATCAGAATTACATGATGATTGAGTGAATAGCATCCCTTTAGTGAACTGGAAAATTCCATAAAATTTTACAGGGGTTCATTCTTCCTCTTCATGTGGAAACTTCCAGGAGGAGTATACTATGTGATTCCCAATCCAGAAAATATTTAGGTTTACAATGAATCACTACAATTGTTCCAAATTGATTCCCCCTAAACCATGGATAGGTACCCAGATATATCAGGCAATTTAAATTTTAAAATTTAAACTCCTAGCTGGAATTCCAAAACTCCAGTGTATTTCAAGGTGGGCTTATCCAGAGGATCAGGAAAGTATAAGGAACTCAGTTTTGGTTCCAATATCTTCTCTACTCTCCCCCATATTTGTTTCTTCCTAAGGTTGGTTCTCTGTGTTGCTTTAGGCTTTCTTTCAGGAGTGATTGGAGCTTTATATTCTTTCTTTTAGTTGCTGATAGAAAGGTAGTTTTCTGGCTTAGGATAATAGGAGAGTCCCCAGAATCACCCTAATTGGGTCAGGTCACATGCCGGTGACTGTCGTGGAGAATGGGGTATGTTGATTGGTTGAAGGATTCAGGACCACCTCCAGAAATGTACAGGTTGCCTGAGGAAGATGAAAGGCTGAAGGGAAACCTGGGTGCTATTAGAAAAGGGGGAGGTGTAGAATGGATTCTGGATAGGAATTCAACAACATCAATTATACCAAAGAAGCAATCTGCTCTCAGGAGCAAAGAAAGGGAGGAACTCAAGTAGTTGTTATGACAATTTCTTCCATCATCTCCCATAAAAAGAGGACCCCAAACTAAGAGTTACATCTACCTCTGACTCACTGGATACCTTTTTAAAAATCCTTGTTTGACAAAGCCTAGTGGTAGTCAATGCCATATTCAAAGTAGCCAGTTACTGAGTGTCATTGGCAATTCTGAATGTGAAAATGTCCAGCCAGATTTTCAGTAGCTAAAAAATGGTATTTATAAGATATCCAAAGTCATCATTTGGGGGGGAATTAGAAGAATGCATTCTTTACCTGGTAGAGACCAGGAATCTATCTACTACAGTACTGCATTCCTGAGGAATAGATCAGTGAGTGGCCTTGGATTCCAAGGGTGTCCAAGACAGCTTACAAGTAATGCCTTGACTACATCTAAGGGGCAGTATCATTTTGGTTAAGAGTAATAAACCTTATTTTTAGTAAAAAAAAAAAAGTTAAATTTATCTTTACAAATGGCACACAAGAAAGTGGGAAAATTATCACGTATGATCCCAGATGGAGAACAAGTGTTTTAAATAGCAATCTCTCCTGTAAGCAATAGACAAGTGAACATTACCAAACTGTGCAGTTAAGTTAACCGAGGCTCAAAGAGGTAAAGTAACTTGCTGGACATCTCACGAATTATAAACGGCAGTTCACAACAATCCAGGGACCAGACCTCAGGATGATGCTGACATTGAGGAGGAAGCAGAGAGAAGAGCGAAAAACACAGTGAACTAGCTCTACCAGGCTCAAAATTCCATGCTCATGTTAATATACCCCGCAATAAATGTTTTGTTCATTTACTAGTTAGCTCAACAAAACAGGCCTTTTAAATAACGTGTCTGCAATTGTATCCTCTAGAGGTAATCAGCAGCTTATTAACCTTAACCATAATAACACATTATCACTATTTTGTTTCAGTTGGCTAATTTGCAAAACAATAGTGAAGATCCTACCCAACATATATGAATTTATTCCTCAGTTATCGGCACTGAATAAATACAGTGACCCTCACTGGAAATGTCAGGGACTTGGGAGGGAGCTTCAGTATGCTGGGAAGGAGGGAGTCAGGGGGTTCAAGAGCTCGTGAGGAAGTCAAAGTTAAAAACAAACCTGGGTCAACCCTTAGGCATAAACTGATGGCAATGGGAGTGAGACTCTGAGTTTGGGGTGAAGGTTCATGAGCATCTTTGCTAGTAGGTCTCCTTCTGGTAGCTACACGGGGACTGATGTTCTATTAAACAGGATATAAACCCTCCAATGATTACTCTCACAACTAATCAGTTGAAAAATTTCTTTCAAGTCCAACCAAAAAGTAAGTTACTTAGATTTCTGGACCATACCTTTTATATCTTTTTTTCCTGTTGCTGGCTCAGACTAAAAGCAAGGTTCTAAAGCCACTGGCTTTATAAAGCAAATATTTATCTTGTCTTATAACTAGTTGAAAGCTACTGGTCTCTGTGACAGGCTTTTCTCCAGATCACGGTACTTAAAAAAATAAAATGCAACAAAAATAGCAGGCTTAGCCTGAGGCCCAACACCTATTTTGCCCTTAGAGCGCTGCTAAAAATGAACCAGGTGGATTTAATTTTCTTCCTACTAATTATCTATGATTTAGCCAGAAGGTATGCACTATTAAAAGGGTGACTTTATGTCCTCATATTCCATGATACACCAAAGAAGACTTTGGAAGTTCACTCAAGCAAGTTACTTTTAAAAAGAGGAGCTGTGTATAGTGTACTGAGGATAAAAGGGGTACCGGAAGACACACACAACATAACGTAAGACATGGAATCTTTGCAAACCACAGCATAAGACACAGAAATAACAGGTTATCAAGACATCTTGGAAGATTCTAGAGGGGAAACAGATACATATCAGTCTATAACTTTTTACATCGCTGGCAGGCTTTTTCTACTGTTCTCTTGCTTGTTCTCCTCTAGGCAAACTGATTTCTTTGCTGTAACTCTAACATGCCACATATTCCAAATTAGGACCTTTGCATTGGCTGTTCTGTCTGCCCAGAATGTTCTTCCCTCAGAAAACTACTTCCCAAGTCTCTCAAGTCTTTTGAGTATTTGTTCAAATATCACCCCAGTGAGGCTGACCCCAGTTGTCCAATTGCCAGGTATGTTCAGGTCTTTGAAACATCCTCTATCTTTTCTTTATTCCACAGCACTTATCACCATCTAACTTATTATTACTTACATATTTATCATGTTCATTTTTTATTTACCATCTCCGCCTGCTAGAATGTAAGCCCCAAAAGGGCAAATATCTTGAAATGTTCTTTACTGATGTTGTCAAGTGCCTACAATAGCCTCATACATAGAAGGCATTCAATAAATATTTGTTGAAACAATGAAAGATTTCAGTAATGTGATAAAGAGTGTAAGCTGCCTGAAAGTGGGAGCATTATTTTACTCAGCACTATACGTCTAGTGCCAATTTCAGTGCCTGACAAATAGTAGATATTTAAGCAGTCTGTTGAATTAACAAGCAAATTAATAGGTGAATAAGTTTTTTATCAAAGACACAAATGAATTATGTGTAATCAAAGAGAAAATAAATAATTCAATATGTAGATCTGGGAAATGTTTTATAAAATATTAAGTATTCGAGTTGAATTTTAAAGTATTGGTATAAGGTTAAATCTAGTAAATAAATAAAACAAAACACTGAATTTCCTATCTAAGAAAAAAATCCCAAGAAAGCATCATCTCCAGTTTACATTTAACTCTCAGTATTTTCAGAGTTGGAGCAAGTATGAAGCCTGCTCAGTTACTATTCAAGAACATAGTATAAATCCTCAGGTTCATAAATTTTGAAAATACATGAAAAAAGGACAATACTGAAGTAAAAGAAAAGCTGAAACACCACATTTGAAAGAAATTTTCAAAAAATATAAAATATTATGGGACCTCTCTCTGGAAAAATCTTCTAAAACACAAAATTAGGTAGATTTAAGACTGCATTTAAAGAGATATATTCCTGAAATATTGAGAAGACCATCTTAAAAAGTTTCTTGTATAGCAAAGCAACATTATTTTACTTTTTCTCAGAGGCAATATTTCTAATGATTAACAATTTTTTCCCCTAAAACTTATGACGCACCCACCAAGGCTTTCAGCTTATTATTAAATAAAAACGTGAAATTGAAACATCAGGTATAAAAATCGTAAGCTAAAGTGCTCACCTTTCAGGGTCTGGATTGCTCCTATACAAAATTCCTGGCCTTCAATTTTGGTATGCAAATTTTCATTGACACTGAAATTAAAAAAAAAAAAAAAAGACAAGATCAGTGAGAGATTCTAGAAACTAATTCTATGCAGTAGTAACACTTGGTCATCCCCAACCCCCAAAACCTTAATAATAATATCTGCATCCTCATTTTCAAATAAAGTGTTTGAGAGATACACAAGTCATATCACAACAATCGTCAAATCTTTCTTCATCTCTCCCTACCCTGCCTGCTATAATAGTTGCAAGACACTGTTATCTATGCCTGGAGAGCTGCCTGGACTCATATGCTCACTGTCAGCTTGCGGCTGTGATTCAGTCAATTCCTTCTCAACAAGCTGACAGCAGAGATCTTCCTAAACACACACCAAATCACCTTCGTCTGTGACTAAAACCTATCAACAGTTTGCCAAAGGCCTCAGAAGAAATTTCACAGTAGTCGCCATAGTGTGGTAGGTGACCCTAGAATGTCTTGCATTGTCTTTAAACACTTCACTCACCATACAATCTTTTATTTGATATAATCATATCACTTGTTCCGTTATTTTTTGTTTGTTTGCCTCACTAACTATGCAACCCAGTTGAAGAAAATACGTGTGTCTTACTCTGGAATATGATTAAATACTTAGCGCATATCATTGTATAAAGAGATGAATGAATGAACTGATTTGAAAGAAAAATTTGGCATTTTGTTTTTCTCAGTGATTTTACATAATGAAGTGGAGCAGAATATGCCCCTCCACAAATGTGCCAGTTTGACAGGTACATTAGTTTGAGCTGAAGGCAACTGAGACCCAGCAGACTCAGAAAAGCTTTTTGCCTCCCTCTTAACTGCTTAAAAGAACTTCAGAAGGGGGCCTTTACCAGGAAGAGAGCTATTACCAGCTGTAACTTCTTCATCTGAGAGATTTACCTGCATAGCAGGGCAAATATTTGTTTACCAAATATCTGCTCTCCTCATCTTCCTGTGAACTGCCTTTCTCTCCTTTGAAGTCCAAGACTTCTACCCCTTCCCTTAGCTCAGAATGGCGTATACATCACTTGCCTAACTGCCTTTGAGTCTCATATTTTTATGGGTCTCCTGTACGTAAGAAGTTATATTCATTCGTTTTCTCCTGTTAACATGTCTTTTGTCCATTTAATTGTTAGGCCAGCCAAAGAACCTAGAAGGAAAGAAGGCAAATTTTTTCTTCCCTACAATAACTTCTACAGAATGAGAAGACACAAAAAATAAAAGTACAAGGTGGAAGGCAAACACTTTCTCATGTCCATACGAATTATAACAATCATACAATTCAGATTAAGCTGGAATTACTCTTTCAGGTGTCAAGAATGTTATTTGCTATTATACTTGAACATCAATAAATGAGATACAGAAATCATAATTTTGAAGGTGTACCTTGGCCATTGTAAAAATATAATAAACACACACCAAAAAAAATATCCAAAGTTATACCCTCGCTCTACCTTTTTTTCCACATTGTGTTCTTTCCTTTTCTTCTTTGTTTGGTATATTGTGGTTAATTTACACACAATAAAATACAAAGATTTTAAGCACACAGACCAATGAGTTTTGACAAATAATTATATCCTTAAAATTGAAATATAGCACGTCTCCACCATCCCAAGAAATTTCCTCGTGACCCTTTCTAGTCAGTGGCCCCAATCTCATTCCCAGCCCCCAAGCAACCACTGCACTGGTTTCTATCATACAGTTTCATTAGTCTGTTTATGAAGTTCATATAAATTAAATCATACAGTATGGATGCTTTTGTACTACTCTTTGCATGTGCTCTTTCATGCAACACTGTAATTTTGAGATTCCTCTACGCGGTTGCATATGTCCATAGTTCATTTCTTTTTATTGCTGATTATCACCCCATTGTTTATCCATTAACCTATCTGTGGGCATATAGGTTGTTTCTAGTTGTGACTACTATGAATAAAACTGCTGTGAACATTTGTGTATAAGTCTTTGCGTAAACATATGCTTACTCTTCTCTTGGTTAAAACTAAGGAGTGGAATTGCTAAGTCACATGGTAGGTGTATATTTCACTATATAAGAAAGTATCAACCCTTTCTTTTAAAATGGTTGTGCCGTGTTACTTCCTCAGCAGAAACATATGAGAGTTCCAGTTTCTCTATATCCTCACCAACACTTCATAATGTTCTTTTTGTTTGTTCCTTAGCTCTTCCAGTGAATGAAGTGTTATCACATAGTAGTTTTAATTCACATTTTCCTGGTATTGTTGACTGTTATTGTTGAGCATTTGTATCTACTTTTTGGCCATTCCTACACCTTTCCTTCAAGTCCTCTAGTTATTTTTTATTGAGTTGTTTATTATTGTTTCTGTTACTGTAATTACAATTATAGCAGTTCTTTATATATTCTAGATAAGTCTTTTGTCAGATATATGTAACACAAATATTTTCTCCCATTTCCTGGCTTACCTTTTAATTTTCTTAAACATGATTGTTGAAGAGCAGATTTAAAAATACTTTTCTGATAAAGTATCTGGCTTTATCTTATATGTGGAATCCTTAGCACCTCTATGGAAATAGTAGGATTGTTCATAAAATAAAATTTTTCATTTTGTTTCTTGAACCAAAATTTGACACAGATCAGCAATTTTTCTATGCTGTGCATTGTTACCATTATACTCTCAACTTTATTTAGATTTATTAAATAACATATTTGCTTGGGTTTTATGAGAAAAAAATAACTGAATTGCACCAAAAACTGAAACCAACTTCAAGGAATCCATAAAGATTTGGGATTTTCAAAGTTAGATGAGCTTTAAAGATCAAAAGACATTGTATAAAAACTATAATATATCTAATTGCTTTATTTTATACATTTTCTTGATAAATATTATAAATATAGATTATCCTCAACCTAGTTCTTATATTTTGCTTATAATGGCTAATGACTACTAATAAAATAATTTCACATGAAAATGGCAAATGACCTGAGTATGTTAATGTGCAAATAAATTTCGAAGTGGGTAGTTTTAGATAGACTCCATTATTTTTCAGAGATGGGTAACTGTAGAAAGAATACAGTTAAGCCATGTTTTATTCCTGTTACTCCGTTAATTAGCTATGCAGTCATGGGAATCCTGTAGCCTTCCTTGGCTCTTACTGTTGTCAGTTATAAAATGAAGGCAGATATCCTCCCAAGAACACATGTTGGGATAATCGTGATAGTTGCATTGTAGAAAAATAGCTGCTTTCTACGTCCTACTATATTTAAATGCATTGTTCATTTCTGATATGTGATTGGCATGTTTAGATAAGTCTTAACACAATATTTTCACAGAGAATTATTAAAAATTCAAATGTCTTTTCTAAATGTACCGTTCCTTGAATAATAAGAGTTGGAAAATGAATGTTTTAACTGAAACTAACTCCTCTAACATGATTACAAGCTCGAAGACGAATATGCTTATGAAATTAAAGTATAGTTTTTGATGAAAATAAAGTTTAAAATGTACCCATAAATCAATGCCTTAGAAAAACAGACATATGCATAACTCATGTTAATCGTGCACGTGCTCCCTTGCCAAAAACATCTGTCTAAGATACACTTCAATGTACAATATACCAAATATTCATGCAAGAATATTGTGACTGGGGAAACAGCATCTTTATGCCAATCCTTGAGTTTTCAGTCATTTATTAATAATTACAGGAAATATATTAGAGTTACTGTATTATCTTTTTCATACTTAAGTAGGTATCCTCTAAGATTATGCTGAAGGACTCTTTTCTTTGAAATTTGTTCACTTAGGCAGCTCAAGGAAAGGAAGAACTCCAAAGTAGAGTGCACATACTTGAAATCAAAGGTAAGAGGAGTCAGGAGAAATGTCTGTGGGGAGGGCTCATTAGGTAAAATCTATTTTATTTAACAAGAAAACAATAAAAATTCTATAACATAGTAAATAATATTAATTTTGCCTTCATATTTCTTATGATTTTTCATGGCATACCAGGCTTTAAAGTGCTATTAGGGTATTTTCTTAATATTACCCCTTTTTTTCTCTGACAATCAAAACAGAACTTAATGAATTACTCCTATATAAAACAAGTGAAAATTAGGGGGAAAAATCTTCCTTTGATAAGATCTAGAGTAAAGCTGTAAGATATTTTAGTATTAGAAGCTAGAAGTTTCTAAAAATGTGAACTCTTCACATGAAAATGGTAATTATAAAAGAAATAAAAATATTATCTATGGGAGGAGGACATTGACTTTGAAAACTATTAAATATACCATCTTTTCTATGAGATTTTCCAATATTGTTGACCAGCCACAGTAACTAATTGTTGACTAAAATTAATAGCAACTAATGTTATGGTTATTTATGTAATTGATCTAAAAATGAATTAGTTCATTTTAGTATAGATCCTGAAACACTTTTAAAATTTAATCACTTTCAGTTTCCAAGCTGAAAATCTTAAAGACATCCAGCATATAGTAATGAGGGCAGGCTCTCCATGAAGTAAGGATGTGGAGAGGGTTTTGATATCTATCTCCAGTTGTGTATGGAAGAGATGGTGGTGATTCGTTACCTCTTCTTTCCTGGATTCTCTGTTCTAACCCTTCCTTGGCTCAATTGCTGACTTCGTGGAGCAAAGTCTTTGTGTATATTTTCAAAGTACACCACATTATTCAGAGTTTCTCCAGATTCTCTGGAGAAGATAAGGCTCAATGACATGTCTCAAAATGTTGGCTGTAGCACTCCAGTTCACCAGTTTTCTTCTTACTCTAAATGTGACTGCTCTCTGTCTGCATTCTCCCTGCCAAAATAAACATTGACCTGTATAGTGGCAGTAGAAGAATAGTTGAATGTCTTTTGGTCAAAAGAGGTCATTCACCACTGTCTTACTTCTCCCTTAGCCCTTTATTCATACCATATATCATATTACTTAATTTCAAAATATTATAATCTATTGCTTATGATCATATTTTCCTTTTTCTCCAGAATGTGGAATTCTCAGGACAAAGACTGTGTCCTGTTAATATTAGCATAACCAGGATCTGTCATGCTGCTTGGAACTCAGGAACAACTGAATAATTATATATTACATTGAATGAATACGTGAATAAACACATAGTTCTCTAGCCAAAGCAAAATGGAATGACTACATAGAACTTCCCAATCGTAGTAGCCTATAAAATCAGCAGACAATTCTCTTGAGGCCATTGCTGGTAGCTATAAAATGTAATAGATGAGGGTAAAATGTTTATTTTATGCTCCTCAATCTCTTCTATTTTATACTTAGATCCTCTATGTAAAAGCACAATGCCCTTATGAGTCATAATGATTAGTCCTTGAAAACACAAAGATTAGAAATAAGATACATCTTCTCATCTGGGGATTATACAGTGACATTTAGTCTCCTACATGTTTGTTGCTAGAAGGAGGTAGACCAGTGTTACTGGTGGGACTGGGAAGAAAAGGAGATCAGAAAAGAAGATTCAGTGGGGCAGAGATGGTTATTGAGTAAGCAGCTGTGGTCTGTGTTGGAAAAGTGTGGACACAGATGTCGCTATCTGCCATGCTAACTTGTTTCTTTTCTCCATCAGTCACAGCTTGATGGGGGACATGGGGAAGAGAAGGTGTTGTTTCACCCTACAAATATGTTTCAATGGTGAAGAAAGGTCAGGAAGAAGAAAGAATATGAAATTCTAAATAAAGCTGGTTAAGAAGGAAGACTTCTTTCTTTCCTTCTTCTCTCCTTCTCTCCCTCCCTTGTTTCCTCCCTTCCTTCTGTCCATCTGTCAATATATTTTTCTCTTCTGTCAAGAAGAATATTCTATATGACCAACTCAACATCAATTATTCATATTACATAATTATAAAGGTGGGTGGGCTGGGACATCAACTGGTAAATCTGTCCATTTAAATTAAAGTATAAAACTTCAGACCACTATCCCTTATGGTTAGATTAGGTATTGTTTTATGAAAAAAAAAAAAAAAGATGCTCATCATGTTAACTGATTATTTGAGACATTTCCCTAAATGACAAATAGTGGGAATATGGCATGGAATCAAATTATAAGGATAGCTTTCCAGTGAATGATTTGTTTCAAAAACCCAAGTTGATGGTCACCTCAGAATAGGAAAATAGACCCCAGTTTATACTGCCACTGGCTTGTCCTCCCTTCATTCAGAAAACAATAATTGTTTGAATAACTGATCTATATTGATTTACAATAAAATAGTAACGTCCCAACATCATAAAAGATTTACGTTTTTATTCAGCCTTGATGTTGATGTCTTAGGTAGCAAGCACATCACACATGCTATGTAGTGATAAGACCAAATGCACTTTGGCAGAGCTTCAGTATAAAAATTAGAAGGTGTTGATTTCATTACCACTCTGGCAATACATTTGAAAGAGTGTTAATGACTATTAATGGCCTAGTCCTCAGCCAGAAGAATGCCTGAAGTCAGTGAAAGTGGCGTTTTATCTGCTCTTAAACATTAAAAACAGAGAGGCTCCTACAGTTGCATTTCTAAGTGCCTTTCCTGCTCTACAAGTAATCACATCCCCCACTTAAATGAGCTTTTAAAAGTGTTTAAATTCAAGGCAAGCCCAATTTCTCCACTCTGGAGATTTTGCCCCCTTATTTCTAACAACTAACGCTTTGGGCTTTTGTCAAAAAGTAGTTGAAGGCGAATGAGAAGAAAATTATTTTTAAAAGGACCTTTGTCTCTTTTCAGCTTTGCCATATAGAAACTTCATTGTTTTAGATTTACCAAAAGAGAGTTACTTATTTCCTGTTCTTATTTATTTTTAGAGACAGATGAGTCCAAACACTCTTATGATGGAATGCACTATGAATCAGTCCATGTTTCTGAAGTCCACATGTTTTCACGGTTCTTTATTTCCCCTCAAACAAGTTTTTTTTTGTCCCTAAGGGATCCTAAATCAACAAGTTATTAGATGAGGGATGGAAGCTTCTGTTTCAGAAAACATAACTGCAGCTAGACAACAGAAAACAGATGCCAATTATTTGCCAATGGCTGCTAGAAAACAAAACATTTTATGACATTTACTTTGCCTTAGCAGAATGGCTGCTGATGCCAAAGAAATATAAACTGGTCAAATTACCAGCAGCCGGTTCTGAAATGTGGGGTTTAATGATTTGGAATCTTCTCTACATTTGGCTATTTTTTGACCTAAAATTTTTTCTGAACACTGATTCTACTTGCAGCTTGATGTTTTAACAGATGAATAGGAACAATATACATAATCGATATGTATAATTAAATATTTGATGTATTTTAATGTTTTACCCTATTTACCTTATAATTCCACTAGTTTTTTGTATGGGGGAAAGATAATTTTTGATATTTTAAGAGTGACTTCCTTGACACATATTTTTATTTCATGTGGCAAAAGCTTCAAATTACACCGTTTTTACATTGAATTCAGCTGAATTACTCATTGTTAATGTGATGTCACGAGCAATGTTTAAGTATTTTTCCTCCAGTAGTTAACAGAGACTTAATTTAGTCACAATCAATATCCATCTAACCCCACAAGAATATAAACTTTCCATAAATATTTTTAGATCAAACGGCTCACCTTTGAAACACATTTCTGAAAAATATCTTGGGCTGACTTCACTGAAACCAGCACTTATGTCAAATAAATTTGTACTTTCATCAGCCATGAGACTGTGCTGTGTTAAAAATCTAGATTTGCAAATAAAGTTTTTTTAGAAATCTTATGAAATATGTGCCTAGTTCTCTTTATAGTGATTTGAAGAGGTTATGAAGAAAAACAATTAATGCATTTTCCTTGATAGTATAAAGTTACCACAAGGAATGGTGTTGTAAAATCTGTCCTAAGTGTCTACATTGCCTCAAGAAGTGTCCTGAGCTACTGAGAAGTAAACTAAATTAGGGATAGTACTCTTATCAATCAGTATTTGCTGAAAGTATAAGCTGAAAAAATGATGATCAAAGTAACTTAAGAAAAGATATGCTTCTCAGTTTGCAATATGCATCACTGGGGACTTTGTCAAATTCAGGTTATGTTCAGGAGTTCTGGGGTAGGGCCTGAGATTCCACATCCCCTGTGATGATTTCAAAGCACTTTTGCAGGCAACAATGTAGATCAGCAGTCCCCAACCTTTTTGGCACCTGGGACCATTTTGTGGAAGACAAATGGGGGGGCGAGTGGGGGATGATTCAGGCGGTAATGCAAGCAATGGGGAGCGATGGGGAGCGGCAGATGAAGCTTTGCTCACTCGTCCACCACTCATCTCCTGCTGTGCCACCTGGTACCTAACAGGCCACGGACCAGTACCAGCCTGCAGCCTGGGGACCCAGGTGGGCTGTTCTTCATTGAACAATAACAATTTTCTGAAGTCATCACAGCCAATCTCAGCATTCAAGGTAATTGACTAACTCGTAGTCAGGACTTGGGGAACCCTGGTCCAAGCCCATCTCATGGGTAATGATTGCTATCAACCTCCTGGTTCCAGTGTGATGTGTGGATGCTGAATGATGGACTACAGGACATGTGCCTTCTCTTTCTAGAGTCAACAGTACTAAGACTTCTATGGAGGGTGTGTGTGTGTGTGTGTGTGTGTGTGTGTGTGTGTGTGTGTGTGTGTGTGGAGAGAGAGAGACTGAGAGACAAACAATTTGAAACTAGAGAAAGAACATGAGACTATTATGTCATGATCAGAGAAAAGGGAAAATATAATTGCATCCTGAGGTCTGACCCATACAAGCAGTGCATCACGTTCCCAATAGCATATCTTCCCAACACAGGCATCAATCACATGGCACATCTGGATAGCCATCATAGCAAAGGAAAAGGTAATTAAGTCACAGTTGTTTTTACTCCCATTCTACTGAGCAACAGAATCTATAAATGGACATGAATTCTAGATAATATTTTAACAACCCTGATACACATTCATTTGGCCTGCATTTAGCTAATGTAATGACAAGCCCATGTCCCCTTATTTCACTCCACCTCTAGTCAGAAGAAACCGTCCTATCACATCAAAACCACAGGGGACCTTTCCACGAAGTCCGAGGATCTGAGATTACGTTCTCTGAAGCCCTATTCCCACTCCATCACACTCCTCAAACACCTGGGACAAATTCATAGCTGCTACTTCAGAAGAATTGTAGCAGATTTCCTGTCTAGTTAGGGTGCAGCAGGCAGAATGTCATAGCCAATTGGGGGGGGAAGTTTACAACATACTTTTGAAACTTTCAGGACTCATAGCCACATTGAATGAATGGATTCTGAACTACATCACACTCCTCCCACCTCACCTCCAGTCTCCAAGTAACACTGATCCTTCTATAGATATATTCCCCCCCATTTTTCTTAAATGTTTTTTTTAATTTTCATTTGTTCAGATATAATGCATATTGTCTCACATTATTCTAATTAACTAGAAATCTGTTGTCTGAATTGTTTTTTAATTTTTTTAAAAAAATTATTTATTTATTTATTTTTGGCTGTGTTGGGTCCTCGTTGCTGTGCGTGGGCTTTCTTTAGCTGTGGTGAGTGGTGGCTACTCTTCGTTGCAGTACGGGCTTCTCATTGCGGTGGCTTTTCTTGTTGCAGAGCACGGGCTCTAGAGCGCAGGATCAGTAGTTGTGGCTCGTGGGCTCTAGAGCGCAGGCTTAGTAGTTGTAGCGTACAGGCTTAGCTGCTCCAAGGCATGTGGGATCTTCCTGAACCAGGGCTTGAACCCGTGTCCCCTGCATTGGCAGGCGGATACTTAATCACTGTGCCACCAGGGAAGCCCTCTCCCCGACTTTTTTAAATTTGCACTCAGTCTCACCACACAACTACAGGCCTAGAGTGTTGTAATTGTTTTCTAACTGTTCTGCCTGGCCTATGTTTTCTCAACTTAAATAAGAGTGTCCTGTTAACCCTCCAAAACTCTACCAGTTGTCTGCTTAACAACCTTCACTGGCTCTGTTTAGCTATAAGAATAAATCCGTTATGCAAATTTGTCCACAAAATATATACACATCTTTTGAACTTACAAACGTTGCTTTCAACTGTGTCCCAAATAATCCATGCTTATTATCATCTCTACTTAGATTTTACTGACTTTCTAACCACTTACCTATAACCTATTAACATTTCTCCATTAATTCTTTCTTGAAGCCTCATCTGACCAATCCAATCCTTACGGATTTCTCCCACAGAAATTATTACTCCTCATTTTGTTACTTGTTCTTATGTTACCTTGTAGGATTTTTTGCTGTTATCGCTATTCTTTTAATATATAGAATTCTTATGACCCAGTGTATAAGGTTTGGGAGGGTAAGCATTGAAGTCAGTCTGGATCTGAGTTTTAATGAGTGAATGTTAATTTTCATCAGTAAATGAGGGGTGAAAACATCCAGCTTTTCAGGATTATCATAGGGTTTCAGAGATAATAAGTGTAAAGTACCTAGAACAGTTCCTGAAATATAGTTTTATTCTCAGAAAATGTTAGTTTTTATTAAATGCTGATATTAACAGATACTAAGGACTTTGTAAGACACAACACAGAAGAAATGCTCTGTACAGAGTGGATATACAAAAATGTTTCTTTGATCTGAATTGACTGAATTTTTCTGAATTAAATGTTACCTTGTAACTAAGGAGATTATGTGATGGAAATCCTAGCCAGCTTATTATGCATCTTTTGTTCCTGGAAAGCAGTTCCTCTGTGGCCATATGTAACCTATACTTGGCTTCTGTGCCTTTGAGATACTGTCATTTGTTTGACATGTTTGTACTTTTCAGAGTCACTCATCGTTAGTACACAGAATATAGGATGACTTTAGCTAAATTATTAACTGGAATCAGAAGAAAATTTAAATATTGATCTTACAAATCACTTTGTCCTCAGGAAATACATAAATGATTTAGTTTTGACCTAACCTATGATCATGAATAGGCTAACCAAAGAACTTTAGGAGGTAAATATAATTGATTTCCACACATATACCAAAATATTTGGCACTTGGTAGATATAAAATTTTAAGTGCATGAAAGAAAGAATAAATGACATAATTCTGGTTGAATTCCTATAAATCTCTAGTAACAGCTTTTTTCTGTTATTGTTGAAGGACTTCTAATTTATGATTGTCCAAAAGAATAAATCTGAGTATCTGCCATTAAAAATTATTGAGTACTGGTGGTACAGTGCTCTCATCACTGAACCTAGTGTACTTTTTAAAAGGAAGACCTGTAAAATTATTTGACTTTAATTAATATTAGGTTTCATGATTTATATATTGTTTATAATAACTAATTTGATTTAATCAAAATCTTATGCATCTTGGCCATTAATTATGTAGCAGAATTTCATTATGGGCTATCAATTTAATCAAAGATGTGATTTCTTCTATATGTATTTTTCAATATCACTGGATGTGGAACACTACCAAAGTACTAGAATTTTATGGCAAATTATGGATCTGAGAATATCTTCTCAATACTGTCTCTGAACTGCTCTTAAAGATATATTGTGAAAGACCTGGGAATAAGAACATGATTTAGCTATAAGCATCTAAACAAATTAACCTGCCCAGTGGAACTGATGGGTATTAGTACTCAAAGGATCCACCTGCCCCAGAACCAAGAATTGCTACGTAGATTTTCAATCCAAATTTGAACAGTCTTTCTCCAGAAGGTGTGAAGTCACCTTTCATTTGTTTAGTCAACTAAAATGTCATTTAGCTCAAATCATTCACCTGAAGCTAAATGCCTCCCTTTCTCTGTTTATTTCATTAAGATTTACCTTTTTGTTTTGTTTTGCTTTCTGTTTTTTTAGAGATCTTTATTTTTATTTATTTTCTTCATGACATATTTTATTTTTTTCTGTGTGAATTAATTTTTTTATGTTTTTATTTTTTTAACATCTTTATTGGAGTATAATTGCTTTACAATGGTCTGTTAGTTTCTGCTTTATAACATAGTGAATCAGCTATATATATACATATATCCCCGTAACTCCTCCCTCTTGCATCTCCCTCCTTCCCATTAAGATTTATCTTGATTTATTATCAACACTATTGTCTTGAAACAGAGATTAGTCACAATATATTCGGTGGACTTATTCATCAAAGGTGAGTCCAATCATTCTGAACTATACAGTGGAGTATATAACAATCATCAACTTCAGTAAGAATTTTAATTTTTAAAATCAACATATTTACATATTAAACAAAAATGTCATATAGGTCATAGAATTTTTATTTCATTTTTTAAAGTATGGGAAGATTTTGAATGGAGATAATAATTTTATAAAAGTTGACTTAAAGTTGAAGGCTATATTTGATAATGGCTCCATTTAAAACGTGGATTTGTAGTTTTTAGCCCATATCTTCCTTTTGGAAGATTTTCTATTCTTGGGAAAATTTATACAGGACAGTGTGGTATGTAAATTGGGAGAGAATGGGAAGGCTTATTATCTCTGTTCTAAAGTAGGGAAAAAACTAATTTCTAATGTCAAATTATATTTCAGGCTAACTGAAAATCAAGAAGAATGTTCTGATGAATTAAATTTAAATTAAGAATCTGGTTATATTGAATAATTATACAAAAGCACTGGTAATGTATGCAAAAATAATTTATCCCTCATTTTTCATAGGCCCTGGAAACATTTTAATCCTTCTCTTAGTCAGGACCTAATACATCTGTATATTAGGAAACACGGCAGCTCTTTTTATATAAAATTTTTAAATATGCTTTTATATATAAATAAAAATGAGTATGTGAGTGAATGTTCAGATTATGATATATTCTAATCTAACACAGGAAAGGGTAATTTGGAAATTCTTCAAGTAGTGTTTGGATTATATATCTACTATCAAAGTTAAACTTTTTAATAAAATACTATGTATCAGTTAAGTTTATTATGAACCTGAGTAAATATATATTTACTGGCATTTACTTAAGTTTGAAATTCACAAAATGTTGTAGATTTAGTAGATATTTGAACATATTTTATTGGCATTCCTATTATACATCCACTCATCAAAGAAGATTTCTTCTATTTATCTCATCCACACTTATTCAATGTGTTCTTTCCCTTGGATTTTATTTGTAAAATATGTATCATTTACTTGCTTTTCTGAATAGATTATTAAATTTCTGAGATTACGTTTCACCACTCTTCCTTGACAAGTATCTCTAAGTATCCAGTGTACTGTAGTTTCGCTTAATACACTTTATAGTCACCATCTAACTGAAATCTTCCTTAATTGCCCCTGTCAGAGTTAGTTGGTTAGTGCTCTATGGTCTTAAATAAAAGTAGAGGAGAGAAAGAGGCAAAATTTTTTTTTAAAGAAATAATGGCTAAAAACATGTAAAATTTGATTAAAAACAGTCATATATATACCTACTAAGCTTATCAAACTCCACGAAGGATACAAAGGGATTTATATGTAGGCACATCATGGTTAAACTGGTGAAAGCCTAAGGCAAAAGGAGAGTCTTCAAAACAATGAGATTAAAAACTACTCAGAACATAAAAGAGAATCATAATAAAATTTGCTACAAAATTTGTGGTAATGTGTTATGCAGCTATAGAAGACTAATAGAACGTATAATTTAAAAACAGTGTTGGCAAAGGTGTGGAAAAACTGGAGCCCTCAAGAATTGTTGTGAGATTATAAAATAGTTCGATCACTTTGAAAAAACATTTTGAAGTTTCTCTAAAAGTTAAATAGAAATTTACCATATGACCTACTAATTCCCTCCTAAGCATCCATTCAAGATAAATGAAACCTATGTTCATACAAATATTTATATGCGAATATTTCTAGAAACATTATTCATAATAGCTCCAATTTAGAAAAACCCAAATGTCCATCAACTGTTGAATTGATGAAAACAAAAGAAAACACAATGGAATTCTATCCACCAATGTATAAGAACAAACCAATAATAAGAAGTATAGATTTTTTTTCTTGTTTTAATTTGCATTTTCCTAACACTGTAACTAAGGAAGCTGGGCTTCTGTTTATGTACTTATTTTAATTTTCTATATCTTTGATGAACTATTCAAATTTTTTATCTATTTTTTACTAGGTGGTTGTTACTGTATTGTTGAGTTGTGAAATTCTTTACATATTCTAGCTATGATTACTAGTTCATACCTGTTCTTATTGATTTCAGTTTTTAGGGGAACAACCTTATATGATAGTTGTGGTGGTAGTTGTGGTGGTAGTTACACTCATCTAAAATGATCAAAATTAATAAATCTGTACCCTTACATTTTATGATTTTTACATGTAAATAATATCTTAATAAACAGAAAAAAAAGGTAAAAAAGAAAATACGTAAATGGTAAAAAGTAAGTCATGTTATGATATTTCAATGCTTTAGCCTTCATGGGTTCACTGTTTCAATTAGAATAAAAGCCACAGTCCTTCCATTGCCCTACGAGGCCTTGCATAATCTGAATGTCATTAGCCACTCTGACCTCATCACCACTGTTCTCCTTGAACTCCTTTGTTAAGACACTCACTGGCTCTCCCCTCTACCAGTAATGCCCTTCTCCCAGATACCCTCATGACTACCTGCATTTTTCATTTCTTTCAATTATCTGGCCAAATTTCACCTTATCATAGATGCCTTCCTAAGTAAGTCAGCAACCCACCTCACCCCTCCCACCATTCCATTTCTCCTTTCCTGACACTTTTTTTCTGAAAACACTTACCTGTTAGCCTACATATATATTTAAATACTTCTGATCTATTGTCCATTAGAATATACCATTACAATATATGCTTTACGAGAGCAGAGAGTTAGCTTCGTTCACTGCGCCATGTTCAGGTCATCAGAAGAATGTCCAACTCATAGGAAGCAATCACTACATATTTGTAGAATTATTTAACAAATGAAACTTCAGTGTGCTCATTATTTGCCATCTACTGGATTTAATATTTTAATAAATGATTTGTAAATCAGAATATTTGGAATTAATATATGTTAAGACGAATATATGTTTGTGTGTATGTATGAGTACATAGATACACATACATGTTTATACATATGTAATATTTATAAAATATAATGTTCACATACTATATTTTTAATATATTAATATTTTTTCTGATTAAGGTCTTAAGTATAAATCCTGGGATCTCAAGTAATCATTTTAGAATAGAGGCCTGATTTTCTCTATTTCCCTGAAACAAAAGAGAACTTCATTAAGAGAAGCTCAGTTCCTTCGTTCCTTTAATTCAGGGCTTCTAACCATATTGTTTAATACCTGTGATCTAGGCCATGAATCTTTTACTCTTAGATTCATTCAAGTCACCATGGAATTTGGAACTTGTAAGGAACTTACAAGAGTATAGGCAAATTTAAGAGTTGCTTGCTCAACGCACAGTTAATAACTAGCACAGTACCTAGTAGAGTACTTAAAATAGAGTTGGTTCTTAATAAACAGTATCATTGTCTTAAATGAATGAGCTTATTAATCAATATTTGTAGGCAGATTGATGTCAGGTAACAACGAAAACACTAATAGTAAAAGTCATTATTTGTTGATGATTTTCTATATACTAAATACTAAACTAAGCATTTAATTTCTGCAGCAACCTTATGATACAGTGTCGACAGGTTAATAAACTGCCTAAGGTCACCCAGGTGGTAAGCGGAAGAACAGGCATGTGATCTTAAGCCCATCTGACTCCAGAGCTGGCCCTTTCAATCATTCATCCTTACTGCCTCAGCCTGTCCTAGACACAGCCAAATACTTTTAAATCAGTGTGTACCTTCTGTGCCATTCCTGTGCTAGGAAAGAATTTCAGAATTCACAACATTCAAAAGGAGACCTTGTTAATGATGCTAGGTGCATTTTGAATCAAACCTGTGAACAGAATTTCTGAGGAATTCTAAAATCCGCCAATCGGTTTGTCATCTCCAAGGCTGCTCTTGAATATAAGCAGTTACTGCAAACTATATTTTTGTTTAAAATATAATTCATTCATAGTCATCATGATCGATCAGTTCTCCCATACATCATGCCACATTTTTGCAACTTATATAGGAAATAAACAAAGTGAGGTAATTTTATGCACTCCCACCATCCCAGATAAAATTAGTTCTCGACAGTCTTCATATCCTCATACCTATATGGTTTCTTTAGTATATTACAATAGTCCGCTTTGTATTTCTCTATATCCTACTTTTAGATCTATTTTTACCATACTGGCTATAAAGCAGCTTCATTTTCAAGAAAGAAGACAAATTCACATGAATCTTTGATGTGAAAAATCACACATAAACTGTTTTGTTTTAGTTTCTTCAAAGCCCTTAGTAATTGAATTAGCTGTAATCATACAATGGTATTCATTCTGTACTTCTAGTTCCCAACTTATTATATAATAATCATAATGACATTCAACGTATCACAACTTAATTTCACTTTTATCAGTACTAATCCCAATATACTGATAATATTTTATTAAATATTTTAAAACATTAATCTCATATATTCTTGATAAAGTACTCAGTTCCTCCTAGTGGATACTCAAGTTTAGCTAATAATATCAATATTTCTATATTTTAATGATCTACTGTTAGTTTTAAGTATATATTTAAAATCCATAATGCATGAAGCAAATAGTATCTATAAAGTTGAAGCCAAGTTACGAAAAACATAAAGAATTACATTTTAAGTAAAAACCAGTTGACATTAAGTGGCACTTAATTTTTTCCATGTTATTAAATATATTAAATAGCCATCGTTGAGATTTTAACCAATGAGATATTTCATCTATTTCTCACTCACTCTGTCACATTTTACAATTCCCCATCAATGAACAATAAAAAGGAATAACTGGGGGGGAAAAGGGAAGTAAATGATACCGAATCCTAGATTTTAAAAGGGTGGGGTAGAGAGGATAAATTTTCTAATTATCATATTAATGAACAGAAATGACATGCAGAGTATGATTTGATAGAAATACACAGGATAAATGGCAATATTCAGCTCTTTCCTGGGGGAGGCGGGGTACTGCTTGTGAAGGGAAGCGCAGTGCCTGACAACCACACCCAGTGTGATGGAGTGCACATCTGCTCAATACAGGCCCAGCCAAAATTTGCAGGTGTCAAGATGCCAGTGGTACACACAGAATGATGGAAATGGAGACAAATTATCTTTTGAAAAGTACCAATATGTCCAAATTTTGTTAATTCTGCGTGCATGCAGATATCACTTGCCTTTTTCCCCTTTACCATGTTGTCTATGGGGTTTTATAAAAGTCTAAAAATGAACAATAAAAACTGCTCTCTCTATGATCAACAGAGTGCCCAGATGACCAGGCTGTCATCTCATTCATTTTCCTAGACAATGCCTGTACAACGCCACCACCATCTTCATTCTTCCTAAAAAACAGACTGGAAAGACGAGCTCTCATTACTGATACAGAACTTTTGAGAGAGATTTCTATGATGTGTGCAGAGACTTGCAAATGTCGTGGCCTGTGAAGCCAATCAGTTACAAATTACAGGCCAGATGCCACTCATCCCCTTGCTCTCAGGTCTGCAAAATGGTTCTAGACGACTTTGTGGAAATGACACCCTGAATTATTAAAATAAATTTTGCCCTGATAAGCTCCTCTCTAAGCCATTAAGATGGGCACTGGGTTGAACAGTGATTTGCTATTGTATGAGAAAATATCGTTTGCAAATGTGATATCTACACATTGTATGTGAGACTTTTCTTAAGCAATCTTCTAATAAATGTAACATCTTTCATATTATTATGATACTTTAATAAAGTAGTTCAAATGTACTCATTTATTCCTCAAAAATTTTTATTTGATAGAAGCCTGGAATTTTTATTATCTGGTTACAGGTGTGGAAAACTGTAGTTGTTTGTCTAGAGTCACACATACATAAATGGTAGCGGCAACATGGGAACCCAAGTCTTTTCACCCTTACTCTAGTACTCCTTCTCTTATGCTATTTGATTTTTACTATTAAGATAGTAAATCTTTGTTTTCATAGTGCTCATTTGTACCATTCATAGACTTTATCCAATAATACATAAAGCCACCTATTAGATGTACTATGCAAATTTATACATTGTCTTTCAAACATGCACAGGCAACACACACATACAGTAGTACTACATCAATCAATAAATGGACCTAACCATCATAAGAACTTAGCAAAGAAGTTAGACAACCAGATAGATTAGTTTTAAAAAATGGAGGACTTCCCTGGTGGTCCAATGGTTAAGACTCCGTGCTTCCAATGCAGGGGCTGTGGGCTCGATCCCTTGTCAGGGAATAAGATCCCACATGCCGTGTAGCATGGCCAAAAAAAAAAAATGTAATTCAAAAAAAATTTAAGGGCCTCCCTGGTGGCACAATGGTTGAGAGTCCGCCTGCCAATGCAGGGGACACGGGTTCGTGCCCCGGTCCGGGAAGATCCCACATGCTGCGGAGCGGCTGGGCCCGTGAGCCATGGCCGCTGAGCCTGCGTGTCCGGAGCCTGTGTTCTTCAATGAGAGAGGCCACAACAGTGAGAGGCCTGCGTACAGCAATAATAATAATAATTTAAAAATAAAACAAAATTTTAAACAAATGGAATTAGCCACTGATTTACACAAACTACTTAACCAGAAACATCTGCCAGTATTATTTGCCTAGGACTGCCATGACAAAGTTTGACAAACTTGGTGGTTTAAAACAAAAGATATTTTTTCTCTTGCAGTTATGGAGGCTGGAAGTCTGAACCGAGATGTTAGCAGGGCCACGCTCCCTCTGAAGGCTCTAGGGAAAGATCCTTCCTTGCATAGTCCAAGCTTCTGGTGACTTCAGGAGTTTCTTGGCTTGTGTCATCGTAACTCCGATCTCTGCCTCCATCATTTCATGGCCTTTTCCCCTGTCTGTCTCAGTCTGTCTCGATTTTCTCCTCTTCTTATAAGGAGACCAATCATATGGGATTTAGGGCCCACTCTTTCTAGTATGACCTCATCCTAACTTAACTAATTACATGTGGAAAGACCCCATCCCCACATAAGGTCATATTCTGAGGGTCTGGAGAGGCATGAATTTTGGTGGGGCTACAATTCATCCCCGTGCACAACCCTTGCCTGCTACCTATAGAAATTTCTTCTACAGCACCATCATATAGGACCACCTTCTTACCCTTCTGTCAGGAGGTGTTGGAACCCTCTTACATTACAGAGTTCTTTTTGGTTTTGTTGTGTTTTTTTTTGCGGTACGCGGGCCTCTCACTGCTGTGGCCTCTCCCATTGCAGAGTACAGACTCCGGACACACAAGCTCAGCGGCCATGGCTCATGGGCCCAGCCGCTCCACGGCATGTGGGATCTTCCCGGACCGGGGCACGAACCCGTGTCCCCTGCATTGGCAGCTGGACTCTCAACCACTGCGCCACCAGGGAAGCCCCAGAGTTCATTTTAATCTTACTCCATCTAGAGTGTTCTGTCGAGGTACTAAGCAATCACATCATAGGTACAAGAGAATAGAGGAGGAAAGGGAGAAACAAACTGTCTCTAGTAGCACAATTGTTATTGTCCCAACACACTCCATTTTAAACCTTCATTTCTTTACCTTTCACAAATTGATCTTTCCCCAAATCCCAACAACTACAGAGACCTCCTCCTGCTCCTCCACAAAAGCTAATTTGAAAAACTGCTCAGGATACACAAGAGTAAATCAACAGGCATGTTAAAGATCTAACCAAATCACTCTTCGGTAACTACTTTATATACTCAAAGACCCATACATTGTCTGTAGTGATTATAGCTAGAGAGGAACCCTGACTGGAATACCAGACATTGGGAGATGAAAGACAGAAGGCTATATCCTAGGATGAAAATAACATCTATTTACCTAAATCAAGCAAACCAACACACAGACATACAAACCAGTCCACCTATATAACTACCACGTGTAAAGCAATCATAGTGGTTTACAACGTGACCTCAGGCTCCTCTCTGAAAACATCACTAGGGTTTGTGCTGTCTACGGTACTGTGACAGACATTAATTTTCAGTGTAATTCTAGGAAAAGATTCACAAATTTAACTATTCTCTAGAAAGCTCATTTTTACTTTCTCCCTCCCACATCCACCCTTTGAATGTCTCTCATTATAGCCATGGAGCTGTGTAAAGGTCTATTCCATCTCCTCCAAAATCTAGAGCATGGGGAGATGTGCTCTTGGCACCACAAGCTAGAACAATGAATGACATTGTCCACAAAAGCATTAGTGCAGTTTTATAAGATCATTTTTCTTTCAGCAGTATTTATGAACTGGTTTTTATAATATAAGCAACACACTGTTTTATACTTGTATGCTATATGTACCTTCTTATTCATTTGAAGTATGTGAAGGCACTATCTAGGACAATGTAGATGTCCATCAGTTTCCTGGTTGAAGAATGACAATAGGGTTTAACGTTTCGATTGTGCTTTTTCCCAGACAGCAGTTGGTACCTCTCAATTGATTTAATCCTTAAGTACTCTTGTAGTCATTAACATTCTTCAGTAACTATTAATTATTCTGCCCATTTGCGGCACTGGCCCCTGTGATAGGGACATGTCAATGAGGTAGGAGAAAAAGAGATAGGCGCCACATCTGGGCAGGAGCATTTAAGTGCCAGTACGTTACCTTTTGGAACTCCCTTTCATTCTTATATAGCCTAGGTTCTGGATTAACTATGATGAGCAGAGCTTCCTGCGACCTGCATTACATACGTAGCACAGGTGAGCAATAAACCTTTGCTGTCTAACAGCACAGAGATTTAGGTGATGTTTGTTACAATAGAATAAGCTACGTTTTTCTGACTGATACAAATACTATTTTACATTCTTACTTGACTGTACCTAGTGTCATACAAAGGCTAGTAGATTATGCATTCATGGAAGGCAATGACAAAAATCTCATACTTTTTTTTCTCCCAACTGTGACAACTCAGTGTTGACTGTACTTTGAGATCACTGGTCAAAATTTTTAATAAAATGAGAATATTTTTATCTTATAACAGTTTTCATTTGACCTTGGCAGGCCTAGCTCTCTTTGCACTGTCTTTTTTCTAAATGTTTTCTTTAAATTCTGATTTTTAAATCAGCAAATCCAATCTGCCTATACAAGTCAATTTGCTTAAGCCTTCAATAGTGTAGTAAATATATGATTCTATTCCATAATTTCAAGAAAGTCAACGGTGCTTGACTTGTACTTTGCTTCCATTATAATACCACTCAGTCATAATTAATTTTGATGATCTTTGGCTAAATTAGAAGCAGTGGGTAGCTCTGCAGGAAAGGAAAAGGATAAGGGCACCTTACAAAGTGCCCTGTAGGTAACCTCAACCTAATTTAAGACCCACTTGATATGTAGTGATAGACCTTGGTAAAATGGCAGGTGATTCCCTAAACAGAATAAAAGTAGCAGCTGTATCCCTGCCCAGACACAGTACATTTGTATGAACATGGTGCTTTTCATTAGGCAATCAATAATATATTTTACTGGTTCCAGAACACTGCACAAAACACACTAGAAATCATCTCACTCCACTGTTTTGTGTGAACACTACAATTATCCAAAGAAAAAAATAAATTAGTTTTTCTGAAATCTGGAGGTTTTCTAGTTGTAAAAGCCCAATTACAAATTAGCAAGCTGTGAATAATCAGATTACAAAATAATCAGTTTTGAAGCAGCAAGTGCTTCACTTGTAAAAAAAAGTCTGCAAAATTTCACAAAGTTAAAGTTACATGGTAATTAATGGCAAATGGAAATAGCAACGATATTAAATAGAATCACTTTTGTCTCAAATGTCAGTAGATTTACTCTATAAATTCTTCATATTTCTTATTTTCTGTTAAAGAAGTGCAGATTTTGAAGGAAGGCACAGGCCAAGTTGAAATAGTTTTTACACATTTGGATTTCAGATTATTTGGTAACAAATAACTCTATTTTATGCTGATATTTCCTCATTATTTATCATGTGGTATCATTTATACGATATTACTCAACTTCATCTCACATCAGAAAAATCATTTAACATTTCATAATATTGAGGCATATTTGTTAATCTTCCTGTTCATATTATACCACTGATAAAATTACTTGGTGTGATATCCAGCATTTTGAATTTTATTACCTCTAGAAAAGAATATGAAAGCGAAACCAAAATTCTTTCACAAGGAATAAATGTCAAATACAACTATTTTACTTCCATTTTTCTTGGAAATGCCTTTGCCCCTGAAACTGGGCTTCCACTCATAATGGAGTATTTTCTTGACCACTCTCCATATTTCTGCTTTTGCTGGTGCTCTTGACCTCACCTGAAGTGCCCTTTGAGATTCTGTCTGCCTACCTCCATCCCACTTTTCTTCTGAAGTGTTGCACAATTTGAGGATTGGTGGACAGACATGAACAGTTACAGCTGAGTAAATAGAAACATTTTTAAATGAAGAAGCAGGATCCATATAAATATCTTTAGAGATGGAATTTTAGATTCCATCTCTAATTTGGGATCTATTCTGGAACTAGAGATGGGATCTACCTGCTTTTGTAATCCATGTTCTAGAGGTATAAAGTGGGTTGTATCTGGAAAGGAAAATGCATTAGTACCTCCTGTCACCACCATCACTGAACACACTGACCCTCATTTCACAGATAAGGAACCTGGGGCCTAATGATATTAATTTATCTAACTTCATCAAGATAATAAAGGTAGGACTAAAATGAGAACAGTGGTCCCTAAATTTTGTTGAAGTGGGTATTCACTGAAAATTTCTTTAAAAAATAAATAAATAATGATATCTGATTCTCACTCTCCAGATTTTCTAATTTAATTGTTATAAGGTATGACCTGGGCTTTGAGACTTATAAAAGCTCACCAGATGATTCTAATGTGCAGGAAAGATATGAAGGCTTCCTGTCCTGTGCTCTTTAAATGTATCTCCCCAAAGAATGATAGTAATCAGTATATTAAGAAAAAAACTTGTTTTGTGACTAGTGGACAGAAGATTGATTAGAAAAATATTTAATGTAAAGAGAGAACTTTTGGTGTACCTCTACTAAAATTTACAGGAAGAGAACTTCCAGGCGAGGGTAAAGTGCCAAAAATCTAGCAAAAACAAAAGAATACCAAAAAATTCATTCCTATCATCTGTTTTCTGCTGTCCAGCCGTTTATTGAGAGTTAAAATAATTTTGTTAAAAGTTCTCATAGAAATCCCAAGGGATGTATGTGTATTTAACTCTAAACTCTTGAAATGCCCAAAATTCTTGTTTTTCTATCTTACAGTATTTGGATAAATTTTAAGTTTTTGAACTCGATTTTTCAATCAATTAAACTTCTTTTTCAGATATATCTTTCATCTGATAGGTTTCTTCTTTGAACTAACTCTTAGTTTTGCTAGTCATACCAAACTTCGTTTAATTAGATAGACAATGCTATACATTACCACTGAGAGTTTATTTCCATTTAGTGGATAGATCAGTTCAAAAGACACCAGAAATTGACCAAGAGACATCTTTAAATTGTTATAAAGTAAATTACATATGTCTGATTAAAAGTATAAAACAAGTAATTTTCTTCTTTCTTAGTGTGTGTAATAAATATTTTGCAATGCTGAACTCTTGAGTTCTGAGACTGTGCCATTTTCAACCAGAACAAAAAGTATGACTTATATAGTACTTCAACTAGAATTTCAACCCAAAGGGTCATCAGACATTTAGAAACACTAGTTTATTTTTTGTAAAATCTATTATACCTATAATTTAAGTTAAAAAAGTATGTAGATCAATATGAGAGGTATCAATACTACTAGGGTGTGATTCTGGATAATATTCTTTCTTAAAAGTTTTTTTTTTTTTTTTTATGAAAAGCCATGCAAGACATACATTGATTTGCTGAGAAGAGAAAAGTTTACGAAGCACAAACGAAATATCGTGAGTATAAATGTGTTCTTTGGTTCTGATTTGATGCCCAGATATCAGGTGAATTCACTTTGGTCTTCTCAGATCAAGAGCTCTTCGAGAGAGTTACCAATGGTAAACTGTAATTATAAGTCAGCCTTCAGTCATGTGTGATCCACAGCCATTCTTTTAAGATTCACAAGATAGAATCTAAGTATAAAAGATCAATGAGGTACAAGTTGCCTTTAGAAACTCAGGATTTTTAAAGAAGAGAACTGAAAACAAATATAGTAATGAGAAATATAATAAAGCAGCCTCTTGTCACCAACTATGTAAATTATGTTCAGGTTAAAACTTTTAAAAACAGTCCGTAAAATATATTTTGTCTACAGTATATTCACTGAAAAATTCAAGACAATTCAAGACAAAAATTCACAACAGTCACAAAATATTCTCTATACAAATGTGTGATACTCACTGATAGATATGTGCGTGTATGTGTGAGAATGTTTCTCTTGATATAAAATGTAATTAGTTTCAACAAATTCCCTGAAGTAAAAACTCATATATGTGACTATTGTGATCCATTTTCCCTAATGTAAAATTCATTACTTTTATTAGTGGACAATTAAGTTAAAAAGTCGACTTGTAAACTCAAGAATTTGGGTTCATAATTAAATTTTTCGGATAACTGCAAACTTGGTATTTAAATTTATAATATATAAAGATTATTGAAGCAACTAAGAACTAGGTAGTAGGTGCACAGCAAGCTCTTGTCTGTACTTTTGTGACTATACTAATGAATTATGACAGAGTAACTTTCAGAAACAACATGGGGGCCAATTTTTTTTTTTTTACAAAACAAAGGAAATTTTTCTGTCTCATCTTATTCTGTATAATGAAGGTTAGATAGATAGATAAATATTAGATAAAATACTATTTTCCTGACAGAACATGTGAAGTAAGAGCTCACCAAGTAGAGATCTACATCACAATGATGGTAAGAATATTAATAAAATGCATGATGGGAGAGACTGACTTCCTCAGCCTGGGGCCAGGCAATAACCAAACTCCAAAACTTTCGAAGGGTTAGTTCCATGATTAGTAAATTTAACTATCTATCTATCCATCCATCCACCCATCCATCCATTACACCATACTTCTATTTACCCAGCCACATATAATAATGGTTTAAATAAGGATAAACAAATTATGGATGGGAATATAAAACTCTATGTATAGCTTTTTGTTTTCCTTTGTTAAGCAGGCAGTGCTTCCTTGGGTGAGAAATTGGAACCACTGTTTGAAGAGCCTTTGGGGATAATCACTGATATATAATGACTTAGGACTTCCATATACTAAGGCCACATATTAGGGATTTTCTTGGCTGGGTAATAAGCATAGTTAATGACATTGCAAACAAAGGCCTATAAAACCCTGCAAAAAATCTATGTTTATCATTAAAAAAAAGGTCAAATGACAGTGATGTATTAAAAGAGTTTCTTTAAATTAAATGATTTATAAGCCAGACAAATGTTGACTGTACCATTTTAAGAACTCCTGAATCTTTTTAACTTTAATTTTGAAAATATCATGCTATAATACCTAATTTGATACACCTAAATATAGTCATGTGCTCAATAACTACTTTATATGTGTACTGTTCCTATAAATTGACTATAAGCCCCTTGAGGACTTTCTGAACTGCTTCATTCTTTTACTTCACAGAAAACCTACAGATACGGTAACATCCCAAGAAGCTTGTTGAACAAATATTGATGCATAATAAAATGAGGTTATTGACTCGCATTTATAATAGTCCTAAATATGAAAAAAAGCACGTACTGGATATCTGATCTAATGGCAAAACCCTAATTAGATTTACCGATCTTCACAATGATCTTTAATTCTGAGACTTTGAGGAAACTTCACAATATTAAATATTTTTTCAAAACTAGGTTAACGTGAAACTGAAAAGAAAAATATCCCTTTGGAAAGAATGCCTATTATTAATAAACAAGAAACTATACTCTCCTATAAAAATGCCTTAGAAGTATAATTTTTACCTTAGTAGATCCCACACACAAGCCCTGTTTTGAATAGACAAAAATGTATTACTGACAAATAGGGGATTTGTGAATTTCAAGTCATTGCTGCATAACATCTAATGGCATCTTAGTGGGAGGGTATCAGGATGTTGAGTTCAGTATCCAGGCTACTGGTAAGCTGATTTTCCCAGACTGTGATTTTAAACACAAGGTATCATAACAGCTCATACAGGCAAAAAAGGCTAACAACTTCCACATTCTGTTTTCTGTGGTGGAATCTTGTCTGAATATCCCCAGGCCACTGTTCTTGTTTATTTCTACAAAACAAGATTATTTTAGGTTGTGAGAGAAGAAAAGCTTCACTTAATGAACATCATTTGGAGAATACTATTGCGAGGTGTTTGATTCCGATTGACTGTAAATGTTTCAGCTAGTCACCAGAGGCTACAGACTTACACACAGCCCCACAATGCACATCTGAACTACTTGATGAGAACAAATAAAAGAAGCCTATTGTGTTAACCACTTTTTGTGATGAAAGTCAATTACAGCTAATTCTAAGCTGCTCACTGTACCGTCTGTGTAATATTCAGGCAATCATTTAAATACTCATAAACTTAAGAATCAGACACCCTGGATTTTAATCCAGGCTCCATCACTTGCTAACTGAGAGACTTCAGGGAAATGTAACTGGTGAAAAAAGAAAATAAAGCACTGGCATCCTCGGGTTTGTGCGTAGATTAATAAGGTGTGGTATACACTATTATTTGAATGTTGAAGCCAATATCAAGCTTTGTTATTAAAAGTCTTAAGGCAGCCTTGTTGCAAAGCATGCTGAAATATTAACAGTAAGGACCTTGAGAGAGAGGGCCAATGTACTCATTTACTAGGGCTCCCCTACAAAGTACTACAGGCTTGGTAGCTTAAATGACAAAAATGTATTGCCTCGTACTTTTGGATTCTAGAAGTCCAAGATCAACGTGCTGACAGGGTTGGTTTCTACTAAGGCCTCTCTCTTTGGTGTGGAGATGTCCATTTTCTCCCTGTGTACACACACGGTCTTTCCTGTGTGTACCTGTGTCCTAATCTCTTCATAAGGACATTAGTCATACTGGATTATGGCCCACCCATGACCTGATTTTAACTTAACTACCCCTTTAAAAATTCTATATCCAAATATAGTCACATTCCAAGTTACTGGAGGTTACGACTTCAAAATATGAATTTTGGGTAGACCAGCCCCTCAAAATCACAAAAAATGTCAGAATTATCATGGATAAAGGAGAGTGACAAGTAAACTGATCACAGATTCCCTGCAAGGTGAGTCAGATAACCCACAGCACAATTTAGGACAGAAGACCTTGAGGACAGAAAACTTGTCATGGACATTTTTGATATGTCATATATCTCAGACAGTGTCTTATGCAGAGGAACTCAGTCATGGCTTGGTGGCTATACTCAGGACTTATTTGGGTAAGCATCCATACATAAATATATTTATGAATAAGAACAGGTTTTTTCACTTGTACATATTAATGTATATGTGTGTAATATAGTATTATACATAACATACAGTTATACATTGTTATTATATAATACATGTCAAAATATATTATATCACATATGATATTGGTATATACAGAATATAATATGTATTAGTATATTTACATACACCAGTGTGTAGAAGCGGAAAGACGAATTAGGAGGAACTTGCCATTTGAATGAGAAATGATAGGTGACACAATATGTTGGCATTTCAGGAAAAGGAGAGCTGCATTCAATTAATATTTAAGAAATAAAATCTGTAAGACTTGAGGACATGCTGGATATTATATCATAAATGCAGGAATCATGCCTACATTTCAGGCTTGTGTAACCGGATGCATGGAGGTGCTATTCCTTAAAATGGAGGAACACTGGGCATGAGTAAGTTTTAGGGAAAAGATATTGAGCTCAGTATTGAACACACATCACGAGATACACTTGACTTTGCCAAGTGGATATTTTAAACAATGTATATATTTCACTGGAGTAAAAAATTTCTCTGAGCTGGAGAATAATATTTTTGCACGATTATGTATAGATGCTAATTTTAGACTTAGACAATTGGTTATCTACCATGTTCAAGAGTATTGTTATGATAAAGTAACAAGAGTACTGTTATGATAAAAGATAATCTCTGGTGTCAGTCTAGTGACAAGATAGATATTAATCAAATAGTCACATAAAGAAGTATAAAATGAGACCTACGGTAAGCAGTGTGAAGAAGTCCTTTGGATTTATTGGTGTGAATGTTCTTTATAATCACCCTCTATGAGTCCCTCCTCTCATGATCATTGAACCTCCCATATGCATTAGTGTAGGCTGATGTAAAAGTGGTAGGTCAGGAAATAGGTCCTGTGAGCATAGACACATTTATACATATTTGGGAGGTTTGGCTTTGAAAATGGGGAGAAAATTGATAGCATGGAAAGGAATGTGAGGACAAATGAAGGAAACACCTTTTTTTAAAGGGTAGGTATTCTGAGCAAGTTAACACATTCACTGGAATGATCCAGCTGAGAAAAAAAAAGTATGTACAATAATAAATAGGGTAAGATTGCTGATATATTGTACAGAGATGGGATGCAAAGCCCACTTGAAGAGTCTGATCTTAAATGGAAAGAGGAGTGCTCCCTATTATAACAGGATAGAAGGAAAACAGTATGGGTGCAGGTGTCAGAAGGCTTGTGTTATGCCTGGTAGTAAGACATTGAGAGTGCTATGGGAAAGCTGCTAATTAAAAAAATATATATTTTGAAATAATTGTAGATTTACATAGCAGTTGCAAAAAAATGTAGTAAAGAGTTCTTGCATATCATTCAGCCAGCTTCTCTCAACTGACAACATCTTACATAATCAAAATATGATATTAAAACAAGGAAATTAAAAATAGAGCTACCATATGACCCATCAATCCCACCCCTGGGCATATACCCAGAGAAAACCATAATTAGAAAGGATGCACACACCCCAATGTTCATTGCAGCAGTATTTAAAAGAGCCAGGACACTGAAGCACCCTAAATGGCCACTGACAGAAGAATGGGTAAAGAAGATGTGGCACATCTATACAATGGACTATTACTCAGCCATAAAAAGGAATGGAATAATGCCATTTGCAATGATGTGGATGGACCTAGAGATTGTCATACATTGTGAAGTTAAGTCAGAAAGAGAAACACAAGTATCATATAATATTGCTTATGTGTGGAATCTAGAAAAATGGTACAGATAAACTTATTTGCAAAGCAGAAAAAGAGTCACAGATGGAGAAAACAAACTTATAGTTACCAAGGGGGGAAGCAAAGGGTTCGGATAAATTGGGAGATTGGAATTGCCACATAAATATTACTATATATAAAAAAGATAGCTAACGAGAGTCTCCTGTATAGCACAGGGAACTCTACTCAGTGCTCTGTGGTGACTTAAATGGAAGGAAATCTAAGAAGAGCATATATATGTATATGTATAACTGATTCACATTGCTGTACAGCAGAAACTAATTCAACATTGTAAAGCAACTATACTCCAGTAAAAATTAATTTAAAAATAAATAAAATAAAGTGATAAAAAATAAAAATTAAAAGAAAATAAAACCAGGAAATTGACATTGGTTCATTACTATTAACTAAACTACAGGCTTACTTAGATTTCAACAATTGTATATAGTTCATTCATATTTTATCACATGTGTAGATTAATGTAAATACCACCCCAAATCAGGAAACAAAACTGAGCCATCACCCCAAAGAAACTCCATCAGGCACAACTCTTTCATAGTCACAAACTCCACTCCTCATCTTCACCCCTGGCAGTCCATGATCTCATCTCCATGACTACAATTTTGTCTTACCAAGAATCTAATATAAATAGAATCGTACAACATGTAACCTTTGAGATTTGCTTTTTGTTTTTCATTCAACACAATGCGCTTGAGATCCAGCCAAGTTGTTTATCAATAATTTGTTTCTTTTTTTGCTAAGGAAAAACGTCCACTGTATGAAGGAACCATAATTTGTTTATTCATTCACCCACTGAAGAACATAAGGGCCGTTCCCAGGTACTGGTTATTACAAATAAAGCTACAATCATCATTCAAGCACATTTTCTTGTGTGAACATAAGTTTTCAATCTTTTATGGTAAAATTCCAGGAGTAGGATTGCTGGGTTAAAATGTAAGTGTATGTTTGTCTTTATAAGAAATTGTCAAACTGTTTTCTTAGTAAAGGTTATCTGCTGAGAATGAGAGGGAGATGGGGGAATAAGGTGGTAGATATTATAAATAAGTGAGGAGGGTAAACAAGTTTCGAAACATATGCTAGCTCTCATATAAAAATAGTATTTGTTATTTACCACTGAGATTATTCAAACATATCCCCATCAAAACATACACACACACTGAATATATTCAAATAGATTTTAAGGGCATGTTTTGTGCCTACCTGGCGTTTATCATGTATCTTACTATACACACATTCACTACAGGGTAAATGCATAAGTCAATGGAAGAGGCTCTGCTTTAAGACATATGTGACTGTAAAATGCTTTTTAAAATATATGCAAATTAATTTGTTCATATCTTCACTAAATTTCAGTGTCATCTAAAGACTGTAACCATTCTGAAAAAGAAAAAGTGACTCGGGCTTATTGGCTCGGGCTTATTTATTTGATGTTAATTATTTAATTCCTCAACATTATGAAAAATATTCTATCTAGTTATTAATCATAGTTACAAAAATGACAACTGCATTTAAATGATAGTGGGAAGAAATTGAGCTTATTCCAGCCTGAAATCAATTACCCAGGTACAGCTAAATGTATAAATTTAGTAAAAGTCAAAAATCATAAAATGCTTTTCGTCAAGAGAATACTCTAAAGAAACCCAAAGTTCGGAATGTGTCTCTTCACACAGTGTTCTTTGGCTTTCAAAAAGGCCACTTTACTTTTCAACATGAGTTTCTCAAATAAATTAAAAAACATTTCTTCACCTTGAAAGTTAAGATATAGGTTAGTAACATAACCACTTACTGTTTATATTACAGGCACTGAAGTTTAGAGTTGAAGATTCATAGTTCTCTTTTATTTGCTTTCTTGCTTGTTTGTTTCAAAATAGTACCAAACCAGGCCTGGATTTTAAAATACTAACATTTCTTTTAGGTTGCAAGAGTAATTACATCAGGAAATCCAAGTTATCTACTGAATTACATCAAATAACCTATCAAGGTGTGATTATTCTTTTTAATCCTGATTTCTAATATGTGTTTTTTTAGTATACTGACACTGCCTTTATGTGATACATATGGATTATAAAGTGCTCTGGATAAGTTAACTTACAGATAACTAAAATTTTTCTTTTCCAATTACAAAAATGTTTTAATTAAATTTTGATACCTTTCAATAACATATCAGATATTTGCCTGTCTCATCATATTTAAGATAATGAAAATTATCTTAAAACTCTATTAAAAAATGAAGGTTATTTTTATAAAAATCTATTATTATATTGGAGGAATTGGTAAAACAGTCTGTCTCTATTTTCAGTCACTGTCTTTTCTCTCATCATTTCAGGATACTAGCTGACAATTTGTTTGCACTGAGCCAATCACCAGATGGATGTGAGTTTTCTTGAATTCTTTCTATTTTGAAGTGAAGGAACAGGAACTAAATTACTATAAGTAACTTTCAACTAGTCTCTTATTGAAAACCCAAGAAGTAATCAGTTACCTTTTGGGTCAGGGATTCTAAATTGGCATTACATACAAGAGAATTAAAACACTGATGGGCTTCCCTGGTGGTGCAGTGGTTGAGAGTCCGCCTGCCGATGCAGGGGACATGGCTGCGTGCCCTGGTCCGGGAAGATCCCACATGCCGCAGAGCGGCTTGGCCTGTGAACCATGGCCACTGAGCCTGCGCCTCCGGAGCCTGTGCTCCACAACGGGAGAGGCCACAACAGCGAGAGGCCCACGTACTGCAAAAAAAAACACTGAAAAACTAAGGGGTGCAGTCAAGATGGTGGACTAGGAGGAAGTGGAATTCGTGTCTCTGCACAAGTAGGGAACGTACCAGGCACTGGTGTGGGACCACGGACAGCTAAGGGGATGGGAGGAACCCCTAGCAACAGGCTTGTGGGACCTTGGTTCCCAAGCCGAAGGTCGGGGCCTAGCTCCTGTGGTGGGAGCTCCAAGTCCAAACCACTGGACAAACAGAGAACCTCAGACCCCAGGGAAAATTAATCGGAGTGACATCTCCCGGAGTTCCTAATCTCAGCAAAAAGACCCAGTTCTACCCAACTGCCTGCGAACTCCAGTACTAGACGTCTCAAGCCAAACAATAAGTAAGACAGAAATACAGTCCCACCCATTAAAAAAAAAAAAAACAAAAAAAGAAACGACAAAAGTATGTTAAAGACAAAGGAGCAAGGTAAAAACCTATAAGACCAAATAAATGAAGAAAAAATAGGCAACCTACCTGAAAAAGAATTCAGAGTAATGACAGTAAAGATGATCCAAAATCTCAGAAACAGAATGAAGAAACTATAAGAAACATTTAACAAGGATCTAGAAGAACTAAAGAGCAAACATACAGTGGTGAACAACACAGTAACTGAAATTTAAAATACTCTGGAAGGAATCAATAGCAGAATAACTGAGGCAGAAGAACGGAAAAGTGAGCTGGAAGATAAAATGGTGGAAATAACTGCCAGGGAGCAGAATAAAGAAAAAAGAATGAAAAGAATTGAGGACAGTCTCAGAGACCTCTGGGACAACATTAAACGCATGAACACTCAAATTACAGGGGTCCCAGAAGAAGAAGAGAAAAAGAAAGGGACTGAGAAGATACTTGAAGAGATTATAGTTGAAAACTTCCCTAACATGGGAAAGGAAATAGTCAATCAAGTCCAGGAAGTGCAGAGAGTCCCATACAGGATAAACCCAAAGAGAAACATGCTGAGACACATATGAATCAAACTATCAAAAATTAAATACAAAGAAAAATATTAAAAGCAGCAAAGGAAAAACAATAAATAACATACAAAGAATCCCCATAAGGTTAATAGCTGATCTTTCAGCAGAAACTCTGCAAGCCAGAAGGGAGTAGCAGGACATATTTAAAGTGATGAAAGGGAAAAACCTACAACCAAGTTTACTCTACCTAGCAAGGATCTCATTGAGAGTCAATGGAATAATAAAAACCTTTACAGACAAGCAAAAGCTAAGAGAATTCAGCACCACCAAACCAGCTCTACAACAAATGCTAAAGGAACTTCTCTAGGCAGGAAACACAAGAGAAGGAAAGACCTACAATAACAAACCCAAAACAATTAAGAAAAGGGTAATAGAAACATACATATCGATAATTACCTTCAATGTAAATGGATTAAATGCTCCAACCAAAAGACATAGACTGGTTGAGTGGATACAAAAACAAGACCCATATATATGCTGTCTACAAGAGACCCACTTCAGACCTGGGGACACGTACAGACTGAAAGTGAGGGGATGGAAAAAGATATTCCATGCAAATGGATATCAAAAGAAAGCTGGAGTAGCAATTCTCAAATCAGACAAAATGGACTTTAAGATAAAAATTATTACAAGAGAAAAAGAAGGACACTACATAATGATCAAGTGATCAATCCAAGAAAAGGATGTAACAATTGTAAATATTTATGCACCTCAATACATAAGGCAAATGCTAACAGCCATAAAAGGGGAAATCAACAGTAACACAATCATAGTAGGGGACTTTAACACCCCACTTTCACCAATGGACAGATTATCCAAAATGAAAATAAATAAGGAAACAAAAGCTTTAAATGACACATTAAACAAGACTGATTTAATTGATATTTATAGGACATTCCCTCCAAAAAAAACAAAACACACTTTTTTCTCAAGTGCTCATGGAAAATTCTTCAGGACAGATCATATCTTGGGTCACAAATCAAGTCTTGGTAAATTTAAGAAAATTGAAATCATATCAAGTACCTTTTCTGACCACAATGCTATGAGACTAGATATCAATTACAGGAAAAACTCTGTAAAAAATACAAACACACAGAGGCTAAACAATACGCAACTAAATAACCAAGAAATCACTGAAGAAATCAAGGAGGAAATCAAAAAATACCTAGAAACAAATGACAATGAAAACACGATGACCCAAAACGTATGGGATGCAGCAAAAGCAGTTCTAAGAGGGAAGTTTATAGCAATATAATCTTACCTCAAGCAACAAGAAATAACGCAAATAAACAACCTAACCTTATATCTAAAGCAGTTAGAGAAAGAAGAACAAAAAACCCCCAAAGTTAGCAGAAGGAAAGAAATCATAGAGGTCAGATCAGAAATAAATGAAAAAGAAAAGAAGAAAACATTAGCAAAGATCAATAAAACTAAAGGCTGGTTCTTTGAGAAGACAAACAAAATTGATAAACCATTAGCCAGACTCATCAAGAAAAAAAGGGAGAAGACTCAAATCAATAGAATTAGAAATGAAACAGGGAAAGTAACAACTGACATTGCAGAAATACAAAGGATCATGAGAAATTACTACAAGCAACTCTATGCCAATAAAATGGACAACCTGGAAGAGATGGACAAATTCTTAGAAAAGCACAACCTATCCTGCACAACCAGGAAGAAATAGAAAATATTAACAGACCAATCATAAGCACTGAAATTGAAACTGTGATTAAAACTCTTCCAACAAACAAAAGCCCAGAACCAGATGGTTTCACAGGCGAATTCTATCAAACATTTAGAGAAGAGCTAATACCTATCCTTCTCAAAACCTTCCAAAATATAGTAGAGGGAAAAACACTCCCAAATTCATCCTATGAGGCCACCATCACCCTGATACCAAAACCAGACTAGATGTCACAGAGAAAGAAAACTCCAGGCCAATATCACTGATGAACATAGATGCAAAAATCCTCAACAAAATACCAGCAAACAGAATCCAACAGCACATTAAAAGGATTATACAACATGATCAAGTGGGGCTTATCCCAGGAATGCAAGGATTCTTCAATAGATGCAAATCAATCAATGGGATACACCATATTAACAAACTGAAGGAGAAAAACCATATGATCATCTCAATAGATGCAGAAAAAGCTTTTGACAAAATCCAACACCCATTTATGATAAAAACTCTCCAGAAAGTAGGCATAGAGGGAACTTTCCTCAACATAATAAAGGCCATATAGGACAAACCCTCAGCCAACATCGTTTTCAATGGTGAAAAACTGAAAGCATTTCCTCTAGGATCAGGAACAAGACAAGGTTGTCCACTATCACCATTATTATTCAACATAGTTTTGGAAGTTTTAGCCCCAGCAATCAGTGAAGAAAAAGAAATAAAAGGAATCCAAATCGGAAAAGAGAAGTAAAGCTGTCACTGTTTGCAGATGACATGATACTATACATAGAGAATCCTAAAGATGCTACCAGAAAACTACTCGAGCTAATCACTGAATTTGGTAGAGTAGCAGGATACAAAATTAATGTACAGAAATCTCTTGCATCCCTATACACTAATGATGAAAAATCTGAAAGAGAAATTAAGGAAACACTCCCATTTACCACTGCAACGAAAAGAATACAATACCTAGGGATAAACCTACCTATGGAGACAAAAGACCTGCATGCAGAAAACTACAGGACACTGATGGAAGCAATTAAACATGAGACAAGCAGATGGAGAGATATACCATCTTCTTGGATTGGAAGAATCAACATTGTGAAAATGGCTATACTACCCAAAGCAATGTACAGATGCAATGTAATCCCTATCAAACTACCAATGACATTTTTCACAGAACTAGAACAAAAAATTTCACAATTTGTATGGAAACACAGAAGACCCCGAATAGCCAAAGCAATCTTGAGAAAGAAAAACGGAGCTGGAGGAATCAGGCTCCCTGACTTCACACTTCAGTACAAAGCTACAGTAATCAAAAGAGTATGGTACTGGCACAAAACCCGAAATACAGATCAATGGGACAGGACAGAAAGCCCAGAGATAATTCCATGCACGTATGGTCACCTTATCTTTGATAAAGGAGGCAAAGATATACAATGGAGAAAAGACAGCCTCTTCTATAAGTGGTGTTGAGAAAACTGGACAGCTACACGTAAAAGAATGAAATGAGAACACTTCCTAACACCATACATGAAAATAAACTCAAAATGGATTAAAGACCTAAATCTAAGGCCAGACACTATAAAACTCTTAGTGGAAAACATAGGTAGAACACTCTATGACATAAATCACAGCAAGATCCTTTTTGACCCACCTCCTAGAGAAATGGATATAAAAACAAAAATAAACAAATGGGACGTAACGAAACTTAAAAGCTTTTGTACAGCAAAGGAAACCATAAACAAGATGAAAAGACAACCCTCAGAATGGGAAAATTTATTTGCAAATGAAGCAACTGACAAAGGATTAATCTCCAAACTATACAAGCAGCTCATGCAGCTCAATATCAAAATAACAGACAACCCAATCCAAAAATGGGCAGAAGACCTAAATAGACATTTCTCCAAAGAAGATATACAGATTGCCAACAAACACATGAAAGGATGCTCAACATCACTAATCATTAGAGAAATGCAAATCAAAACTACAATGAGGTATCACCTCACACCAGTCAGAATGGCCATCATCAAAAAACCTCCAAACAATAAATGCTGGAGAGGGTGTGGAAAAAAGGGAACCCTCTTACACTGTTGGTGGGAATGTAAATTGATACAATCACTATGGAGAACAGTATAGAGCTTCCTTAAAAAACTAAAAACAGAACTACCATATGACCCAGCAATCCCACTACTGGGCATATACCCTGAGAAAACCATAATTCAAAAAGAGTCATGTACCATAATGTTCATTGCAGCACTATTTACAATAGCCAGGATATGGAAGCAACCTAAGTGTCCATCAACAGATGAATGGATAAAGAAGATGTGGCACATATATACAATGGAATATTATTCAGCCATAAAAAGAAATGAAATTGAGTTATTTGTAGTGAGGTGGATGGACCTAGAGTCTGTCATACAGAGTGAAGTAAGTCAGAAAGAGAAAAACAAATACCATATGCTAACACATATATATGGAATCTCAAAAAAAAAAAAAAAAAGGTTATGATGAACCTAGGGGCAGGACAGAAATAAAGATGCAGACTTAGAGAATGGACTAGCTGGGACGAAGTGAGAGAGTGGCGTGGACATACATACACTAACAAATGTAAGACAGATAGCTAGTGGGAAGCAGGCCATAGCACAGGGTGATCAGCTCGGTGCTTTGTGTCCACCTAGAGGGGTGGGATAGGGAGGGTGGGAGGGAGACGCAAGAGGGAGAAGATATGGGGATACACGTCTACATACAGCTGATTCACTTTCTTATACAGCAGCAACACAACATTGTAAAGCAACTATACTCCAAAAAAGATTTAAAAAAACACTGAAAAACTGACTTCAGCGTAATTTGGATTCCTTTAGTGGTAAAAATGAGCCATCCTAAATATAATGGCCAAACCATGCAGCTCTTAAGGAGTCACTGAGGTCAGAGTGCAGTAAAAATTCTTCTGTAAGAGTTCTTTCTTACATTCTGGGACACATTTGCTACTATAATTTGAGGCAGATTTCTGCCTTTAATTTCAGAAATGCTATCATGCATTCTATTAGAATTATTCACTGCCATCCTCTCTCTCACCCTCTACATCATTAGCACCTTGAGGACAAAGGCTTACTTATTTCTTTATCTTTACACCTCCCAGGGACATTCCATGATACTTCACTCAAACGAATGTGTGTTGAATTGCAAAGGGTGCATCACAACTTTAAAATGTGTTAGGACAAAGAGTGAGTGACCAGCCCCACAGGGGCACAGTCCTGTTCTCTCTCGAAGCCTTCTGTTCTGCCATGCAGCCAGGAGTGTTTCATCAGCCCTCTTGTGGCTCACAGAAATTCTCATTTTCCCCAAATTTTACTTATCCAAGTTAATAAAAACTGAAGATCTCTTCTTATATCTTGAAAACTTGTTTCATCTAAAATCCCTCTTCCTGAGTTCTCCTATGGGACAGGGAGAAGTCAATGTAAATTATATTTTGGAACATTCCTCTGAAATTCCCATAGTCCCCTCTAGTAGATGTCCAACACATTCTAATATTGGGAAGCATACATGTATCTCTATCAGGGTGTGTACAGACATACCTAGACATATTCCTGTGCTTCAATAAATGTGTGTGTATCAGACTTCAAACATTTTTCCAGATATTTTGCCTTTACCAATTTCATTTTTGAAGAGATTTTTAGTTTGTATTTTTATCCTGCAATATCCAGAGTGTGGATAAGATGAAACAAAAGTACCTCTGACTAAGGAAAAACTTAAAATAAGTTTCTTAATGAGAGAAAGATTTAATAGCTATGATGTCATCTCCCTATATCATGGACGCCTACAAACAGAACAGAAATATAATAAAACTCAGGCAGTGCTGGAAAGCCATTTGTTAGCTATTTTCAGCTTCAGAGAACGGAGCCAAACCTATGAGGATGGAGTGCATTAAGTAAAATCTTGAAAGCTTTATCAGAGTTTTACTTTGACATGAATATTTTGCTTCCCCAGTATTCAAATCAAAGATGAGGGATAGCAATCTAATTGGAGAATCAAAATATAGTTTCCTAAATACCCCATATTTATAATTTATTTTTTAAAGTATCTTGCCACTGAGGGAAGGAGAGCAACTAAAATCGGCTTCAGAGTCACTAATGTCTATCAATCAATTTCTTATTGAGGCCAGCTTACTTCCTCTCCCTAAAAAAAAAAATGGACAGATCACGCAAATAGAAAAATTCTGTCTCTATGGATTTTGCACTTATTATCACTCCTAGTAAACAACTACATTTTTGGCAACAGAAACGTAGTAGAAACTCTAAAAATTCATGGTCCCGGAATCTTTACATAGCCCGCAGATAGGAAGCAGAGAGGTGAGATTCTGTTGGAAATCTTTGAAAATTTCAATGTATTTGTATATTCGCATTTATCTGAAGAGAAATTCCAGATTTTCAAAAAGATTCACGATGCAGAACTGATGAGAATCACTGCTTCAGAGCACAGTTACTAATTTTCTAACCTTCTAATAATTTGATTTATAAGCCTTCTAACATAAGTTACAGTGAATTTAAAAAATCATTAACTGAAAGACAGAAAGGACTTCCATCGTCATCATGTCCAACCCTCCAAAGGGTTGCTGAATTCTAATTCTCAGTCACATATAAACTAATTATGGAGTGCTCTAGGACAGAGTCAGCAAACGTTTTCTTAAAGGACCATCCAGCAAACAGTTTAGGCTTTGGGAGCCAAGAGGTGACATCAAGGACACTACATAAATATATGACTACTTAAAACATGACCATTTAAAAAATGTAAGACTAAAAATAGGCAGTATGCTCAGTTTGGCCTTTGCACCACCTCTGCCTATAGTTTGTAGAACCCTGCTGTACAAGAACAATTATAACTTTATAATATTAAATGGGTTTTAGCTTCATGTTATGAATTGACAGAATTATTTCAATTTCAAAGGAAAGAAGGAAACACATACGTTCTAGCTAGGTGAAACACTGCATTAAATGCTTTATGAATATTGTCTCTTTAAAAGCAGAAACAACCTTGTTAGCAATATGTTATTATAGTGAAGTTGTAGATAAACTCTAGAATGTTTAGTAATTTCTCTAGGACTATTTATTCAGATTTTTTGAGTCCAGATTTTTTGTTCTGAGTGTGAGGGATGCAGAGATGGACAAGAAACTAGGCCTGACCTTAATACCTACGAACGGATGACAAGCAGGAGAGTGGCAGCCATCCCATAAATAGAGGGCCAGGGAGGCTCCTGGGAGGAGGTGATGTCAAAACACTGACACAAAGGAAGCTTAGGAGTTTGAGGTAATGAGAAAAATGGTTTCTGACAAATATAAATGTGCTTGTGAATATGTGCATGTAAAAGACACGTTTGGGGAACAGCAAATAGCTCAGGAGAGAAAGGGACGTAAGTGTAAATAAGAGGTGGGCTGGACAGGTGAGCAAGCACAAGATCATAAAGAATTCTGCAGGTGTCTGAGGTGGACATCTGGCAACTTCACTGCTGAATGTTCATACCCATGTATTAGAAGCAGTATCTTTATTTTCAATGGACAATATTTTCTTAATCTCAGTTCACGGAGTCAAGTGAATTCATCCTCATTCCCAGGTTATTAGAGTGGGTCCTTATCCCAGCCTAGTCAAAAAGTGTGCATGCATTAAGCTAGACTTTTATTGGAACAATCTGGAAAGAGAGTATTTATACTCTGCATTTTCAACTGGTTGACTAAAACCAGCAGCTTTTCACGTTCATCTTTACCTTCTTCTGAGAAGGACCTTCTTGATAATAAAGCCAAGCACAGAGTAAAGAGCTGTTAGAGAGACCCAGGTTAATTGATTGAACGTCTCAATTCAGTGATGGCTGAAAGTCATCCTGGAACTTTTTAGTTATGATGGCCAACAAATTCTCCTTCCCCACTGAAACTGATTTGAGTTGGTTTCTATAAACTATAACTGAGATATTTCTCATTACTATACCTATGGAACTTAAAAAAATGCGTCAGTCCATAGAAAGCCTCTGAAGGGTTTTAGGCAAAGTTTAACATTAAAGGATATGTGCTTTTAAAAGAATACTCTGGATTCTTTGGAAAGTAATGATTAGGTGATAAAAGACTAAACCAAAGAGAACAGTTTGATGCTGTGTTGCAGTCTAGACATGAGATGATAGGTAATGGTAGGTGGGAATAAAAGTTGTAATATTTATGTAAAGACAAAGTACTGGTGTCTAGGACTTGGTGAATGATCGGAAATGACTGAGGGAAAGGGAGAAATAGAAGTCAAGGGTGATGCTCAGATGTCTGGTTTAAGCTACTGAGATACCCTGAGATGCAGAACACGTACTAGATGTGGGTATCATCAGTGCAGCAACAGTAACTAAAGGTATAGGAACGGATGAACTCGCCTAGAGAAAACAGAATGGGAGGAGAAAAGAGCCTAAGGGAAAATTCTGAGGAATATCAACATTTAAAGTGTGGTGATAGGGAAAAATATTTACAAAGGAGACTGAGAAGGAGTGACGAGAGAGTAGCGTGGAGAGGTGACAAGGATACGGTCAAGGATGATGAATGCTGAGGAGGCCAGGGAAACGACAGGATGATGATTCCACCGATTTAAGCAGCAATGGAGTTTCTAGTGACTCTGTTATTCCTTTTGATCATGTAACTACCAATATTCCTGGCTAACTGTAAACTATCCTTTGAACAACAGCTTAAATGAAACCTTAGCAGAGAGGCCTTTCCTTCAGAGCTTTTCATTAAATTTGCACAAGTGTTACACTCTCTCAAAGACCTTTTCCCAACATGTATCTAAATTTGTGTCTATGTCTGCCTTCCCCAGGAGATTCCATGAAGGTTGGGTTATGTTTATTTCAGCAGTGTTTCTCTAGCACCTGTTACATTGCCTGCCACTAAATAACTATTTTTTCTGAATGAAGAAAAAAGAAAAATACTGACTTGATTTTTAAATCACAGCCGCTAAACATCACAAATTTAATGTAGGTTCTAAACCTCTTTCAATGAAACGGGATAGACATCAATTTATGCATACTCTAGAGTTTTCATAGTCAACTCTTATGTCTCCATGAATATAAGAATAGAGTTAGCTCATCAATTTATAACAAAAGAGGATCTATGTTTGGAGGATAAGGCGCAGCTTCGGGACCTGCATAGCCTGGATGCAAATCCCATCTTTACCTAGTTAGCTGGACAACTTAGGCTAATTACTTACATTCTCTGAATCTCAGTTTGCTTGTCTGTAAAATATAGGGACAAAACTAGCACCTATTCCATAAGGTGTTGTGAAAATTAATAATGTAAAATATAATGGCACATATTAGAGAGCCAAAAACACAGGTATATATATTCAAGTGTTTTATATTATTAATATTACTGATTTGATCATGACCAATTATGTTTCTGAAGGTTTGTCATCGTGATAGTTTCTTCCACTTAGTTTTACACTTTTGGATTACATCCAAATTGTGCTAGAAAAAATGCAGAACTGGCTGATTAGATGAAACAAGTGTAGGATTCAACTTTTGCCTTAAGCTTTCCAACAAATATTTATTTTGTACATTCACAAGAGAATAAGCCTTTTCTGAAACATTGTTTCTTTCTTTATCTCTATAAAATGAACATAACTGCATGACTAACAGAATCCAAAAGTCCTTTCCCATTGTCACTAGCCAGGTTGATCTTAAACCCTCCATTCTTTCTTCCCCCAATTACAAATGGAAAAATGTAGGCATTCTGGCTTCCCGAGAGACATATGAACATTAAAATGTAGCTTAAATTTTAGATAGTGCAGACGGCTATTTCCAAAGACATCTTCTGCTTCTTCATGCTGGGGCAGGAAGCTTTTCAGTGTTGTGATTATTTTAAATGTCTATAGGCTTTTTCCCATAAGAGTGTGATATCATTTTGGTCCTCCTGTAACCATTTGTTTACTCTTTTAGTTGTTCCACTACGAAGAAATTTGGTGAGTGTGAAAACCCTACAGGTTCCTCTATGGCCTGTGGTTCAAAAGGAAAGCCTTGCTCAATCCTTGTAATTCAGTGAATATCCAACTGACAGTGTACCAGGCTGAGGATGTTGCCAAGTGATCTCTGCCTGTTGAAAGGTACACCAGTTTAAATCTTGATAGATTATTACCAATCCCCTCAGGGAGGACCAAATTTTCAGTGCACACCTGACAGCCATTAAGCAAGTCTGGCTGCCTAGAAATACTTACTCAATTCCTAAGGTTGATGGAATGTCTGTTCTTAGTAGAGTTGATGACGTTTTGTGTCTAGCCCATTTTTCATCACCAATAGAGTGACACATGATTTCATAATTGGTTCAGTACCATTCACTTTCCTGTATGTGGCCATGAACAAGAAAACAATAAAATAGCTGGAAACTGATTTGAAGTATAAATTTTGTGTTCTAAGAAACACTTTAACTTAGTGTACGTGTCACCCCAAGCATCTCTAGTGAACAAGGAAATGTGTCCTGTTTGTTGACTGCTTTATAAAAAATGCAGGTGTAGCATAAAGTAAATTTCAATAAACCAGATTAAAGACTTATTCAAATATTAGGGGCTGATATCCTTAAGAGGACTAAACATACCATTCAGCACAAAACAACAACATTCACCAGAATTTGTTATAATACTGAAATGGAAATTAAGATTAAATTCTGCCGTCTGGATAGCACTAGGCTCTCTAAGAATGTACTAACTAACAGAGATGTAGAAAATTGACCCAAAGTAGTCGACACATATTTCAGTGGATACTAGTGTGTTCCTTTACTGTAAACATTTTAAGTCCCCTTTTAAACTGGCATTGTATCCACTCAATTCAATTCAATTCAACAGGTGTACATCAAAGAATTTCCAGGTGTTAGGTATCCTAAAAGAGAGTTTCAGAAAATATGAATAAGACAAAATTCCTATTCCTCAGGTATCCAATAACTTGGCATCAACCAGAGATAATACAAATATGTCCATAACTCTGAAATGATGTGGCTGAAAATCCAGGGCTATGCAAACAGATGTTTTATTTTATATTTTTAATATCTCTAGTGCCGAACATAAGAAGTTCAAAGTAGCTACTCAGGTAGTATTCGTATTATGAAAGAAGGAGAAGTAGCTCATACCTGAAAAGAGATGGTTTTGAGGAGGATTACTGAAGGCTTCTGACTCATGGGGGAAATGAGAATGTCACTGATTCGATGGAAAACTATTTTCTCATGATTGTGCACAGACCTATCCTGTTTTCACCAAAACCGAGTTGATTATTAAATGGCCAGGAATCTCTCACATTTGCAGCGTTTTCTAATAATTCTACATCTTATTCACTGCTCTCAGAGAATCCACTCTCAGAGGACTACTGAGAAAAGAAACCTTTGTGAAGTTCAGGAATGGAGCGTTCACACTGCCTTCAGCTACTTCTGCATTCAGTACAGCCAGAGCTTGCATGCCAGGCCAGCAGGGCATGGATCAAACAGCCAGACAGAACCCTTGGATTTTGCAAGTTCTGAAAATCCAGGTGGGTGAGGCTGGGTACATGACTACTTTGAACAATTATGCCTTCAGTTGATTCTGGAGAGCAAGAGAAGTGGTAACAATAAATGAGTATATTTTAACAACAGCAGGGTAGACAATCTCAAGATATTTATCTTCAGCTAATGATGCTGTGAACTAGGAATTTAGTTTCAAGTTTTAACAATGGAAGATACTTGTTTAATATATGGAGCCAAACGTACACACACTCACACAAACACACCCACACCCATGTGGTTCTAGGCTTAATGCCATCCATTAAAGAAACTCCTAAATATATTCACAAATAATAAAAGCTAGGGCTTTGGGGGTACAGCCAAACTTCATTTTCTTCCTTGTTCAAACTTTTAGTAATTATCCTATAAAAAGCTCATTTGGTACCACATACACACTGGCTTCAATAAATTAAAATTAACCTATCATTTCTGGCTTTTCCAACAGAGTGCTGAATAGTGAAGGATGGTCTGGGATGGTCAAGAAGTTACTGTGCAAGAAGAGTCACTTTATTTGTGGATGGACAAACGGATAAAATTCCAAAAGACCAAGAAGAGGGTGGGGAAGAGCTCCTGGCACAGAGAACTCTATGAGCATAGGCACAGGATAAGCAAGATAGCAAAAGGTATGTTCTGTAAATACTGAATGTTCTACCTTGAGCTTACCAGAAGTTTGTATTGGAAAATTACAGGAGTAATATGGTCATAGAGGTTACTATAAAGCTAAGAAAAACCTAGAAGTTTGAGTTATGGAATATGGATTTATTTATTTATGGAGGAGGTATTAGAGGTAGCTGAACAAAGTGATGACAGCATCATTTAGGTAAACGAGTCAGACAGTAGCAATCAGGATTGCTGAAATATTGTAATTATGGAAGGACAAACATTTAAATGTTAAATCACTAGTGAGGGTGAGTTTGATTTTAAATTATTATTAAGTCTGCCTGCCTGGTATTTTCCATATTCCATCCTTAAAACATTTTATATATTCACAAATGTTATTGATACACATGTATATCTCAGTTGAGTATAATTCAACATGTTGCAACATATTAAATATATTCCAAAATACACTTAGTTTACTGTAATATCAAAGGAGTCTACTTATGAAACTTAACTATAATTATTTGGTTTAGAACATTCCTCTTTAAGAAAGTTTAAATGGTGGATAAAGGAAAACGTATTCTGTCCTTATTAACATTTTCGTGGTTTATTATAGCATTCTCCTGATATGCTTTTATATCTACTTCTTCTCTAATCTATTCATCAAATAGCTGTCTGAAGTATTTTCTTTAAATATAGTTTAAAAACCTCTTGTTGCATAAAGAATAAAATTGAAAGGAGTAGCACTGTCTTAGCCTAGGTATTTAGACATGATAATCAAGATGATACCACTTTGAACTTGAGTTTTTAAAAGAATATTCCTATCCCTGGGTGTCAAGCTTATCCCCCATGGCATCCCCCTTTCCTGTTACTCCCCAAAGCATCAATGCTGGCAATCAAACAGATAACGAAAAAAGCACAGTACACACTACTGACAACTCTAGTTTTGATGTTTCCTGAACTTAATCACCTTTATACCATTGATCATTACATTTCTCCACCTGTCAGAATGCTGCCACAATCTTCCAAAGCTTCACTTAAATTTCACCCCACCATTCTCCTTCCAATAAAAATAATCCTCCATCTTGTAGCTTGTCACCTCCCTCCTTTCTTTCTTCTTTCCTTCCTCTCTATTTCTTTCCTTCCCCTCTCTTTCTTTCCTTCCCTCTCTCCCTCTCCTTCTCCCTTTCTTTCTTTGTTTTCCTAGCTTGCTTTCTGGATTTCTGACTTTCTTTCTTTTGGAATTTTTTGTTCTCTTTCTCTTATCAGATTCAACATTCATAACTGCTATAAATCAGCCTCAATTTCAAGTAAATTGCATAACCATCTATGACAGTAAGTTGTGAGATCCATGAACACATACTAATTACAGTATCTTGAAGCTTATTAATAACCTGTTCTATTACATTGAAGGTCAGCTATGAAAAACACTAATTAGATAAAGATAATGAGGGCTTAAAAGAAACCAGCTTAGAAATAATAAAAGTACTATATAAATATCATTGTTATACTGTAGATAGTCCTCACTCAACATAATCAAATTGCATCCTCATCTATTGACATCATTCATTCCAAATCATTCATATACCTACAAATGAGAGGATGATTATTTATCTGCTTGATTCATCCATGCAAATGTTCCTTAGCCCACGCAGAGGCCAGACTCAGCTATGTGGTTTCAGAGATTGGGTTGAAAATGTAATGCAGTACATACATTAGAAAAAAGGAAATCAGAACATTAAACCACTTGTTTTACCATCTCTGATCCCCCTGAGGCTCAGTGACATTTGGTGCATTTATCTTTCTTGTTAAAACCAGATTCTCTAATTCCTTGTAGCAGGTGGAGGAAAGATGTAGCAGAATGTTTACAATAAGGCATATAAATCTGTTACATGTGTGTATGTCTGAAGGAAGGGAAGGTCATTGCTTAAATTTCAGTTTACTTCTTCAGTTTTCAGTTAAATCTTTTCTCCAGTGCTCTGCAAACTAAATATCTCAGAGGACTCTTTTAAAGAGAAGCAAGAAGGAGTTGGGGTGGGGGTGGGGGGCAGAATCAGAATATAGGGGAAATAGCACAACATAATGCAGTAATGGAGAATAAAATTCTTTATGAAGTAAAGAAAAGAGGTCATACGTATATTGCTTTTGGAGGATTTCATTCCCTTAGCTTTCAGTTTACACTTGGCATTTTGGTTTTATAAGTATCATTATAAATTCTTACACTTTGTTGGATTTGCTTGTACTGGGAAGAGTCAATGGTGGCAATGCTCCCTCCCCTAAGAGATACTGCTTTGTATTGGGTTAGTGGTGTGACTGGTAACTTGGTCTTTCAAATTTAAAGAATCTTTAACTGGGCCATGTTTCAGCTTCCTTTATGAGTTCAAATGCCTCTAAGTCCAGATTTTCCTCTTCCTCTTAACTACTAAAATAACCACATTCTTCCTGGAAGCTTTCAATTTCTACTGCTTTCTCTCACATTTGCTTTCTGCATAGAAATATACAGACCATGTTATAATTCAAGGAACAATCTATCTTTACCAAACAGCCCTCGCCTACTAATTTCCTTTTTTGATTCTCATTCAACCTCTCAGAGAAATCCTCATGACTTCCCCAAATTAGGCTCTTTCTAGGCTTTCCTCAATGAATTCAGTTTACGCAATCAACTGTTTTCGAGCACGTAAAAACTGTTTGGCAGTAATTCTGTGCTGGACTCTGAGGAAAATACAAAAAAAAAAACATGGCCTAATTTGTAACCGTAGGGAAAGTCCAGACCTACAAACAGGATGTTCCAAAGTAATAATATAAAACTACTGCAAGGTAGTTTTCAACCTTGGCTGTCATTAGCATCACTCTGGAGTCTTTCAAATGGCCAGGGCCCAGCCAGCAACCCAACCCAATTAATACAGAATCTTTGAGTATGGAACAAAAGTTCCTAACATGATTCCAATGTATGGGCAAGGATGAGAACCCCTGTTGTATAAGTATGCTTAGGAAGCTAATGGAACACAGGGGTGGGTGTTGTAACTCAACCAGGGTGAGTTAGGGAAACACAAAAAGTAGTTACCCGCACAGACCTTTGAAGAATGGGTTAGTCAATTCAAGGTTTGGGCAAAGATCTTTGGGACAAAAAGTATGGCCTGAGCAAACTACACAGTAGTACGTACATCTATGTGCTTTTAGGGAATTAGAAGTAGGTCAGTCATACTAGACAATAATACATGAGGCAGGACATTGAGAAATATAAGGCCTGAGAAAATGACAGAGACTTTTATGAAAAGGGGCAGTGGGACTGAAGTACCGTGAATGAGAATCCTACGTCTCTGTAGCTCTAGAGTGATGATTCAACAAAACCTTCACTATATTCACTAAAAAAAGAGGAGGGGCCCCAGTTCTTTACGATATTTTCTTATGGACTTCTCAAAATCGTGCCTTGGGATTCCCAGTCTCTCTGCCTTTGAAATTTGGCTCCAATATTTATAAGTCACCTTCAGCATCAGATTCCTTCCAGATATAACCTCTTCTTCACTAACCATCCCTTCCCTGAAAAGCCATATTACAGATACAAATGGGACATCACTTGTTTTTAGGTTTCCTATATCTCAAAAAAACTTTCATATCCAGCCTTTAAGAACTTGGTACATGTTTCCAAAGAGGGACTTTGGAACTTCTTAATTACTTTCAAAGGAAACAAAACTACATTTAGATAATGTAATACAGTTAAACAAAAAAAAAAAAAACAAGTTTTCATACACATTGTCGGTGGATGCGACTTCAAATGGGACAAAGGTTCATTTCTTGGTTAGGCTCCTGCATTAAATTTTGAATAACAAAATAGAAAATTCCATAACGTGTCAAAGATATTTGGAGCCATGAAGTGTTCGGCTCACACAGTCACAAAATGATCCCTATCTGGATCCCAGCTTCTCTATGTTGGTGACATCAACCATCTGACCAAGTTACAGACAAGACTGTCTGGGTGACAAAAATCTAACACACCTCATCCTTTTCTGCCGCAAACAAATGTAATAAGGCGTTACACTGTGCTATTTTAGCACATCGTACGTAACATGAAGTAAGAGCACAGATGATTAGAAACTAAAAGACTGAAATCCAATTTTACGATGGTGTTTATCGAATCACTCGCAGTTCTTGGGGTGCGGGTTACTATATTCCAGAGTCTGTCCAGTTCCTGAAGTTGAGGAACTGGATGCTTTTATGGGAAATCTGGGTGAAGATACGTCTGTTCAGAGGGAGAGGGCTCAGGTTGCTGAAAATCATTCCTGTGAGTCGGTAAACCTGACACCTTGAATAAATAAGCTTTATTATGGATTTTACAGGGTCTAAGTCTCTATTCTCAGATAGGAACATTGGCCTTTTAAGGCAACGGTCCCCAACATTTCTGGCACTGGGGACCGGTTTCGTGGAAGACAATTCTTCCACGGACGGGGGGAGGGAGTGATGGTTCAGGCGGTAATGCGAGCAATGGGGAGCGGCAGATGAAGCTTCGCTCACTCGCTCGCTGGTCACCTCCTGCTGTGTGGCCCAGTTCCTAACAGGCCGCAGACCGGTACTGGTCCATGGCCCCGGGGTTGGGAACCCCTGTTTTAAGGCACTCTAAATGTTCACTTTTTCATTAAACAAATCATTATTAGCTCTTTCTGTATTGTTGGCCATGTATAAGACACTGGGGATCCAGTAGTGAGAAAGTGAAGAATAAGGACACTAAGTATGTACACAATTAATTCAGTGTCACTCGCTATTAGAACAGAGAGCATCTCTATTCATCCATTCATTCAACACTTATTTATGAAGTTCCTACTTGGGGCCATGCTCTGATTTAGGCACAGGGGCTGCAGTGGCAGACCAGTTCCAGCCCTTGATCTGAAGAAGTCTAGGGTCGAACGTAGGGTTTCCAAGCCTGATTAAACTGAGAAACTCCTCGGACACAGTAAGTCACCACCTTTAAGGTTCTATCTAAGGTATTACAAGAAAAGAAGCAAGAAATGGTTCCCGATGACTGATAATTGTCTAATGATGAAACCTCTCTCCAGTCCAACAACAGAAAAAAATATTAAATGTTATCCTTTTCTGAACTTCGGCATTTGGAAAATTTTTACCCTAATTTACTCAGATTTTTGTCTCCTATATTTGTGACACCTGGCAAATGTTGCAGAGGGGTCATTTTCCTGAGAGATAATAAGATGAAATCTGTATAAATAAAATAATAAAGGATCATCTTTAAGTAATTTAAATTTCTAAGGCTTCACCTTTCAGGTATATTTTTTGACATACCAATTATGTCAAAAATGATGTAGAGGTTATTAGTGACATTCACTAGACAATCCTAACAATCAACACGAGACTATGTGATACATTTGAGACTCAGCTACTTTGACTGTGGCATATACATATGGTATTATGCTTGTAAAACGTTAAATTATCTTGGCAAGAGTTATTCTCCGTTCTTGGACAATGATACTGGAAAAACTGCCCAAAATGTGCAGCATCGCCCCTGGTGTCAAAACTCAATCACTTTGCCCATCTATTCATAGAGATCCTTTATTTTTAATTATTTTTTCTTGCAAATGAGTTGCCAGTATGGACTCTCAAGATAAACACTTGACTGAGAGGGCCAGAATCAGATCTTGAAAGAGTTCTCTCTATTTTAATGTACCAATTTATTGGCATTTGTTGACATAATGTCATGTATTTTCTAATACATCTGTCATTGTAATGCTGCCTGATTTTGACTAGTTGAAAGGTGAGTAAGCATATGTAAAACAGGCATGCTACCCTCCACAGAGATCAGTAATTGCAAGGTCCAGAAGAATTTGTTCAAACGCTGAAAATTAAGAAATTTAATGCCAGTCTTTCAAGTTTGCAAGGTCAAAAAGAATCAATGATCGTTTTAACCCACGTGCCCTATGAAACAGGCTGAATTATGCTCTTCTTAAGAGTTAAAATTAAAACAAAGTGACCTCACTGGAGTTTAATCCTATCCTTTGATTGCTGCATACTGTATTAATTTTTTTCACCAGTTCAGCTATTCCAATAAAAGAAATTGGCTTTCTCTCCATCGGTCAGCTTCTTCCTCTAAGGCAGACAACTTAATGGATTTTACTTCTAAATAGAGTATGGTTTGTTTCTGAGTATTAATTTCAACTTTAGTTACTGTGCAAATTATGCCCCAGCTTAAAATTGAACCACATTGACCACTAAAACAGAAAAGTCTAATATATGACCCAAATTAGCAGATTTCGCCCAGACAGCAAAGTTAAGTTGGCTTGACTTCCCCATCCTTACATACAGTTTTGCAATGCAAGTTCTCCATCTAGTGGTTGGAAAGCTCACAGTACGATCCTACCTCATCATCACTGATTCACTATACCTTTGCTTATCTTTTAAAAAGTTAACAAATCACATACATATGACAGTGGGATTCTTCCATGCCTCCTACACTATCTTGGTGGAAGGGACCAGGACTGTCCTATTAACTGTATGTAAAGTTGGGAACTTCAACTTGTTAATGAGAGGAACAGTTCTTTAATTGCCTGGTGAAATAAAAATGAATGAAAATATTGTATATAAAAGGGTTTCTGAAAAGTATAAAGCAGCATAACATATAAATGTAAGTATAATTATTAGTAAATGTTTCTTTTTATTATGGAACTGGATCAGGTAACAGGATTTTTTTCTTGGGTTATAAAAGATACCTCTTGGGATCCGAGTTCTCGGATATAGTTCTGATCGACTATTTATTTGTTTACTGGATCTGACACTTTCTACCTGGACCCACTTTATGACCAACAGCACCTCATTCTTCTTTTCTCTGCACCATTACTAATGAAATGTTTCTTTTCATTTCATTCTGCTGGTTGACCTCTCCTTATGATCTATTAATTGACACATCCTTAAGAGTAGTTCTCATTCCACAATAGGAATATGAAACACTACCACGAAGTATAAGAGGCTATTGCTATTTTCACACAAATATAAATGCCTATTATTTTTATCTCATTCCATAGGAATATGAAACACTACCACGAAGTATAAAAGGGTATTGCTATTTTCACACAAATATAAATGCCTATTATTTTTATTTATTTTTTTTGCGGTATGCGGGCCTCTCACCGCTGTATCCTCTCCTGTTGCGGAGCACAGGCTCCGGACCCACGGGCCCAGCCGCATGTGGGATCCTCCCGGACTGAGGCACGAACCCACGTCCCCTGCATCGGCAGGCGGACTCCCAACCACTGCGCCACCAGGGAAGCCCTGCCTATTATTTTTATCTGGAAATTTCTGAAGGGTTTTCCTCGCTCACTTGGTAAGCATTGCTTTGGTAAAGTATGGATGCCTCAGTAAACTCCAGCAGACTCAGCAAAAGCTGAAAATCTTCCCTTATAACACGAGAGGGGCAAGTCTTAGAACCAGAGGGAGGTTAGAATCCGTATTCTCTACTCTGCCCATTTTACAGGTGGGAAAGATGGAGCCGACACAGTGCAGTTAAAGGATGAATCTGAGAAAAAGTGGTCTTCAGAAAAAGAAGTTTCAAATACACCCATCTGCCGCTTACAAACTGTTATCACAGGCAGATGACTTAAACCTACTGAACCACAGTTTCCTGTTCTATAAAATGTGAGTAATATTACCTGAGGAGTATGGTTATTATTTAGACAAAGCTAGATATGCCTATAAAGTACTTATAATAGCGCTGAGACATGCAAGAATGTCAAAACAAACAAACTCACTGCATAGTAAGTTAAATAGAACCAGGTCTTGAACTTAAGTCTTAAATCCAGATTTTCCATTGTACCACATGACTAGACTTCGATCTTCTAAAGACTTCATCATAAAATGAAGCTGAGCAAAGAAAGTGCTTATAGACATTGCTGACTTAATAACTTGATGTCTTTAAAAGTTAAACAATGAGGAGAAAAATTAAATATATGTTTAGCAATTGAATATTTATTCTTCCTCAGCTGAACAAAAATCTAAATTAAAAAGCTATAATGTCAATTATATCTTCATAAAATTATACATATGAAACTATAAAACTAATTGTACTATTTATATAGATTCATATATATGTATATATAAATATAATATATCCCACTGTTCTCTAGAGTATTTGAAAATGTGTCAGAAAACTGTTTCTCTCTCTTAATACCACTCTAGGTAAGTTTCCATGTTAAATAAACATTTTCATCATTACAAAAAGTAAAAATGGTAGTTGACAATTAGCAGATAGGTAAGACTGCATGATAAGCTATTAAAGATACGTATGGAATTTTTTCATTTTAAGTTAAGCAGTTTTTTCTCTCCATGCTACTCAAAGTCATCGGGTAACTACTAGTCTTACACTTCTTTTTGGAGAATGACAAACTGAAAGAACATTCTGATACATATCTTCATTTTGCTGACATAATTGCTGCTAACCAAATTTGATACTAATGAAGCGAATTAAAATGTTTTATTAAAAAACTGTACACATTTAACAGAGCTGTTTCAAAATGCAAATGTTTCTGGATAGATTTCTTTTGCACTTCCTTAACTGGGACAAACCTTTTGCATTCATCTCTTCATAATTATTTAAAGCCAAAAAACTCTTCTGTAACTGAAAGAGATATTCTCTGCAAACCAGGTCTACAATATGTAAATATGAATATGCAATTGTAAGAAATGTTCTACAGTTTATTCTAGAAAAAGATCCATGAAGTTATTCTCTTTTTTCAGTGAATTTAAAAGGAGGTAGTTCTTGAAAATTGACTCATCAGGACTCTCCTGTACCCTGACTTAAGGCTTAATGTCTGCCTCATTTTCTTGGTTCACCATTAAAACTGAATGGGATTTCTAACGTTCCAAAAGATACTAATGTTGTGCTTTTCCCTAGTGAAATATTTAAAGCTCTTCTTGTAAGTTTATTTCTTTTTTATGACCATAATAAATTAGAGACTCCGGGTGTAAAACAAATTACACTGAGAACATACTGAAAATTTCAAAGACCTGTTGCTAGCAACCTGTTTATGAAAGCCAATGTTGCCACCTAGTGGCTGCATATGAGAAATAGGATGTGGAAGATTACAAGTACAGTTATTCTTATATTGAGACAATTCAAATAATCTAAACATACTTGGTTGTGCATATTTTTGACAAAGGTGGAGAAAAGTTCAGGGAGGAAAGATAATTTTATTAAGAAATTGGGTTGGAGCAACTGGATACCACAGGCAAAAAAAAAAGAAAAAGAATGTTGCCCTAAACCTCATACATTAAAACAAACAAACAAACAAAAACACCTCCAAAAAGATCACAGACTTTAATGGAAAACATAAGCTATACAATTTTTAGAGGTAAAACAGAGGAGATAAACTTTGGGGTTTAGGGTTAGGTAAAGAGTTATTAGATTGGACTCCAAAAGCATGATCCATCAAACTGGACCTCAACATAATTTAAAAATCTTTGCTTTGTGAAAGAGAACGTTCTATCCTATTAAGAGGATGAAAAAATAAGCTACATCCAGGCTGGGAGAAAATAGTTTCAAGCCATAAATCTTACAAAGGACTGTTAAAGAACATACCCAGAACTTTAAAACTCAACAGTAAAAAAGCAAACAATCCAAAAGAAAATAAGCAAAAGACATGAACAGACTTTTCATTGATGGAGATACAGAGATGACAACTAAGCACATGAAAACGTGTTCAACATTATTAGTCATTAAGGGAAATGCAAATTAAAACCACAATGACATGTCATACATATTTATCAGAATGGTTAAAATATAAAAGGAGTGACAACACAAATATTGGTGAGGACGTGGGAGACTGGAGCATTCATTCATTGCTGGGGGACATGTAAAACTGTAGAGCCATTATGGAAAACAGTTGGGCCATTTCTTAAAAACCTAAACATGCAACTACCATACAACCTTGCAATTGCATCCTTAGATGTTTAACTCAAAGAATATAAACATATATTCACATAAATACCTGTCCACACATATTCATAGCAGCTTTATTCATAATAGTTGAACTGGGAACATCTCAACAGGGAAATGCTTACACAGACTGACACATCCTTACCGTGGAATACAATTTAGCAATAACAAGTAATGAACCATTTATATGCACAACAACTTGGATGAATCTCCAGGAAACTACACTGAGTGAAGAAGGCATATCCAAAAATGTTATATGCTGTATGTTTCTATTTATATAAGGGTTTTTTAAAATTTATTTTTTTACATCTTTATTGGAGTATAATTGCTTTACAATGATGTGTTAGTTTCTGCTTTATAACAAAGTGAATTAGCTATACATATACATATGTTCCCATATATCTTCCCTCTTGCGAAATAACAAACTCATAGAACGGGACAACCAACACATTAGTGGTGGTCTGGGGTTAGGAAAGGTGGGTATGTGGGGGAAGGGAGTTGGGTGTGGCTATGAAAGGGCAATGAGGGGGGTCCTTTTGAGGATGGAACTGCTCTGTATCCTGACTGTGATGGTGGATGTGGGGAGCTACATGTGTGATGAAATTGTACGAAACATAATACACACAAGTACAAGTAAAATATGGGGTAAATCTGAATAAGATTAGGGGATTGTGTCAAAGTTAACATCCTGGTTGATTCTGTACTATAGTTTAGCAAGATGTTACCATTGCAGAAGCTACATAAAGAATACTTGGGAACTTTCCTGGTGGCGCAGTGGTTAAGAATCCGCCTGCCAATGCAGGGGACACGGGTTCAAGCCCTGGTCTGGGAAGATCCCACATGCCGCGGAGCAAGTAAGCCTGTGTGCCACAACTACTGAGCCTGTGCTCTAAGAGAGCCCATGAGCCACAACTACTGAATCCCACGCGCCTTAGAGCCCATGCTCCACAACAAGAGAAGTCACCACAGTGAGAAGCCTGCGCACCGCAACGAAGCGTAGCCCCCGCTCGCCGCAGCTAGAGAAAGCCCGCACGCAGCAAAGACCCAACACAGCCAAAAATAAATAAATTTATTAAAAAAAAAAAAAAAGAATTGGTTGTCTCTGGGCGTTACCCATTCAGCATTAAAAAAAAAAAAGAATACTTGGGATTTTTCTGTATTATTTCTTATAATTGCATGCAAATCTGCAATTCTCTCAAAATATTTAATTGAAAAAAGACTCTGCCTCTAAAATAAAATACAACAAACTAGTCAATATCACAAAAAAAGAAGCAGACTCACAGATACAGAGAACAAATTAGTGGTTACCAGTGGGGAGAGGGAAGTGGGGAGGCGCAGTTTAATGGTAGAGGAATAAGAGGTACAAACTCAAGTATAAAATAAGCTACAAGTTTATATTGTACAATACAGGGAACAGAGCCAGTATTTTATAAAAACGAAATGGACCATAACCTTTAAAAATTGTGAATCACTATATTGTGCACCTGTAACTTACATAGTATTGTACAGGCAACTATATTCTTCAATAACATTTTTTTAATAAAAAAGAAAAAACATTCTGTCACCTAGTTTTTATGTACTAGAAATGTGACTTAAAAGGTTAAAAATACATAGGGTTAATCTCTATTTTAGAACATTTCAAAAATCTAAAAATATATTCTTGTGCACACATTTATAAATTATTTTTATTGCTCCAAGTTCAAAGTTAAAAATGTTCTCTATGAATAAAAATTTTTTATGAGTAAGAGATTGTGTACATCTCATACTCCGTAGTTATTTTTCCTTTGCACATGAGAATTGAGATAAAACAGAGAAGAAAAGTATATTTGATAAATTAGTAAGCTAGTAAAGAAGTGTCAATATCCAGACTGCAAAAAGAGCAGAGAATGGAAGGAATTTTCTAGACTGTTTATGTACATGGTTTCTCCAATAAATTATAGTTATGAAATTCCACTGGGACAAAATTATTCTGTCTCTTTTATATGTGATTAATAACTAGCAAATGTAGAGATTGGCTTGATTTTATGTTTAAAACAAAACAAAATGACATCCAATCTTCCTAATAGGACAAATACAGAGTATTTTTCTCAACTTTATTTTTTCTTCCCATGGTAAAAATACTGCATTCACGTTTTCTTATTTGAAGCGATATACTACCAGAATAAGAGCACACTGGACGAAGTGCAAGATAAGCACTTTTATGCATTAAATAATATAATATATTAAAATACATAACAATATCTGTTTAATAAATAAATATTCTAATTAAATAATTAACCTCTTTAGAAAGCGATGAGATTTTAGAAATATGAAGTATGGCCTCTTCATTACTTTGTGGATAAAATATAGATATAAATATGGAATTAACTCTCGACTTTCGTCAAGGAAGTTTAGACTGGAGGTCTAATGAGGATAAAAATAAATGTATGACATTGAGCAAGTCCCTCAACCACTCTGGTCCTCACTTTTCACATCTGTTTAAGAACGACAAAAAACTACATAACTCCTAACGCATTTTCCAGCTTGACTATTACATGAAACTGAGCCAGGCAATATTCAACTTGGAGAGCTTCATATTCTGAATGTCTGAGTCAAAGTGCTACAGTTGTTTTGTCCCCAATGAACATAAGTGTATTTTCAAGAGAATGAGAAGACATTTAGGTTCAAAGGATTAACTATTTAGGTTTTTTTTTCCCCCAAGTTTCATCCAAAGATTCCTTATAAATACATCTCAAATAAAACAAACCATTATTATTTGGGATGTTAGTAACTAAATCATCATAAACCATTGGACTATTAAAAATAATTTACATATTAGCACATTAATTACTAATGAAAACATAGAGATCTTTTCATTTAAAAGGGGATCTTTTGAAGAGCGGCAGGCAGCTCAGATCTCTGTGTGATGGGATGACCCGGCTATTTACTCATTTGGAGAAGCCACCAGAATGAGTTGTGGACATGGGACATGAGATCTACGGCCTATGGGAACGGTCTCCACCCCCTAGTAAATTAGGGCCACAAGAGAGAGCCACCAAGAGGCATGATCAGTAGGAAATTAACTGGAAGCTCAGTACCAATAACACTTTAGAGAGAGGCAACTCTCAAAGGCAGCAAGACAACAATCAGAAAAACTATGAAAATGCTCAAGTGCACCTTGAAAATTCCCAGACATCACCAGGGAACATTTTGAGGGGAATTTTACGTAGAGGCTACCAAGCCAATGTAACATGAATGAAATACCAACACCAAGAAAAAAAAGAAAATAGATTTGCTCCTAGCCTCTGATTCTTCTGAACTAGCTTGTATTTTGGTATTTAGACTCTCTATGATTATTGTGAATAATTTTGGCTGGTTATAAATTTATGGGTACTTTAAGTTATGTAATGGAATGGGATATCTTCACTGTTTGAAATATTTGCTATTTTGCTTAGAGTCAAATAAGTGGCATACTTCTAGTAAGTATAAATACCACAAGACCACTTGCTATATTAGCCTAATTCTTGGTTCTGTTTTATGCCTTGGCATTCATAGTTCTAGTTTTTGTTCTTCCCTCTTCAACTCTTCACAAATTATGTTCTCCTCATGCATTTACATATTGCAAGCCATCCTCAATTCTTTCTAAACAAAGGGTGACATAGACAGATAATTTCCCCAATATTCACACTTCGGGGAAGCTTAATGCCCTGGATAGCCACTGTAGTATGTGTATATGGCCAAGCTTCATTTACTAGAGAAAAGAATTTTCCCCCAAAAAACCTTGATAGGGTAACATTTGGTGACAATCTCAGCTCACTGGAATCTATCTCGGGCACTGCCATGATAGAGGCAGGTCAGATGGTCACATGCTGCCACTTTCCAAAGACAGACCTCTCACGTGGGTGGATTATCTGATGGGTGCCCTTCCCAAAGGATAGAATTCTATGTATCAAGGAATCAAGAGATAAAAAGCAAATAAAATCTCAAAGCCTGTGCCAAGTATACTGTGACACTGTTATAAAAACATAACTAGACAAGGTCAGTGACTAGTCTCATCATAAACTTATCAGGACACCTGAACGCAACTAAATTCCCCACACATTTTTGAAATCTTAAGATTTATATTATTAATAGTAATAACATTTTGATGATTTATATTCATACATTTATAAGATTAATGACAACAGCTAATACATTATTACAGTACTTACTATTTCAAACTCAGGCATTCTAATAGCAAAAGGTACCCAGTCTTTACAATTATTAACTAGATATATTCATTGTTATCATGGAGCTTTGATTGTTCAGCAAGATAAGACAGCGAATAATTATAATGCAGAGTAAGACAGAGGATCAAGAGAGCAGTCCAGGAGTTATGTTTCCACTTACCATGTGGTACTTTCCATCGTACCACAACTCCATGAGAAAACAAAGAGATGACACTATGGAAGAGGAGAAAAAGAGCCATCAGCAAACAAACCAAAAATTCTGAGGAATTCCCCAAAACAGAAAAATATGAGAAAGAGTGACAGAAGAAACCACAGTCCAAAATGCACCGAAGAAGACAGCTACAGAAATGAGTATGGTCCTGAAAAATTTCCAAGCACAGACTCAGGAGTTGTGAGGAATAGGAGAATGTCTGAGCAACCAACGGGTTCGTGCCCCGGTCCGGGAAGATCCCACATGCCGCGGAGCGGCTGGGCCCGTGAACCATGGCCGCTGAACCTGCGCGTCCGGAGCCTGTGCTCCGCAACCGGAGAGGCCACAACAGTGAGAGGCCCGAGTACTGCAAAAACAAAACAAAAACAAAAAACAAAAAAAACAACAACACGATATTCCTGCTCTCTCAAAAACTGGAAGCATTTTTCTTAGGCCTCATATGTCTATTTCTTTTGTCATCCTGTGGGACTCGAGGGACATTGTTCCAGCTAATGATTAAGAACTCTCCAGACAATAGGGGCTTCTTAGACAATGGGTGAATTTCCAGGATGTCCGGCCCCCTTCCGAGAAGGAGGGAGATAAACAAAATGTAAAAAAGGTATCTGTCAAAGACCAATCAGGAAGCTGGGGACAAGTTCCCTCTCTGGTCCGAGCCTAAGCCGGGACCAATCAGCAGGAAAACACAACCAAATCTATAATTTACATACGGGGAAGTGGGAACCTATAAAACTGACATATTCGCGCCCAAAAGGGGTTCCTTTTTCGACCTCCTGCGTGAGGACCAAGGAACCCCGGTGCACCGGCCTTCAATAAACCTCTTGCGTTTTGCATCGGCTTCCGACTCTTGTTGTTTCCTGGGTGTGTCGAAACTCCTAGGAGACCGCGAAGGTCTAACAATCCCAAGAGTCAGTTCACTATTCCTTCTCTCTTCTTCCGGGATCGTTCCACTTGACTATGTGTTAATATCAGCCCGTGCCCTGCAGCTCGCACTGTACCTCCTGCTCCCCTTTGCAGTGTATGCTATCTGCAGTCACTGTGTCCTTTTCTCACCTCCCGTTCTCTCTGCCTCCGTTCCAGCCCACTACAGAAATGGCCTTTTTCCCCAGGTCTCCAAAAGAAATCCAGACCGAAAATGTAAAGTTGAGGTCATGAGCATACACTGATACTAACTGGAGTCATCAGATGTGATGAGTTCAGCAAGAGAAATAGAATGAGAACACTGAGGAACAGAAACTATTTAAGGGTTGGACACACGAATGCATACAAGAGAGGGAGACTGAGAATGCGCATCAAGGTAAGCAGAAGTAAAACCAGGAAAGCGTGCCTTCTAGGAAACTTAAGCGAGTGTCTGGAGAATTAAAGAATGATTACAAATGTCAAATACTTCCCAGTGGGGCTTCCCTGGTGGCGCAGTGGTTGAGAGTCCGCCTGCCGATGCAGGGGACACGGGTTCATGCCCCGGTCCGGGAAGATCCCACATGCCGCGGAGCGGCTGGGCCCGTGAGCCACGGCCGCTGAGCCTGCGCGTCCGGAGTCTGTGCTCCGCAATGGGAGAGGCCACAACAGTGAGAGGCCCGCGTACCGCAAAAAAAAAAAAAAAACTTCCCAATGATTAAGCAAGACCAGTATTAAAACATATCCATTGATCATCTAATGAGGAATCCAATGATGACCTTTGGGGGGGAAAAGTAGTTTCTGTGGAGGCTGTGGTTGAATTATAGACTGAAGTGAGTTATTACAACTATGTGAATAGAGAAAATGGAGAAAGTAAGCGTAGGTCTTCCTTTTAAGAAGCTCAATGATAAAAGAAAAAGTATAGGAGGGGAGAAGAGAAGCAGTCAGTCCTGGAAGTTAAGTCTGGCTATCTGTTGGTGGTTTCTTTACCCCTTTTATTGTTCTGACAGTTTTATTTTCAATGTTCTAAGATGGGGAAGAGTTGCGCATGTTAAAATCCTGATAGCGAGAAGCCAGAAAGCAGAAGAGAGGGATGATTCAGGAGAGAGAGAAGAATTGGACGAAGGACAAAGCAAAGAATGGGAATTACCCTTGGATGGGTCTCAATAAAGGCTGAGACAAAGAGAGAAAGAATTAAGCGCTGCTCAATGTGGTAGGCAAAGAGTGAAGGGAATTTTGGGCTGAAACCTTGTATTTTACCTACGCCATTGCTGGTGTTTACAGTACCATATCTCTATCAGGACACATTCATTTTATAGATCAGAAGACAAAAATTTAGCCTACAATTGAAAACTGTTATATACAGAGACAGAAAATAATTGGGAAAAAAGTGAGTGTACTCTGTTCTGGCAGGTTTGTGTTTATCTGCTCTACCTTTCATTTAAGATGAAACTTTGTTTCTACTTATTTCTAAGTATAAAGTACACTAAATAAACTTCTAAATTTTAGTAGACCTGCTTCCTTAAAAACTATTTTTAAGTTTGTGTTTCCATTTGTCCACTAGGTGTCAGTATAGCTCTACAGGACTTGGAACTTTTTTTCTGATTTATAATCAATTTATTTAATATGTTAAAAGGGAACTGTCTATGAGATTCAGCAATACAAGAATTATTGCTGACGATTAAGTGATGGGAATGAAAATCTAGTTGGATGAGATCCAAGAACAAATTGGACGCAGACTGGTGTCAGTAAAATTTGAACATTTCAAACGAGATTTAGGGAGTAGGAAAATAAACTGCTAAACGTGAGGAGGAATTTGCAGTGAAACGAGAACACTGTATTCATTTTTTTTTTAATTTTAAGATGGGGTATATCTGACAATACTGTTTATTCATTAGGAAGATCCAGATCAATGGAGGAGCTGCTGCCTGGAAACTACAGTTCTTGAGACACACATTTCATAGAACCTTCTCTCATGCTGAGTACTCACTTGAAAAAAATTGAATTTAATATGCAAACAGACAGATGGTAAAGGGTTTAACTTTGCAATTATTTCATTCCCTAGGAGGCTGAATATATTTTGGGGTTTATTAGCCATTTACTTCATTGCAAATTATCTATGCATGTTCTTTGCTTTATATACTGGAGTCAGAGAATTTTTATTCTTCCCAGGTTTTTCTTTTTTGCTTTATCATTTCCCTTATAGTTTATTTCATCTCCAGCTCTGAGAGAAAAGGTCGGGAATTACACTCCAACATGTGGATGAAGGGGAGAGTGGGCTGTATTTTAAACACCTTGCAAGTCTTGTTGCTGAAAACAGAGATACATGCAGCTACACTCTCCCCACTCCTCCCCTCACACACACAGGTGTGTCAGCACCATTTCAGTAGCACCATTTCACCCAAAACTGCTCTAAGCTGCAACCACTTCCCCTACCCTGGATTCTCTATCCCCATTCTCTGTTTATTCTTGTTTTTTGTTTTTGTTTTTTTAATTGCATTCCTTCAAACAAAGAATTACAATTTTTAAAACAAGTTTGCTCTTTGCCATTTAAACCTTGTACGTATGTATAATGTATTTGTTGGGTTGTGTGAGAGTTTATAAATTTTGGGTGTTTAAATCTATCAGTTGGCCATATTTTATCCTCTCTCCCATTAATTTTTTAAACATAGAAAGTTCTTCTGCATCCATAGTAGTAATAGGGAACCTGTTACACGCATTACCATATTATTTCACATGTTTTTTCTTTCTGCCACCTTTTGCCTTTTGGGAGTATTTCTATTTTAAAAACAGCAGCTCTTTGCTGCCATCTTGTGGAATACGTGCTTTTGCATACAACTAAAGTTTGCTTATATCTTTTTCATAAGCAGGTTTGAGTCCATTTTTGTTTGTATAGGTTGAAATTATAATTTTAGATACCACTTCCAGCCCTATTTTATTTTGAATTTTATTTTATTTATTTTTTATATAGCAGGTTCTTGTTAGTTATCTATTTTAAACATATTAGTGTATACATGTCAATCCCAATCTCCCACTTCATCACACACACCCCCCCCGCCCCCCGCACCTGCCTTCCCCGCTTGGTGCATTTACTTTTTACATAACATTTTGAAGCCTAAATTTTGATATACTGACTTTCCTTAGTTCCTTCCTCTGATTCTGTGTTTTTATTCCAAAATTGGTAGATCTGTTTAATATGTGGCAGTTCTTCACTGTTTTAAATATTGTAACTGATAAGGCAAATTCCTATGAACTTTATTTTTTAGTATGTTAATTCTCCTTGATATTTAGATATTGATTAGATTTGATTAAAGATACATATTAATTCTGGAACACTCATTGCATTGCAACATTCCAACATTCCTTCCATCATCATTCTACTGCTCTTTATCACATCTATTTTCATGTCCACTGTATGGGATATGTTGTACTTTGTATGCTTCTTACGCATATTTTCCTGAATCTCCAGTTGTTGTTTTTTATTGATATTATAAACTGGAATTTTTTTCACTATTGTATTTCTATTTAGTTATTACTGTGATAAATAAATGGCATTGATTTTGTTACACTATTTTAGTAGGCTCCATTCATCTTTTTTAGTTTTATTAATTTTTCCTATATTCCCTAGAACAGATTTCACCTTAAAAAATAATACTTTCTTTTTTGCTGTCCTTTCCAATGTTTGCACTTCTTTTTCTTCTCTTTCAGTAGTAAGGACTTGTGCCTCTTGATCCCAATTGTTCAAAATCTGCTATGGTACCTGTTACTAGAAACCAGAAATAACTGACTGAATGAATAAATAATACAAATATCTTCTATCTTCCGCTACAGCACTTCTCTCCTTCCACTACTCAGTTGTACAAGAATCTTCATTAATAAGGGTATGTTAAGTGACCAAAGAATTCTCATCTTTTAAAAACTATGGGAGCTGCTTTTCCCCAGTCCTGTCCAAGGGACAATGACCTGGTGAGAGGAACGAATGTTACTGAGAAGCATTAATAACAGCTCTGTACTGTTATTAAAGTGAAAATGTAGTGGAGCGTAGGAATTGTAATTCAGTAATGGGCTACTGTTAAGTACCTCAGTATCGTGACTTGTTGTAAAGGCCATGGAATTTATAACCCCTTCTCCCCCAGTTACATTTCATTATGCTTAAGGAAGAGAGGCACAACATACTCTCACCTAAAATTACTACCTTTTTTTTTTGCAATGAAACAACTGTTGCAAAGGAGACATGATTCAGGATTCTGGCAAGAAGGACTCCTTGCCATTCACTGACTCACTTATCCAGAGTAACCATTTAATTTCCCTAAACCTCACCTCCGAAAGATGGAATATGTTCTGTCCTCCCTCTTTGAGGGCTATTTTTGTGTGGCCTTACAGTGAAGGGAACTAATTCAGTGAATGTCATTTCTCAGCCCTTACAAATGCTGCAGAATATCTCCATGCATAATTCATTCTAAATCGGATTCTCTTCCCTTCAGTGCCTGAAGTTTGAAGACGAATCTTGCCTGAGGGAAGCTGCAGGGCAGGCATTTTGAGGAGGGGACTAAGTGACTCAGCAGTGTGACTTCAATCAGAGTGCCTGCCCCACGAGCAGGGATCCTAGTCAGCCTTTAGCTCCCACTAAAGGACTGTGTGGAAAGAAGTCACACAGAGAAGGTTGTTTTATGTTTTACTTACACTTCCTGCCACACTGTGGTCAACAGCTTGGAAAGAGCGCAAGAGTGTAGCAGATCATTCCTGGAAGTCTGGTAAGAGGTATAAAGAAACAGGGAGGGTAGGGGTGTCTTCTCCCTAGAAGCTGGAGGATATGGTCCACTCCCAACTGAGGTGAAGACTTTTTCTAGCTCTAAGGGATTGATTTCCTTCCAAGGAAACAACTCACACACTGGCCAGCTGTCTATTACCTCAGTTCTAAAGAAAGAGGTGAATACTGCTCAAACTTGGGGTGAAGAAAAAGGGAGAAATTCAGTCTTGAAAGGCTCCCAAACCATAGGCTGCCAGTCTGACTTCTCTCACTTTTTTGCTCCAGAGAACTTGGATTTTTAAAGTTATATCCATTTACCTGAACATGCATCTTCAAGTACGCATAAATAAATACAAGTAAGTTCTGTTTTCACAAACATAGGTACAGAAGAGTACCCAACTTGGTTTGTCACCCAACCCAAACTCTTGGTATCCTTATTACATCGGGGAAGTTTTCCTCAAGACACATGGGTGTGTCTTTCTCAGCTTAACACATTAAACTCTTCACAGTGTAGGTATAGATGGACTTGCTAAATCACTCTTCCTTTCCCATTCCATGCTAAATAATTTCTTCTGCTGTGATAAGTAAAAACCTTAAAGGAGGAGAGCAGGAATACCTCAGGATTACAATAAAAGCATAATACAAACCTCCGAACAATTCTCTAGACCAGTGTCTCAAACTTCTTTTCATAGTTTTATGTAAAAAAAAGAACAAGGTTAAGCCTTATCTGTACTTTGCCACAGGCAGTGACACAGACGTCCTCAAGCTGTTAGCATGTTTTCCTGAGGGAAATATGGGAGACATGCAACATGGAGCACGTGGCACTGTCACCCGGGTTCCATTGTTCACTTTGAGATGTTATGAGGCCCGTTACATTGCATTACAGGTTATGGTAGCTGACTTTACATCAGCGTGCCTTCATGAAACAGACTAACACTGATTTTCCTACTCCTAGTCAAATCTAACTCAGCTCTATGGTGTTCTAAACAGATTTTAGCTGAGCTTCAGTTTGGGGACAGGTGACGGAAACTGTAACAAGAAACGCTGAATGAAAGAAAATGCATCGAGAACATTTCCTTTTAAGGGTTTTTGTTGTTTGTGTTTGTTTGTCATCCCCAGACCTTAACGTGGTCCTAATAATGCATGAGTAGTACGCAGCTCCCCCTAGACATGACACACTATGTGAGTTCATGAACGCTCGGACTGGTCCATGCCCTGTTCAGTGAGATGAGGTCACTAATTACGCACAAGAGTGTGATGGCAACGTCAGATTGCTATCGATGTTTCTCACGGCTTACTTGAAATCTCTGCACTTGCTATATGCTACAGATGGAGTATTTATGCTCCCCTGCCCCAAAACTCATATGTTGAAATCAAATCTGTAATGTGATGGTATTTGGAGGTGGGGCTTTTGGGGAGGTGACTAGGTCATGAGGGTACAGCCCTCATGATGGGATGACTGTCCTTATAAAAGAGGCCCCAGAGAGCTCCCTCACCCTTTCTGTCACATGAGGACAGAGAGAACACAGCCATCTATGGGCCAGGAAGCAGGTTCTTACCAGACACTGAATCTGCTAGCACCTTGATCTTGGACTTCTAGCCTCCAGAACTATGGGAAATAAATGTTACTTGTTTTCACCACTCAGTCTATGGTGTTCTGTTATAGCAGTCCAAGCAGACTAAGACACCATGTCTCAGAGCAGCAGCCCAGTGGCTGCAGACCACTTGTTGGATAGGACCATTATAGGACAAGCCATAACCGTGTTACTGTTAGACTAGGGCTCCAGCTAAGAATCTGCAGGGATGGTATAACATTTGAGTCCTAAGTATCTTTTCTAGAATTGCACTGTTATTGGATTCCAGCTCCACTACTTACAAGCTGTATGCCTGATTTTTTATACTTTAGATTTCACTTGTATTACTTATTACTCCAATTTATAAAACTGTGGTAATCATTCTATCAACCTAAAAAAGTTGCTATGAGTGTTAGACGAATAAATACGTACCAAGAGTCCAGAACAATGCATAGAACAATAAGCAATCAATAAATATTTGCTATTATTATTAAGATGGAATAAAAAGCAAGCTAAAGCTCTCGGTCTTTACTAAAATTACACAGAACAAACTCTAGTAGCTGGAGGATCTCCCATGATTGCCAGAAAAGGAGCAGAATGGGAAATTCAGGGTATTTTTTGAGAGTAAGACCACTTCACCACTAATGACCATATCTAATGGCGTTGTCAGAACTTTTTAACCCTTAAAATGAAAGCTTTGAGGGCCAACAGAGTAAACAGTTCAAATATGATACTCTAAATGTCAATGCTTCTCAATATACCACCAGAATCTGAGATTTTAAAACTTAATACTGTGAAAATCAATGACAGCCATACTAATCTGAAACGTTCTGCTCAAGTGACAAGGGTGGAAAAGACTGCAATAGTTAGCACTACACACATATTGGTTCCACTTTGAACTTTCTTCCCTGGCGAGGTATAAGCATTTATACAACACTTGGGTAGAAATCCCCAACAAAACGAGGACTGTAACTTAGAGATGAAAATGACAATGTGGGTGCCCGTCAGGCACCTTTCAGCACCAAACAGTACAAGCGTTTACTGTTGTACGTACATTTGCCTCAGCACATTTGGAATTGACGTAAATTCTTTATTTAGTCTTTTGGTTAATATATCCCTGCTGCTGTGAAGAATACTTTGTTCCTATAGCATGTGAGAAGCGCTACCTTAGGCCAATGTCATAGGAAAAGTCCCCCAGAAGCAAAGCCTGAGACAAGGATTTTCTTTTTTTTAAGATTTTTTTTTTTGATGTGGACCTTTTTTTTTTTTTTTTTTTGCGGTCCGCTGGCCTCTCACTGTTGTGGCCTCTCCCGTTGTGGAGCACAGGCTCCGGACGCGCAGGCTCAGCGGCCATGGCTCACGGGCCCAGCCGCTCCGCGGCATGCGGGATCTTCCCAGACCGGGGCACAAACTCGTGTCCCCTGCATCGGCAGGCGGACTCTCAACCACTGCGCCACCAGGGAAGCCCGATGTGGACCATTTGTAAAGTCTTTATTGAATTTGTTACAACATTACTCCTGTTTTTATTTATGTTTTGGTTTTTTGGCCACAAGGCTTGTGGGATCTTAGCTCCCCGACTAGGGTTCAAACCCGCACCCCCTGCAATGGAAGGCGAAGTCTTAACCACTGGACCACTAGGGAAGTCCCGGGACAAGGATTTTACTGCAAGAAAATTTTGATTGAGGGAGTGTTCTCAGGGGAAATCTGTAAGGAAGTGAGCAAAGCAGAATGGAGTAGGGGGAACAACTGAGCGGAGTCTAATTCAACCTGATCCCATAGGGAAATGTGAAGGGAAAATGCACCACAAATTTTCCCCCCAATTACTCACAACTGGTTGTGGGCTCCCCACAGCGGATGTACATAAGGCCACAGGAATTCCCAAACCAGGTGACTCTAGTCAGCTGAGGGAATTCACGGAGGAGAAGAGTGAAGCTGTGAGCAGCCTGTGTTCACAGCTGTTAGGGGAATCACAAGACATTGCCAGCCTGGGAAATGTGATTTAGGCTGAGCACCAAGAGTGTCTACCACGGCTATGACATGACACAGACATCATCAAGGGACAATGGACAGCATTAGTCATTAGTGAATAAGAGCTCATCATGATCTCTCTTCTTTCTAATATCCGTTATCCGCTTTCCAACATCATGTGTATGCGATGTGGGCTTTTATCCGTATTGTAATATTAACTGTAATGTTACCTTCTCATAATTTATTGGTTGCTTAAAGATCTACCCAGTCATGGCAGCCATTCCCAAACGACTTGTAAGGGTGATGGCGCTACCCGCTTCCAAACTCCTCCACCTCCTGTCTTGCACTCTCTTCCTTTCCGCCACCTAAACTGGCATAGCATTCATTCTATGAATATGGTAGAGAATAGATGCATGTTTCTCCACGGTGCTGAAATACCCTAACCTTGTCCCTACTTTTTTTCTTTATGCTTGTGGGAAAATTACTTTGACGTATACGTTTTTAGGGACTGCGTTTTTTTAAGAATGTGTTTCATGATTGGACGATGAGTACTTTAATATGTACATAGATGGTCAGTTAAGGTAGAAATCAACACAAATGGTTCAGGAGATCGTGGCACCCCATGACAGAGGAAAGTAAAGATTCTCGATGGGTTATTTCAGAGAATTGTTTGAGGACATTAAATATTCTTAATATTTATGTTAAGCAGTATTTCCTTATTCCTATATATGTTTAGAATAGAGCTACTTCAGTGATAAGCAAACGTTTGCTTGAATATAGTATTGACATTTAAATAATAAATATAAGAGACTTATACATTAAAGCGGCAATTTCTACTTACCACTTTGCTTACTTGCTTTCTTTCCTTTCCCCACTGACAAATTATTGCACAATAGCTTATGCTTATTGAAGGTGAAGACATTGATAGGTTTCTGACAATTTGCCAGGCTAACATGGAGAAAATAAGTTAAATGACATGGTGTCAGCCACAAGTTTGTGACGAGATGCCTTCTTCCTCTTAAAATTTCTTATACAAATTATATATTTTCTACTCTCTACAAAATTTGATATTCCTTATTTATAAATTGGCTGCATATTTTCTTAAACTGATGAACATATACAAGTGTCATTTGAATTTAGGGATGATTATTGACTTCTTTTGCATTCTTTCAACTGGCTTTGCAAAAAAAGGAAAATACCAAATAAATGTGGACTTAGAAAGGAAGACATAGTCCCCCCAAAGGATGTTCTCATATCCACGTCAAGGCTAATTAGCCCTCCAGAAAATCATATGAAGACATATGCATCCAGCTTCTGCTTAGTTACTCGCTAGTTCCCCGAGTTACCTCAAGCAAGTCAAACAGCTTCCTGACATTTCAATTTAATCATATAAACAATGAAAATAAAAATATCTTTCCTTCAGATTGTTTTTGGCCCTAGTGAGACATACATGAGACAATGCATTCTAAGATAAAAGTACTACATGAATGAACGATACTGCTGTTGTTTCATAAAGCAGGGAGATATAGGTATATAAGCGGTTAACCAGGAGAATACCATATGAGGATGCAAGTTTTTCTTCTAGGACTCCATTCACTACTTCAGAATTCAGGTAAAAAGACTTACATACTCTTCAAAAAATGGGTACCTTACTAACATTCCTCAAAACCACATATTCTGATTGAAGTAAAATGAGCTGCAGAAAAGACCCTGCAACCTACTTGAAGGGATATGGAAGCAGTTTCGTATTCAAGAGGGGACTCGGTAATGACCTCCTAAGCCTCCAAAGAAAGTTGGGGATTATATCCTTCTAGTATCTGAACTGTTTCCTTGAGAAACAAAATTAAAATTAATTTTTCTAAGACATGAGGTGGTTACTAAGTATAGAGAAGCTGAGGAGAACTTTAAAAAATAATAATAAATGTGGTTAACTAGGAGGATAGAATCTAGTTGTCTCTACTGAACATATAATTATGGTAGAAAATCTTAATCTCATTCTGACTGATTTTGGTTCTTGAATATATTCTTGAAAATCTCCCAAGGGCAGAGATGGCTATAAGAGTATTTATGAAAGGGTAACCATAAAGGACTGCACTTGGAAGAACATTTAGAAGAATAAACATATATTTTAAATATACTTTCATTCAGTTCACACACATAATATGAGCCCTGAGTCCATGTTTTTGAAAGTATAGCCATAAAGGAAGATAATATTCCAAAGAATAAGTGTATATAATGTAGTAATATATGAACTGATATACTATATAGTACAAACTGTCATCATATATATTAATATTCATTAATATGGACCCAAGGCTCATTTTTTATATCAAATTATATGCATAGTATCCTTAAGGATATACAATTATGAAGTCCTGGGAAAAAAAGCCTTATAGCTTTTACTATGTTGTTGGTAATTAAAAAACAAAAAAATATGCAAACAGAAAGAAAATAGCAATAAATATAATACTTTAAAATTATTATACCTATAATCGGATATATAATTCTTCCTTAACTAAACATCTTTAAAAATTTACAGAAGTTATCTAACCACATATAAACATAGTGAATTATATATAAATGTGTATATATATACAAACGTGTATATACAAGTTACATCAAAATCTGCTGACTTATAAAAGGGAGCAACGTAGAAAATTATTTTCTTATGAAACCTCTAATTCATTCATTTCTCTTTTCTTAACCTGATCTATAAGGTAGGCTGGGAAAAAAAAACACATTATTGTTGCTCAAATCTACTAATAAACTACCCATTCCTTTCATTCACCAAAAGTCAAAAGTACAGAACCATAAGGGCTGAGCCTCTCAGATTTTTCAATTTGTATAATTTGTCAAGTAGGAATATGTTTATACTTTGATTCTGCTTCTTCTCCTGGGGAAAATTTCCTTATGAGCTTTATAATTAAAATCAAGGAACTCAGTGAGATGTGTTAGTCATGTGGGCTCTAAGTTTGCCCCCAAATCTCAAACCATTCACCCAGGGTCGGTCTCCTTAGCTTCTCTGTGGCTCTCCACGCTTGACCATTGCCCCTGCTCCCTTCCCCACATTGACACAGTCTTTATATCAGTTTCTAGATTTAGGCCTTTTCTTGGGTGATTCTTTTACTACACCAAGCTGAAAAAAGATGCATACTTGGATATCGTATTGCTGGACTCATGGGCAAAGAACTAATCAAATTATCTTTCTCTGAAGGGACAAAAAGAGTTTTCTGAGTCAGGAAAATGATCTGTATAGGATTCACTATATTCAAGTGTATCCCTAACCTTTGCAATAAGCCGTTAGTAGATTGCTAACTGTAATATCTGAAAAAAGGTATAATCTGAAAAAATTTTTGTTGAGTTTAGAAAAGAGAATATATATTTTGACAGCATTTATAGCAATAACAGTAGCATTTACCATGCTTCCCATACTTAATAAACCACCTACACAACTTAAGACTTCTTTTAATGTGTGTGTGTGTTCCATTAGGACTTTTATTGAGGAGATTTGAAGGATTAATTTAATTTAAATGATCGTGCAAATATTACATGCTCTGCTTACAGTTTTAAGAAATCTGACTGTGAATAGCTAAACATTCAATTATTTCAATACTGTACACGAAGAAGTCATAGCTTCTACTTATAGTTTTAAAAGTGTTTTTATCTTTTTAAATATGGATTGTGAGTGAGGGCAAGAAATATATTACAGAAGTAAAAGAGAGAGGAAAGGATAATATGACAAGGAGGAGAGAAAGAGATTAAATTATTAGGTATTCTTTCTAACTTACAGCTCCAGATGAACAATAATCTGGAAACATCACAACTTTCTAATGAAGACTGGTATGACTGGTAACAAAATAACATATAATAAAGAAAATAGGATGAATAATTTCTTTTTAGCATTTCTAATTCTGAAAATATATGATTCCTATAACAACTTAAATATTTTTAAAATGACGGTTATTTGCTTGTTTGATAGAAAGATAACATCAGATTCTGTGTAGAGGCTCAAGCAAAAGGTCTCCATCACTATTTGGAAACTATCAGAGCAGAGAGGCCACCTGACCTAGCAATCATTAAACAATATCTATTAACTACAATGTCCTCAATGACAGAGAGTGATTTACCGCAAAATTCAGTCCTAGGTAGGGTCAGTGGAAGGACAGAAGGAACTGTATGGGTCCAAGATGGCATCAGTTATGCCAACAGCCATACAAAGTGGTGAAAGAACTGACAAACAGATCAGTACAACAGAAAAGAGAGCCTCAAAATAGACTTATGTAAATATGGTCAACTAATCTTTGACAGAGAAGTAAAGGTAACACAGTGGACCAAGGTCTTATCAACAGTGGGTACTGGAACAAACAGAAATCCACAGGCAAAAAATGAATCTAGACGCAGATCTTACACCCTTCAAAAAAATTAACTTAAAAATGAATCAAAGTGGATCATAGACCTAAATAAAAAACTATAAAACTCCTAGAAGATAATATAGGAAAAAATCTAGATAATCTTGCCATGGCAAGGGCTTTTAGATATAACACCAAAGGCATGATTCAATGAAAGAAAGAATTGATAAGCCGAATTTCACTAAAATTAAAAATTTCTGCTCTGCAAGAGATACTGCCGAGAGAATAAATAGACAAGTCACAGACTAGTAGAAAATATTTGCAAAAGATATATTTGATAAAGGACTGTTATCTAAAGTGTATAAAAATTCTTAAAACTCAACAATTTAAAAAAATGAACAATTTGATTAAAAATAGGCAAAACACCTGAACAGATAGCTCATCAAAGAAAACATACAGGGCTTCCCTGGTGGCGTAGTGGTTGAGAGTCCGCCTGCCGATGCAGGGGACACTGGTTCGTGCCCCAGTCTGGGAGGATCCCACATGCTGCGGAGCGGCTGGGCCCGTGAGCCATGGCCGCTGAGCCTGCGCGTCCGGAGCCTGTGTTCCTCAACAGGAGAGGCCGCAACAGTGAGAGGCCTGCGTACCGCAAAAAAAAAAAAAAACAAAAACAAAAACATACAAATGGCAAATAAGTATATAAAAATATAGTCCACATCATATGTCATTGGAGAGCTGAAAATTAAAACAACAATAAGATACCAATACATAGTTATTAGAATGGTCAAAATGTAAAACACTGACACCACCAAATATTTGTGAGGATGTAGAAAAACACGAACACTCGTTCACTGCTGGTGAGAATGCAAATGGCACAGTCACTTTGGAAGCCAGTTTGGCAGCTTCTTACAAAACTAAACATACTCTTACCATATGATCCAGCTATTATTATGCTCCTTGTTATTTACCCAAAGGATTTAACAATTTACGCTTACATGAAAACCTGCAGACAGATGTTCATAGCAGCTTTATTCATAATTGCCAAAACTTGGAAGCAACCAAGATATCTCTCAGTAGGTGAATGGATAAACTGCTGTACATCCGAAAATGGAATATTAATTGGCACTAAAAAGAAATAATACATTGAGTGGTGAAGAGACATGGAGAAATGTTAAATATATATTACTAAGTGAAAGAAGTCAATCTGAAAAGGTTTCATTCCAACTATATGACATTCTGGGAAAGGCAAAACTATAGAGGTAATAAAATGATCAATAGTTTTCAGAGGTTAGGAGGGAGAAAGGGATGAATAGGCAGAGCACAGACAATTTTTAGGTCACTGAAACTACTTGGTATGATACTATAATGGTGGACACGTGTCATTTTACATTTGTCCAAATCCACAAAATGTACAACAGCAAGAGTGAACTCTAATGTGAACTATGGACATTGGGTGATAATGATGTGCCAATGTACGTTCATCAATTATAATAAATGTACTACTCTAGTGGGAGGTTTGATAGCTGCAGAAGCTATCTATATGTGGGGGCAGGAGGTATACAAGAAATCTCTGTCCCTTCCATTCAATTTTGCTGTGAACCTAAAACTGCTCTAGTAAATAAGTTTTTTTTAAAGGTTAATATTAAAATAATTTTGAAAAATTAATCTCTGCAATTCATGATCCTAACAAACTAAATTTAAAAAAAAACATGTAATTATCTCAGTAGATAGAACAAAAGCATTTGACAAAATCCAATATCCACTTCTGAGTCTCACCAAATAGGAATACAAGGAACTTATGCAACTTGATAAAGGGTAGCTATAAAAGTGCTACAGATAACTTCATATATGATGGTGACAGAATGACTGTTTTCCTCCTAAGATCAGAAAAAGTCAACAATGTCCACTGACACCGTTTGTATTCAACATTCTATTATTAGTCCTAGCAAGTGTAATAAGAAAAGAAAAAAAAAATGCTCACCCATATTCGGAAAGAAAATGTAAAACTGTTTTTACTCATTAAATATAGTATCACCTAGGTAAAAAATTTGGTAGAACTACAAATACGTTACTAGAACTTGTAAATGAGTTTAGCACTGTGGCAGGATCCAAGATCAAGCAACAAAAATCAACAGTATTCTTATATATTAACAATGGCCAATTGGAAATCAAAATAAACAAAACCAAAAATGACTGGAGCACCAAAAATATTAAATATTTAGAAATACATCTCTCTCTCTGTATACTGAAAACTACAAAATATTACCAAAAAAAAAAATTAAAGAAGATTTATGTGAAGGAAAAGATAGATCATCCTAATGACTGTTAATGGGCTGGAGGACTCAACTGTGTGAAGATGTCATTTCTCTCTGAATTGATACGTAGCTTTAACACAGTCCCAATCAAAATCATTTTATTTCCACAATAGTAGAATTTTATTGTAAAAGTTAAAACATGATTCAAAAATTGCTTTGGAAAGTGAAATGACCTAGAATAGCCATATCAACTTTGCAAAGCAAGACCAAAGTTGGAGGAATAACACTCCTGATGTGATGACAGGCATTATTATAAAGCCCTGATAATCAAGAAAATATGTCATTGTCATAAAAATAACAAACTAAATGGAAAAGAATAGAGCCCCAAAATACACCCACATATATTTGAGAAACTGATTTTTTACAAAGGTGCATAAGAAATTTTATGAAAAAAAGAAAATTTTCTCAGTAGGAAATTCTGAAAAAATTAGATAACCACATATTTAAAAAAGGAACTTTAATACATACCTCCACCATATATAAAAAATAATTCAAAATAGATCACAGACCTAAATATAAAACCCAAAACTCTAAAGCTTCCAGAAAGAAACAAATGAGAAAAAAAAATCTGTGACTTTAGCTTAGGCAAAAATTTCCAAGTATATTACTTAAAGCATGATTCATAAGAAACAAATTTGATATATTGGATTTTACTGAAATAAAATATATCTACTCTTTGAAAGACACTCTTTGGAAAAAGAAAAGACAAAACACACCATGGAAGAAAATATTTCCAAATCGTGTATCTCTTGAGGGACTTTTATCCAGAATATGTAAAGAACTCTCAATATCCAATAATAAGGGAACAAACGATGCAACAAAAAAGGACAACATATTTCAACAAACATTTCATCAAAGAAGCTATTTGGATTACAAATAAGCTACATGAAGAGATTCTCAACACTACTGGTGATTGAGGAAATGCAAATTAAAATCATAATGAGATACTACTACAGATCTAGTTGATTAGCTAAAACTTTAAAGAGAGCATACTTAGTTGTGGTGAGGATATGGAGGAATTGGAACTTTCATATATGCTGGTGGTCATATAAAATGCTACAATCACTTTGAAAAGCAGGTTGGCAAGTTTTTATAAAGTTTTTTTTTAAATTTTTTTTTTATTTTGTGGTATGTGGGCCTCTCACTGCTGTGGCCTCTCTCGCTGTGGAGCACAGGCTCTGGACGCGCAGGCTCAGCGGCCATGGCTCACGGGCCCAGCCGCTCCACGGCATGCGGGATCTTCCCGGACCGGGGCACGAACTCGTGTCCCCTGCATTGGCAGGCAGACTCTCAAGCACTGCGCCACCAGGGAAGCCCTTTTTTTTTTTTTTTTACATACCCTACTGTATGACCCAGGTATCGAACTTCTAGATTTTTACCCAAGATAAATGAACGCAGATGACCATAAAAGGACATACAAGAATGCTTATAAAAAGCTTAATTTCTAACGATTAAAAACTAGGAACAACCTAAATATTTACCAATAGGTAAATGGATAAGCCAACAAAAACATATCCATACAATGAAATACTACCTAGTAATAAAAGTGAAATCACAACATGGATGAATCTCAAAAAGATTATGCTGAACAAAAGTCAAACCAAAAAGAAATATGTACTTCATTGTCCCATTGTTTAGAAGTTTAGAAAATGCAAACAAATCTGTAATTGTAGAAGACAGATCTGTGATTGCCTGGGGAGGACAGAGAAAGGGCAGTGCAGGGATGGGCAGGAGGCAGCAATTTCAAAAGGGCAGGAGGAAGTTTCGGGAAGTGACAAATATGTTCATTATCTTGATCATGGTGATGATTTCACGAATATACATAGGAAAAATAGGAAAAATAGGAAAAATAATTCACTTTAAGTATATGAAGTTTACTGTATATCAATCATATCTCAATGAAAGTGTTAAACAACAATCAAGGTTCTGGGTTTGATGGGCTAAGAGCCTACCAGATAGCCTCATCTTGACATAATACACATGGTAACTACTTGTAGACAGTGAAGTGTGAACCAATGGTACAAACTCTGATAGGGAGTTCACCCTGAAATCTTACCAGGTTGTTGAAACAGAAAACTGAAGCAGGGAAACCATGAAAGCTGATCTGGGACAGGAGAAAGCCAGGGAGGATATCTTTGAATTCTTTCTACTCACATCTCTGACTGATTGCTGAACCAGGAATGTATAAAACAGACTTAAAGCAGCTCAACCAAAGACAAAATGTTACTGAGTCCAAGCTCATACTGCTCACCACACGACAGGCCAATAAATCAAGAGATGAGATGTTGGGACATGGAACAGTGACTTTATTCAGAAAGCTAGCAGACTGGGAAGATGGTGGACTAGTGTCCTAAAGAACCATCTCTCCCTGAGTTAGAATTCAGGCTTCTTTTATACTAAAAGGGGAGAAGGTGTGGCTGGTTGTTGCAAAGTTCTTGATGCCAGAATCCTTTGTTCTTCTAGCTGTCCATGTAGGTCTGGTCACAATGTTCCTATAAACCTCCAACAAGACTACTCCTGTTATTCTCTGTTCTGCAACTTTTTATCTCTATATGAATGGAAAAGTGTTATACCTTTAAAGGTCAGATCCTTGAGAATGGGCTTTCATGTATATTTCAGACTATAGGGAATGTTCTTTTACAAAGGTGCATAGCCAGCATGACTAAGCAGAGGCAATAGAGCACAAGGGTTACAGCTAAGGAAAAAGATCCAATATGGACTCAAGTGTGTTCTCTGTTACAAAAATATCTAAACTCAGACTGAAGATACCACCCAATAGATCCTGGATAGTGAACATGAGTAGGCAGACCATGAGAGAATACGCAGTCATTTCCAGGAGAGCAGACATAGAACTTAGTTCCTATCTCTGACTTTTAGCCTGGGGCTAAGCACAGTCCATGGGGTAGGAACTTTGGAGGAGGAAGACTTGCATATCAAAAACCTGCAGTCTTTATGTTCAGAGGAGTTAGGAAAAAATTTTAAAAAGCCAAAAGACCATGAACAATAAAGAAAACGGAAGGACCACGAATGGGACTGAGTCAGAGAAATATCTCTTAAACCCTGTTTTGCCATCTCTTGCTGAACCCTGAGTTACACATACACACAACAGACTCTGAGGGGACACTTGCTTGGGACCAAAGTTCTGAACAAGGAAGGGAACTAGTGCATGAAAAAGTGTTTAGGTTCAATCTTCTAAAGAAAAGTACCTGATAAAACAAAGAAAGCAGTACTCATCACAGAAAAATAAAGAATCCAGAATTTCCACGACAGAATACACAAAAATTCTTTGACATGTAAACTATCAAGAAAATGGAAAATATTTTTTGAGAGTAAAGATATCAACCAAGTCTGACCTTGAAAGGAAACATGTTGAAACTAACAGACAAAGAATTTTTAAGTAGGTTTTAAACAATCTTCAATGAAGTAAAACAACATTTTTTGAATGCGTGAAAAATCTCAGCAGATAAATGGGAAGCCTCAGTACGAGGATAGAAATTCTAGAACTAAAAAATAACTTCTCAGGGAAATGAAAAATTAACTGGATGATTTAGGCAAATGTACAGGATAAAAGAGTAAATAAACTTGAAAATAGATCAAAAGAAATTATCCAAAGTGAGAAACACAAAGAAAAACATTTTAAAAACTGAATAGAGCCTCAAGCACATATATTAGATGATACTGACCAGTCAAATGTACACGCGGTTAGGATATTAGAAGGAAAAAACCTCCAGAAACTATGGGATCGAGAAAACAGTAGAAAACATCTTAAGTTGCAGAAAGATGGAAATTTGTAGATAGACCTAAAATTCTTTATTCAGAAAAAGTATCATTCCAGAATGAAGACAAAAATCACATTTTCAGTTAAAAGAAAATGAAGTGATTTTGTTGCCAGAGACTTGTACTGTAAGAATGCTTAAGGAAGTTCTTCAGGCTCAAGGGAAATGATAGTTGACGTAAACTCAGATCCTCAGAAAAGAATGAAGAACATTGGAAATTGGCAAATATCTGGACAGATTTAGGAAACTATTTTTGTCTTTTTCAAATTTGCATTTCCTTACAAATTATATAAAAATTTCAAAGAAATCTATTCTATTGTGAGAGTTACAATGTTTTTAGATGTATTATGTATAATAATTACAACATAAAGGACAGGGATGGGGATTTATTTATATTAAGGTTGCAAGGTTTCTATATTTTGCTTGAAGTAGTAACAGTATTATCTCTAATAAGAGGACTATCCTTATGTTAGTGATGCATATTACAAACCATAGGAAAACCATTATAAATATGCAAAAAAGCAAAGCTGAAAAGTGAACAGAAAATTTTAAAATTCTTAAAATTTTATTGAAGTATAATTGATTTACGATGTTATGTCAATTTCTGCTGTAAAGCAAAGTGACTGAGTTTTACATGTATATATTCTTTTTCATATTCTTTTCCATTATGGTTTATCACAGGATATTGAATAGAGTTCCCTGTGCTATACAGTAGAACCTTGCTGTTTATCCATTAGTCATTTTAATAAGAAGGGCAGGGAAACAGGAATAAAGAGAAAAAAAATGAAAAACAAAACAACTGGTAAATCCATTTTTTTTCTCAAAATGTGTCACGTTTGTCACAGGTTTTTTATAATTGATCTTAATGACAGTTCTTAAATTGGGTACAGAATGACCACCATTTATCCTGCTTTATAGATAGGTAGCTGAATCAAAGAGAAGGTAAATGACTTCTCCTGGGTTAAACTTTGACCGTTAGATAAGTATTTGTTGTCAACAGAAGATAAATTGGTTTTGCCTTTGTAAATCAATTCCAGCTGTTGACAGGTGAAATGTTGTATTTAGCAATGAATTAAGCACAGGGAAGAATGTATCAAATATATGTGTCCAAAAGAATGATTCTAGCTCTTTTGGGATCTTTGGTTATTTCTGCACTAACAACTGCTGTGGTTTTGTTTTTTGTTTTTTGGGTTCTTTTTGAGGGAAGCTCTTTCCACAAAGTAAATATGACCAGCATTTTAACAAAAGACTCTCATCAGCATCAATGAGAATATGTCCAAGATTAAAATTAATTTTATATTTTCATTTTCTAACTTGGATTCCATTCAAAAAATTTCTACTGGTTGCCAAATATATTTTACAGAGATACTGTACTATCTCAACCCATTTTCTTCTAATAATACTATTTATAGTTAGAAGGAAATGTTCAGTATTCAAATGTAGAAACAAAGTTACAGATACGTTAAGCGACTTGGCAAAGGTCATAAGGGCTAATAGCTGGTTTTCAGTTTGAAAGATGCAGCTATAAAGTATGAAGCTGTATTTTATCCTCATATAATTGCTGCAGGGGGAGTCCAAGAAAACAGTAAAATTTTACAGCAACTGATTTGCAGAATTTATCCATGTAGATGCACAAAGGAAAGGACGAGTATGAAAGGTCTAATTTAAATGCAAGTTACTGAAAAAAATAATCACATAAGTCATTTTTTCTTTCTAAAATACTCATTGGTATTTTATATTAGATTACTTTTGAACTGAGAAACTTCACCCTCTTCCACAGGGTAAGAAGAAAGGTCCAAGGGGTCCCCTTCTCTTCTGGATCCTACTCCAGTTAACACAGGATCCCTGAGTTCCCTTCTCAGATGCCCTTTTGCCTGTTCCACGTTCTGTACAAACTTCTTTTTCTGGTATGTTCTTGAGAAAACACATTTGCTGCCAGTGTGTATACTTCTCAATCTGAGTGGTAGCCAAGACAGATACAACTGACTGAGGGGAATGTGGGTGGAGTTGAGACATGTGGGTTGGATTGTCCAAATGCGTGCACCAAAGACCCCTGTCTGGATGCCCTGAGGTAGATGGTTAGGAGGAGGAGAATAGGCTTCAGCACTCACAGATACAACCTGCTGCCTTTGTAGTTTTTAGAGAAAGACTATGGGTCCAAAAGAAGAGAGCACAAATTCTAATAGTTCAGTGACAGACATCAGTATCTTCTGATGATACTATTTAATAACTTTGAACATGTCAACATTGGTCTGATGTTCAAAACTTGAGAACTGGTTTCAAAAGAACATAGAAACCATTAGTTCTAATAGGAGCTGTTGTAATTCCAAAGTATTAACATTTTTTTTTCTATCTTTAGTCACCAAGTATGTCCTTTTGTTCATAAAGCATTTTTTTCTTCCTTGTTAGGGTTTTAAAGGGGCAATTAAATATTCTATGAGTTTCTTGATACTTACTAGACAGAACCATATTTATTAATATAAGAAGACTTCCAGGGTATCCTTAAATCTCCTAAAGAATATTCTGATTTGATACTGCCCATTTCTTTCCCTTCTCATTCTTTGTTAAGCTTTATACTATTGCCAGATAGCTCCTTTGGGTTTTTCAGGGCAGAATCAGGAAGAGAGGGGGAAGGGAAAGAAAGTCATGGATGGCTAGGGCTTGAAGAAGAGTTTTCCATCCTCCAAGGACAGAAAGACTATATAGGTTGTAGAATGCAATGAAAGTAGAGGAAAAAAGAAAAGTTTGGGGGGTTTTTTTTGGAAAAATTTCTGTTGATCTTGTATTCCCCTCCTGATATATAAAGGCATGTAAAAATCTTGAAAATTGACAGTTGATGTAATAACTATTGCACCATGATACTGTTTTTTCAGAAAGAATGCTAGAAAAGTAGTTCTAGTGGCCTTGGCTTCAATGGGGTTGCATTCCTTTCTTTAGTACTAAGTTTTGATATTGGTCATCAGTTTGAAGAGAACCTCACAAGCTATTCACATTATAACCCAGAGAAAATGCAAGACATAAAAAGATGAGCAAAAAACTTAGTATGAGACAGAAGAAAATGTAGAAATAACTAACCTTAGTATTGACCATAATGATGCTCAGAAGAATAATCAAAGTTTTGAGGAGGAAGAGGTCAATTCCCCTTGAAAAGATACCAAAGATTTCAGTGTACATTTTAGAATAGTTTATCTTTTTTTGTTCTGTTTTGTTTTTAAAAGGAGGATGGCAATTTCACCCAATCCAAGTTACAGAGACCATTTTGAGAAAGAACAAGTAGTCTGTTTTGGCTGGAATATAGGGTACATATTGGGATAAAAAATGGTTAAAAAAGAAGTAGACTGGAATCAAATTTGAATAGTTTTAGATATAAGGCTTAAGAGACTGTACTTCATTCAAGAAGTAATGTAACCTTTTGAACATGGAAAGAAAACGACTAAACAAGTGACATGTATTTGGTAGTGATGTGTAGGATAGTTGCCGAATCACAGCCATAATGATGGCTGTCCAATTCACAGTGTATGTGTCTTATATATCCACTGCAGTGTCTGACTTTGGCCAATGTACAAACATGACTTTCCCCATAACATCCTAAAATTTTCAGATTAACTTCACTGATTACTTTGAAGAAAGCAATATAAAATAATGCTCAAGGCACAATTTTAAGCCCTAGTCAGTTTTCTCAATTTCAACTTTCTTATCCCCAAATGACCATAACATTGTATATCACATAAATTTTTCAACAATTAAATGTTACATATGTGAAGTTTAGAACAGCACCTGATAGAAAATAAGTAAAGAAAAAAAACTATTATTAAGACATTATAAAAAAGGAACCAAAAAATAAATTTAGTAGGACATAATCTGTCATAAGCTTTCTGTTTAAAAAATAGTAAACCAAACAGAAAAATATCGTTTGTAACAGATATCATAAAATCTGCTCTAATGAGAACTTACTGTCTATCAGTCAGAATTGCTCTCCTGCAGTTGCAAATGAATGCTTTGACAAATTTAAGATGTTATCAGTCAAAAAAAGTCAAGGGAAGTTCTCTTTCTTATCTTCAGATAGGGCTGCTATAAATAACACTTCTCTGGCAAAGCAGGCCTTCTCACAGGATTCAAACGAATCTCTATGAAAATCTTTCCCTTTGCACAGCTCTGGCTCAGAAACCCCAATGTAGGGATCTACATAGGTAAGTGCATGCTAATTTATTCTCTAGAGAGGAGAAATATTTTAAGATCAATGTCATCTAAACAAAAAGAATGATGTTGAAACAAATAACTTCTCTGAAGCAGAGAAAGAGAAGGGAAAGGGAAAATTTGGTTGGCAAGACCACACCAAAATATACCTACATAAAACACAGGCAAAAATAGAATAGATACATTACTAAAGTTCATATTTTAGATAAAAGAAAAAATATTAAATATTCTACAAGTTTTTAATATGTTAAGTTGAAATGTATTGTCAATATAAAAGATTTTGTTGTATTGCACCAATGTATTGTTGGTAGAAGAAAGCGACTCTACTAGTACAGAGTTACCACTCTTAGCGAAACAGAAAAATAAAAACATGTTTTGTAGAAATAAGTGATGTGATAACTTCCATCTCCACTCTCCCACACATACACACATAAATAAGAGTAAAATGCCTGGCAAGGCTTCGAAACGAATTCTATTATTCAAACTACAAATCCTTAGACATTTTAGTTGTGACCTCCAACTATCATTTTAATTAATCTTTTTAGTATGATACCCTATTTTCACTATGCTACTTATCAGAGTTCTCTTTAGACAATTAACCTTGTATTAGATGAAAGCATTCATCAGAGACACACACCTCAATGATCTATTGTATTTGCAGTGATATTTTAATTTTAGGTTAAAAATTCTGTTTCAGTCAGGGTTATTAGCACCTGCAACAGAAACTGATTCAGGCTAAATTTGAAAGGGAAATTATTGGAAGACTCTGAGGTAGCTTCTAGAACAGCTTAGAAATATCTAGGGGAAAGAGGCTTGGTTTTCTGTTCTGTGACCTGAAGAGGTAGGCAGTCAGAACTAAGCTTAACTACATCTAAGGAATGGTACGGTTAGGTTGTCACGTCACCACTGAGAATGAGATACTCTTGCTGACACCATCACTGTAACCAAGAGGAATCCTCTACTATGACTCATTACCCACCTTAGATTCAGCTCCTGTGTGGAAGGTATTATGGACTGAATCTCCCCACTACCCCCAAACAATTCATATGTTGAAGCCTTAACACCCATTGTGACTGTATTTGGAGACAGGGCTTTTAGGGAGGTAATTAAGGTTAAATGAGGTCATGAGGGTGGGGCCCTAATCTGATACGCCTGGTATCCCTGCAAGAAGAGGAAAAGATACCAGAGATCGTTCTCTCTCTTTTGCACAAGCATAGAGAAAAGGCCATGTGAGGACACGGTGAGAAGGTTATTTTGATAACCTTTAATAAAATGAGTTTGTGCAAAAATCAGGAAGAAGGTCTCTCCAGAAACCAATCACCAAGGTGATGGCACCTTGACCTTGGACTTTTAACTTCCAGAACTGTGAGAAAATAAATTTCTGTTGTTTCAGTCACCCAGTCTGTGGTATTCTGTTATGGCAGTCCAAGCAGACCAATACAGAAAGTCAAATTGGATTTCGACAACATGCCTACTCTCTGGTATCACTGAAGCAGGTGGAAAAAGTGAGCATCTGGGCTTCTGAGGTTTCGTCATGAATGCTGAGCCCTGTCGCTTGCCAAGACACACAGAAGGGGGAATTACTACAACATGTGGAAGAGACAGCCAAAAAGGCAATGCAGGTATAAATCAGGTTCTTTGACCAAACTCTACGGCTTACAAAAATACAATTTATAATATTACCATGTTTTCCATGCTTTAAAACATGGGAGTTGTACTAGACAAAATATTTTTCAAAATATTTAGTTACAAAAAAAATAACTATGGGCCAAAATATCTTTGCACTCAAGGCCTTACTTTTTTTGTTGTTGTTGTTTTTTGTTTTTTTTGCGGTATGCGGGCCTCTCACTGCTGTGGCCTCTCCCATTGCGGAGCACAGGCTCCAGACATGCAGGCTCAGCGGCCATGGCTCACGGGCCCGGCCGCTCCGCAGCATGTGGGATCTTCCTGGACCGGGTCACAAACCCGTGTCCCCTGCATCGGCAGGCGGACTCTCAACCACTGTGCCACCAGGGAAGCCCTCAAGGCCTTATTTTTAACTGTTCTTTTTTTAAGGAGATCTACAACATTTCTGGGCATATAAAGTACTTGTGTATCAACTCCATCATCTAAAATAGTACATCTAAAAATCTTCCTTTTGGAAAGAGAAAATAGTCATAATAATGTAAATGACAATAATCATTTCTGTCCATAAATGTCACCCCTCAACTGACAAAACATTTTGCAATAGCTGTAGTTAGATTTTGGTTTTGTTTTTCTGGCACTGGTGGCCAATTCTATATAATACAGGCTTTGTGTTCAGTATAGTCAGGCCCGTAAGAAGCAGCACAAATAAAATGTGGGCCCTCTAGGTGAGGTAATAATGTGAACACACAGATATAATGTGCTCTCTCCAATAATCCCCAATGGACATTAATGCTGAGGTACATGTTGAAATATCAATGAAATGTATTTTTACTTATCAAACTGTAAGACATTAAAAAATCCAACTACAAAATATTAGTGAGGATGTTCAAAAATAAATATAGTCTTATATCCCTGAGGGCTGTTCAAACTAGTAAAACATTTCTGACTGTAATAGGCAAAAAATTTAAAGTGTCCATACACTTTAAAGCAGCAATGTCACCTCTTAGAAGTTATAAGACAGAAACATGTAATTGAATGATGTCTTAGTTCAGGCTGCTCCACCAAAACACCACAGATTGGGTAACTTATGAACAAATTTATTTTTCACAATTTTAGAGTTTGGAATTCCAAGATAAGTGTGCCAGCATGGTGAGGTGAAGGCCCTCTTCCTGGTCACAGATTTTTCTTGTATTGTATTACCACATGGTAGGAAAGTGGGAGGGGAGTTCTCAGGCCTCCTTTACAAGGGCACTAATCTCATTCATAAAGGTTCCACCCTGGTAACCTAAGTATCTCCCAAAGACCCCGCTTCCTAATACCATCACTTTGGACATTAGGACTTCAACATATGAATTTTGGGAGGACAAATTCAGATCACAGTAAATTAGAATGTCCACTGTCGTAGAATTGATATTAGGGGAAAACTCAAACTACATGTCCAAAAATAAGGGATTATGTTAACAAATTATGATATGTATATTCAGAAGTTAAATATGTACTCAAACATTAAAAATTATATTTTCTAAGGACGTAAGGATATTGAAAAATTCTCAAGATATACCACTAAGTTAAAAAAATTAAAAGTTATGATGAACAGCTATTGAAAGAGAAGAGATATTTATCAAGGACCTAGGATGTACCACATGTATTGTGCTAAGAGCTGAAGATATAACAATAAACCATAGAGACAAGCACTCCTGCCCTTATGGAGCTTACATTCTATTCAGTGGAGACCAGAAATCACACCCACACACAGAGTATGTCAAGTGGTAGTAGTGCTATGGATAAAAATAAAGCTGGGGCAGCACCAAATTATGGGACAGAGGGAGGGTGTGGCATCCCAATTTTCAATGAGAGTAAGGTCAGAGAAAGCCTTACTGAAAAGTTGACATTTGAATAGTGTTGGAAGAGGAGAGCACAGAAGTGATGCATGAGACTGTAAGAGGAAAGAATTTTCCAGCAGGGAGAAAAGCAATTGCAATTCCAACAGAGAGAAGAAGAAATACAAATGTGAGAATTAATATGTTCTGAAATACTATTGAGGTGGTCTGCACATTCACATGATTGTTTTTATACTTTCCACAATAAATTCAGATAAAACAAAATATTTTTTAAAGACTGATGTCTTTGTGCAGTTGGAGTAATTAACCTCTAGTTTCTGCTCTATTTTAATACCTGCAATAAAATGAGTGTGCAAAAACAAAGAAAAGAGCTTATTTGTGGGAGCTGAGGCTCAGGCTTTGGAGGTCAGATCCCAGGGAGAGGGCTGGGGTTGGCTGCGTGAACACAGCCTTAAGGGGGCTAGTGTGCAACAGCTAGCCGGGAGGGAGTCCTGGAAAAAGTATGGACCTGCTGAAGAGGCAAAAGACCACTGTTTCAGGGTGCACGAGGAGAGGGGATTCAGAGCACCGCCTAAATGAGTTCCAGAGATAGGCACGAGCCGCGTCTATCAGCGTGGACACCAGAGACAGGCATGAGACACTAAGGATGCTGCTGCCGCCACCAAGAAGCCTGTGTGCAAGCACAGGTCACTATCCTCACCTCCCCTCCAGGGAGGCTGTGCAGCCCGCCACTGCCAGGGTCCCGTGATCCAGGGAGAACTTCCCTGGGAGAACACACGGCGCACCTCAGGCTATTGCAATGTCATATTGGCCTCTGCCGCCGCAGGCTCGCCCCGTATCCATACCCCTCCTTCCCCACAGCCTGAGTGATCCAGAGCCCCCTAATCAGCTGCTTCTTTAACCCCGTCCTGTCTGAGAGGGGAACAGATGCCCTCAGGCGACCTACATGCAGAGGCGGGGCCAAATCCAAAGCTGAACCCCAGGAACTGTGTGAACAAAGAAGAGAAAGGGAAATCTCTCCCAGCAGCCTCAGGAGCAGCAGATTAAATCCCCATAATCAACATGATGTACCCTGCATTCGAGGAATACCTGAATAGACAATGAATCACCCCAAAATTGAGGAGGTGGACTTTGGGAGCAACTGTAGACTTGGGGTTTGCTTTCTGTATCTAATTTGTTTCTGGTCTTATGTTTATCTTAGTTTAGTATTTAGAGTTTATTATCATTGGTAGATTTGTTTATTGATTTGGTTGCTCTCTTCCCTTTTTTTATATACACACATATATATATATATATATTTTCCCTTTTTCTTTTTTTGTGATTATGTATATGCTTCTTTGTGTGTGAATTTCTCTGTATAGTTTTGCTTTTACCCTTTGTACTAGAGTTCGGTCTGCCCTTTTTTTTTTTTTTTGTATAGTTTTTAGCACTTGTTATTGCTGGTGGATTTGTTTTGTTTTTTGGTTTGGTTACTCTCTTATTTCTTCTTTTCTTTTTTTCTTTTTCTAATACTTTTTAATTTTAAATAACTTTTTTATTTTAATAACTATTTTATTTTATTTATTTATTTTCTCCCTTTTCTTCTGAGCTGCGCAGCTGACAGGGTTTTTGTGCTCCGGCCGGATGTCAGGCCTGTGCCTCTGAGTTGAGAGAGCCGAGTCAGTACAACAGGCCACCAGAGACCTCCCAGCTCCATGTAATATCAATCAGCGAAAGCTCTCCCAGAGATCTCTGTCTCAACACTAAGACCCAGCTCCACTCAATGATGAGCAAGCTCCAGGGCTGGACACCCTATGCCAAACAACTAACAAGACAGGAACACAGCCCCACCCATCAGCAGAGAAGCTGCCTAATATCATAATAAGGTCACAGACACACCAAAACACGCCACTGGACGTGGTCCTGCCCACCAGAAGGACAAGATCAAGCCTCAGCCACCAGAACACCGACACCAATCCCCTCCACCAGGAAGCCTACACAACCCACTGAACCAACCTTATCCACTGGGGGCAGACACCAAAAACAATAGGAACTAAGAACCTGCAGCCTGTGAAAAGGAGACCCCCAAACACAGTAAGTTAAGCAAAATGAGAAGACAGAGAAACACAAAGATGAAGGAGCAAGGTAAAAACCCACCAGACCAAACAAATGAAGAGGAAATAGGCAGTCTACCTGAAAAAGAATTCAGAGTAATAATAGTAAAGATGATCCAAAATCTTGGAAATAGAATGGAGAAAATACAAGAAATGTTTAACAAGGAACTAGAAGAACTAAAGAGCAAACAAAAATGATGAACAATACAATAAATGAAATTAAAAATTCTCTAGAAGGAATCAATAGCAGAATTACTGAGGCAGAAGAACAGATAAGTGACCTGGAAGTTACAATAGTGGAAATAACTACCGCAGAGCAGAATAAAGAACGAAGAATGACAAGAATTGAAGACAGTCTCAGAGATCTCTGGGACAATATTAAATGCAGCAACATTTGAATTATAGGGGTCCCAGAAGAAGAAGAGAAAAAGAAGGGGACTGAGAAAATACTGGAAGAGATTATAGTTGAAAAGTTCCCTAATACGGAAAAGGAAATACTTAATCAAGTCTACAAAGTGCAGAGAGTCACATACAGGATAAATTCAAGGAGAAACATGCCAAAACACATATTAATCAAACTATCAAAATTAAATATAAAGAAAAAATATTAAAGCAGCAAGGGAAAAACAACATACAAGGGAATCCCCAGAAGGTTAAAAGCTGATCTTTCAGCAGAAACTCTGCAAGCCAGAAGGGAGTGGCAGGACATATTTAAAGTGTTGAAAGGGAAAAACCTACAACCAACATTACTCTACCTAGCCAGGATCTCATTCAGATTTGACGGAGAAATTAAAAGCTTTACAGACAAGCCAAAGCTAAGAGAATTCAGCACCACCAAACCAGCTTTACAACAAATGCTAAAGGAACTTCCCTAGGCAGTAAACACAAAAGAAGGAAAAGACCTACAAAAACAAACCCAAAACAATTAAGAAAATGGTAATAGGAACATACATAGCAATAACTACCTTAAATGTAAATGGATTAATGCTCCAACCAAAAGATACAGACTGGCTGAATGGATACAAAAACAAGACCCATATATATGCTGTCTACAAGAGACCCTCTTCAAACCTAGGGACACATACAGACTGAAAGTGAGGGGATGGAAAAAGATATTCCAAGACAGTGGAAATCAAAAGAAAGCTGGAGTAGCAATTCTCATATCAGACAAAACAGACGTTAAAATAAAGACTATAACAAGAGACAAGGAAGGACACTACATAATGATCAAGGGATGAAACCAAGAAGAAGATGATATAACAAATGTAAATATTTATGCACCCAACATAAGAACACCTCTATACATAAGGCAAATGCTAAGAGCCATAAAAGGGGAAATCGATAGTAACACAATCATAGTAGGGGATGTGAATATCCCACTTTCACCAATGGACAGATCATCCAAAATGAAAATAAATAAGGAAACACAAGCTTTAAATGATACATTAAACAAGATGGACTTAATTGATATTTATAGGACATTCCATCCAAAAACAGCAGAATACACTTTCTTCTCAAGTGCTCATGGAACATTCTCCAGAACAGATAATATCTTGGTTCACAAATCAAGCCTTGATAAACTTAAGAATATTGAAATTGTATCAAGTATCTTTTCTGACCACAAGGCTAAGAGACTATATATCAATTACAGGAAAAAATCTGTAAAAAATACTAATACATGGAGGCTGAACTATACACTACTTAATAACTAAGAGATCACTGAAGAAATCAAAGAGGAAATCAAACAATACCTAGAAACAAATTACAATGAAAGCACGATGACCCAAAACCTATGGGATGCAGAAAAAGCAGTTCTAAGAGGGAAGTTTATAGCAATACAATCCTACCTCAAGAAACAAGAAAAATCTCAAATAAACAATCTACACTTACACCTAAAGGAACTAGAGAAAGAAGGACAAAGAAAACCCAAAGTTAGCAGGAGAGAAATCATAAAGCTATAAATAGAAATGAAACTGAGTTATTTGTAGTGAGGTGGATGGACCTAAAGACTGCCATACAGAGTGAAGTAAGTCAGAAAGAGAAAAACAAATACTGCATGCTAACACATGTATTTGGAATCTAAAAAACAAACAAACAAAAATGGTTCTGAAGAACGTAGGAGCAGGCAGGATAGGAATAACGATGCAGACATAGAGAATGGACTTGAGGACATGGGGAGGGGGAAGGGTAAGGTGAGATGAAGTGAGAGAGTGGCATGGAAATGTATACCCTACCGAATGTAAAATAGATAGCTAGTGGGAAGCAACTGCATAGCACAGGGAGATCAACTCAGTGTTTTGTGACCACCTAGAGGGGTGGGATAGGGAGGATGGGAGAGAGACGCAAGAGAGAGGAGATATGGGGATACATGTATATGAATAGCTGAATCAATTTGTTACAAAGCAGAAAGTAACACACCATTGTAAAGCAATTATGCTCCAATAAAGATGTTAAAAATAAAAACCATAGATAGAGCTCAACGGGAATATAGTCAGTATAGTTTAGAAACCTGATCATTCACGTTGTATTTAAAGAGGAGTGAGCCTCAAATAGGATGAATGACTTGCCCAGTGTCTCACAGGTATTTTCTGGCAAAGCACAGCTCCTGTTTCACTGTCTTTTCCCCTGCATCATTCAGCCTTCTGTGGTTTTCCCAGGATTACAGAAATGAAGTCTGTGATTTCCTGCAGTTATTATTTATTCTAGTACTAAAACTTATTATTATCAGTTTCACAAGGAGCTACCTTCGTATTCAGCTTCTCATTTCAATCTAAAGTACTATTTAAGCTAACACCGATTTTCAGTGAGCTCATATTTGCAAAAGATTAGAAAAACGTCCTCACTGAGCCTACCAACAAAAATCACATCCTGAAGATAATACACATTTTCCAAATCAAAACACACGCTAAAATGTGTATTGCCCTAACAGATCAGGATGCATTATTATTCAAACAAAGTATCACATGCATGCCTTTCTACTACTGTGTATTACTTAAATGTGGCTTGAGTAAACAGCAGGTATTTAAAAAAAAAACTTATTTGTTTTACATAGTTATAACAATCACGGATATTTTGAGACAGTAGGTCAATTTGGAAAACAATGTCTACATGATAAAGTTAAAAGACATTTTATTAATGATGTTGAACCAAAAAAAAATCATCATAGATAAAATTTTAAAGACCTTTTAAAATAGAAAATTGAGCTGACCTTTGATTTCACTGGCTTAGCAGAATTATTTTAGGAACAAAATACACTCCTTTTCCACAAAGTTTCATATAGGTACAAAGTACAAAGCATTACAGGTTCATTAAGAATTAGGATATTTTTAATGTTTTATTAGAACTAAGACTTATCTTGCTAATTATAGATCACCAGCTCAAATGACATCAAGGCATATGTTTTGAAAATAGTGTTTTCCCTATGTGCGTGGACGTTTTACTCAAGTCTTCCATGAGGTCAATTTTGCAAAGTGATTTGCAGTCACAGGACCAATCTGCACTGCTCTGGGCGGGGGCAGGGGGTGGTGGGCGGCGGGAGCTGCCATGCATCACTCAGCACATTCATGTTGCCTAATAACATGACCTGTCTAGCTAGGACCAAACCAGCATCTGGCCCTGCACCTGGCCATGAAAGCACGGAAGTCATCATCCAGAAGGTATGGTTCTGTATGCATTTTCTATCTTAGGATGGTTAGAGAGAATCATTTAAAAAGATGATCCTATTTTGGTTCTGTCACCTATAGCTGTATCACATTTCCTGATTTGAGGGCATAATCATTGAAAGATTACCCACTATCCCATAGGCCACAAAAAATTATCTTTTTCCCCTAAAAATTAACCTGGATGCAGTTAGAGAAAGTGTTATTGAGATAATCGCTTTTTATTTTCGTAGAGTTAGGGTTGGGGACTTTGAAAAAATGCTGCATTTTGGTATAATTCAACTGATATATTCATATAGTTACAAATACATAGATATGTCTTAATTTTCTTCTGGAAAAATATTTGCCAGCCTATTTCACCTGAAAGCCAACATAGCAGAGTGGTTAAAAGCACTCCGGATGTTCAAGTACAGATGTGCAGGTTGTGTACTGCTTAACTTCTGAGTATGACACCACTGTGTGGCCCTGAGACTTCATTCTGGAGAACAGCTGGTGGGTCCAAAAGTCCTGCTATGATGCTTTCTATATTTTGGAAACTTTGACAGGGAAATTAATACCTTGGTGTTTTATTTCCCTCTAATATGAATAATACTAACGCCCTCATACGAGTGTTGGGAGGGTTGACTGAATTAATAAAAGTATAGTACTTAGAAGCATTCTTGGGATAAGTAAAAAACCTAAACGATTTTTATTCTGCAAGTAATCTTTTCAAAATTATGAAAGACATTGTTGATGTGCTAATTACAGTTCTCAACTGAATAATTCCCTTAGGCCTTATTCTATCATGGCAACTGATGTACACTATAGAATTTGGTTTACATAATTTACCGCCTGGATATCAAACCTTGTATATGAAGAATATAATAGAACCAGAGAAGTTTAGTGTATAGAATATGTCCAACTGATATGTAAATGCAAATGAGTATTTTAAATCTCATGTGAAGATGAATTTAAAGTACACTGTGTGGACAGCTTTTATTTATGGGGATTGAACAATCAAATAACTATTAGAATAAAAGGACACTCTTTTCGCCCCATGCTAAAATAGAACCTGGTGGTCCCAGTGTAGGAGCAATGTGGAAAATCTTCTGGTATACTATGAAATTATAAGAGAAATGTGTTCTTGGCCAAAGTTACCAAAAAAAATATGGACCAAGGAATAAATGCTATGTAACTTTTAAAATAATTTATAAAGATCAATATTGGAAAACACTGTGTAGGTAAGTGAGGGTCAAAATAGAGTATATGTTAAAGAGTTGATTTCCTAAACCATTACTAGATGATTTTTATAAGAATATCTCAAAAGTAGCTGTGGATTTAATTAGGAAGTAGATATCAAGGTAGCATTCGTACCTTTATTTACCAAACATTTATTGAGTGTCTTCTATGTTCTAGACCTGGTGTCACCAAGAATTATAACATACTGCACTTTCTTTTTCTCAAGTAGATTATACTCCATAGGGGAGAAAAACGTGAAATTTTTTATAGCATGAGATCAATGTTTTTAATGTGTGGGCAAAACAACATATGAGGACGACTTAAATAAGCCTAGAAGAATCAGAGACCGCTAGAGACTTTCGAGATAGTCTTTATTTTAGCAACAACCTAAAATACAGTTAGAGTGTATGCCTGAGCCGTACTCAGAACAAGAGAACTCAAAGGCACAGCAGCAGCTCTAAAAACTATCTGAAGTTCAAGACAATTACTTCATCTACCAAGAAAGACTGATGACTTTTTCCACTACCCTTCACTGAGCATTACGCACATTCTCCAAAAGGGTGTGCATGTGGTCGTTAATTCTGTTTGATTTGCATAAAATTTGCTTCAAGATTGTGCTAGGTATAAGCCTATTAGAGACGAAAATTCCCAGACTAACAGAGCTCTATGTGCTTCCCTGCTAAGGATACCTGGGACAAGCACTCAAGGAGAGAATCAAGCACCTATTTTTCAGCACCGTCTGCCAAACAACACAAACATTATGTTCTTCTATACAAATTATTCATTAGGACACTTGGAGAAAAATTGAAAGATGTATCCACTGATTTCTGTTTTTGTTAGTAGGAGAATACTTGGAACTTGTGCTTCTTAGAATTAGTCACCTGTAATGAATTACTGAATACACTAGCAGATAAAAGGAGAATTAGGAGATGGGGAATCAAGTTATGGCCCTATTTAGCATCTGGTGACTGAATAAAAGGAAATATTTCGAAAAGAATTTCTAAGAGGAAAAGCGATTTTTATTCTTCACAAGATGACTGCTAGGATGCTACTAAATTGCATAGAAGAAATAAATAACATCTAAAATCCTCAAATCTTCCCTCTTCCATACAATGTTCTTATATCATATGATAATAATAATAATTATCTGTCTATAATGTGACTGAACATTCTCAACCAGCTTATAGTGTTTTCTCGTCACGTACACAAACATTTACATACTGACCTAAATCCTCTCTCATGCTGCTCAGAAGGTAAAAAAGAAAAAGCTTTCTTTTTTTTTTTTTCTTTTTGTCCCTCACCTCATTTTCCCAGATGGTATTAAAATTGAGTTCAAGCCAGCCAGTACCTGTGTGGATAGCGGGGGATTTTTTGCACAATTTATTTTTGAATTTTCTCATAAAACGTTCACTAATTACAGAAGCAGCATTTGGACATACAAAGAAAAATATAAAAATTCAAATGATGAAATAACTTAAAAAATTATCCACACTTTGTTTTTTCTGCCTGAACTTTCTTTGGAAGAGCACTGGAAATAACAAATTATTAAATTAATTTATTGAGAGAGGATTACACTCTCTTATTGCTTCATTATTATGTAACTGGAAAACAAATCAAGCAGTAAGAATGAGTTTTGGAATCTAAAATAATAGCAGTGATTTTGATTTTTTACTAGATCTACGTCTAATGTACTGCATGTTCCTTGTCAGCAAAGAGAATTCTCTATTTGGTAATTAGTCAACACTCAGGAAGAATATTTTGAATGAATAGAAAAGAATGAATGAGTTTATTCAGTACTACATAAACCATGAGGGTTATCAGGGACCTTCTCATTCCCTTGTACCAGATATTGAAATCAGTATCCAAAGGATCTCTATGGAAGAGGAGGATGCAGTAACAACTTTGCTATCATTTTTTGATGAAAATCAATAGCAGGAAATCAGGTGACCTTCCTTCTATAACCAAGGATTTGTTAGAAAAGGTGACTTTCCTTTCTATGGAAGGAAAGTAAAAATATTAAGAAAGAGAAAAAGAAAAGAATGAAGGAAGGGAGGGAGGGAGGGAAGAGCTATAAGACACTTCCATGAACGAGTTCTTTTTTAATAATTTTATTTATTTATTTTTGGCTGTGTTGGGTCTTCATTGCTGTGCACGGGCTTTCTCTAGTTATGTCGAGGAGGGGTTGCTCTTTGTTGCAGTGCACGGGCTTCTCCTTGCACTGGCTTCTTTTGTTGCAGACCACGGGCTCTAGGCCTGTGGGCTTCAGTAGTTGTGACTCACAGGCTCTGGAGTGCGGGCGCAGTAGTTGTGGCACAGGGGCTTAGTTGCTCCGTGGCATGTGGGATCTTCCCAGACCAGGGCTTGAACCCATGTCTCCTGCACTGGCAGGTGTATTCTTAACTACTGCACCACCAGGGAAGCCCAATAATGAGTTCTATAATGAAAAGGTTTTTGAAAACAGTTAAAAACAAAACTAATTCCAAAAACTGATATAAATATGGTAACTTGAGAGGAGGCTCATATTTAGCCTATTCTTTAAAAAGTTAATAAGGAAATAATACATGATGACAACAACGACCTCTCTGAAGTATGAAGAAAATGAATGGGAGGTAGAGAAAAAAATATAATTCAATCATATTTTATATGATTAATTCAAGCTATATGATTAATTAAGCTAAATCAATTAATCAGACTTTCATCTTGTAGTGTTGGAATTACCTTGTCTTAGAATGTTGAGGAGGTTTTCACCCTATACCTTATAATTTTGACTGTGACTCAAAGCACAGGGCAATTAGATGCCAAGAAGCCAACATTCCAAACTGAACTGCCAAAATTGGGGGCAGACCACTCAAAACTGGCTCAAATGCCACTAGCTGCCACTTAGCCTTTTCTCTATTCCCAAAGGAAGCTGGTGAGAAAGGGTTGGAGAGGAACAAAGGTAGAAATCAAAGGTCACCAACTGATAGAAAGTGTAGTAGGATCACATTGAGATTCTTCCACAGGTGCCCAAGTTAAAGGGGTGTGATGGAGTTCCAAGAAAACCACCCATATAATTGCAGGGTGTACAAAATGGAAAGCAATTGATTGGAAAGCTGATTGGACACCAGATTTGCGTAACCATCTTCTACATCTCAGTATGGGAAATAGGCATTGAAGTCAGATGACAGGAGTCAAGCAAGGAACAGAATTCACCAGAATGTTAACAGTGCCTGTTTCCTCAGTAGCCATATATTGGAAGATTTTTAAAATATGTATTTTTCTCTATTTAAAATGAGAATACATGCTGGGCATACAGAGAACTACCTCAACATAATAAAGACCGTATATAACAAACCCACAGCTCACATCATAACAGTGAAAAGCTGAAATCATTTCCTTTAAAATCAGGAACATGGCAAGGATGTCCACTGTCACTGCTTTCATTCAACGTAGTTTTAGGAGTCCTAGCAATGGCAATCATAAAAGAAAAAGATGAATTGGGAGATTTTGATTGACATATATACACTAATATGTATAAAATAGATAACTAATAAGAACCTGCTGTATAAAAAATAAAATTTAATTTAAAAAAAAGAAATAAAAGGAATCCAAATTGGAAAAGAAGTAAAACTGTCCGTTTCCTGATCACATGATTCTATACACAGAAAATCCTTAAGACACTACCAGAAAACTACTAGAGCTTATCAATGAATTTGATAAAGTTGCAGGATACAAAATTAATACACAGAAATCGGTTGCATTCCTATACACTAACAACAAAAGATCAGAAAGAGAAATTAAGGAACTCCCATTTACCGTCTCATCAAAAAGAATAATATACCTAGGAATAAATCTACCTAAGGACGCAAAAGACCAGTACTTCAAAAACTACAAGATGCTGATAAAAGAAACAAAGACGACACAAATAGATGGAAAGATACCATGTTCTTGGATTGGAAGAATCAATATTGTGTAAATGACTATACTACTCAAGGCAATCTACAGATTCAATGCAATCCCTATCAAATTACCAATGCCATTTTTCACAGAACTAGAACAAAAATTTTAAAATTCGTATGGAACACGAAAGACTCTGAATAGCTAAAGCAATCTTGAGAAAGAAAAACGGAGCTGGAGGAATCAGGCTCCCTGACTTCAGACTATACTACCAAGCTACAATCATCAAAACAGTATGGTACTGGCACAAAAACAGACATATAGATCAATGGAAAAGGATAGAAAGCCCAGAAATAAACCCATGCACTTATGATCAATTAATCTACGACAAAAGAGGTAAGAACATACAATGAAGAAAAGACAGTCTCTTCAATAAGTGGTGCTGGGAAAACTGACAGCTACATGTAAAAGAATGAAATCAGAGCATTCTCTAACATCATATATAAAAAGAAAGAAAGAAAGAAAGAAGTCGAAATGGATTAAAAACCTAAATGTAAGACTGGATACTCTAAAGCTCCTAGAAGAAAACATAGGCAGAACACTACTGACATAAATAGAAGCAATATCTTTTTGGATCCATCTCCTAAAGTGATGAAAATAAAAACAATAATAAATAAATGATACCTAATTAAACTTAAAAGCTTCTGCACAGCAAAGGAAACCATAAACACAATGAAAAGCCAACCCACAGAATGGAAGAAAGTATTTCCAAACAATGCGACTGACAAGGGATTAATTTCCAAAATATGCAAACAGCTCATATAGCTCAATACCAAAAAGATAAACAATCCAATCAAAAATGGGCAGAAAATCTAAATAGTGATTTACCCAAAGAAAACATACATATGGTCAAAATGCACTTGAAAAGATGCTCAACGTACTATTACAGAAATGCAAATCAAAACTACAATAAGGTATCACCCGTCAGAATGGCCACCATCAAAAAGTCTACAAATAATAAATCCTGAAGAGGGTGTGGAGAAAAAGGAACTCTCCTACACTGTTGGTAGGAATGTAAATTGGTACAGCCGCTATGGAGAGCAGTATGGAGATTCCTTAAAAAACTAAAAATAGAGTTACCATATAATCCTGCAATCCTTCCCCTCTCCCCAACACACAATTTCCTCCATTATCAAACTTCATCACTAGGGTGGTAATAACATTTGTTATCATCCATGAACCTACACTGAGACGTCACTGTCATCCAAAGTCCATAGTTTACATTAGGGCTCACTCCTGGCGTTGTTATATATTTGTTAAAACCCATAAAATGTACATCTATCCATCATTAAGTATCACAGAGAATTATTTCACTGACCTAAAAATTCTGTGCTCTACCTATTTATCCCTTCCTCCCCACTAACACCTGGCAAACAATGACTTTTCTTTTTCCTTTTTTTTTTTTTATTTTACTGTCTCCATAGTTCTGCCTTTTCCAGAATGTCATATAATTAGAATCCCACAGTATGTAGGATTCCCAGATTAGATTCTCTCACTTAGAAATATGCACTTAAGGTTCTTCCAGGTTTTTTCATGGCATAACAGCTCATTTCTTCTTAGTGCTGAATAGTATTCATTTTCTGGATATATCAGTTTATTTATGAATTAATCCACTGAAGGACATATTGGTTGTCCAAGTTTTGACAATTATGAATAAAGCTGCTTTAAACATCTGTCTGCAGGTTCTTGTATGGACATACTTTTTACCTCTTTTGGGTAAATATCAAGGAACTTGCTGGATCATATGGTAAGAGTATGTTTAGTTTTGTAAGAAAATGCTGACCTGCCTTCTAAAGTAGATGTATCAGTGTGCATTTTCAGCAGCAACGAATGAGAGTTTCTAATATTCCACATCCTTGCCACTATTTTGGTGCTGTCAGTGTTCTGGATTTTGACCATACAAAGAGGCGTGTAGTATGCTACTGTTGTTTTAATTTGTTGTTTGAATCTAATAACATATGATATGAAGCACATTTTCATGTGCCTATGTGTCTTCTATTGATCTGCCTTAGTGATAGGCCCATTCAGGTCTTTTGTCCATTTTATAATTGGGTTGCTCAATTTCTTATTGTTGAGTTTTAAGAATTTTTTTGTATATTTTGGATAAGGGTACTTTATCAGATATATTCTTCACAAGTATTTTTCCTCCATCTGTGGCTTGTCTTCTCATTCTCTTGACAGTGTCTTTCTCAGAGCAGAAGTTTGTAATATTAAGAAGTCCAGCTTATCAATTCTTTCTTCCATGGATCATGCCTTTGGTACTATATCTAAAAATCATTGCAGTACCTAAGGTATCTAAATTTCTCCTATGTTATCTTCTGTAAGTTTTATAGTTTTGCATTTTAGCTTTATGTCTGTGTTGCACTTTGAGCTCATTTTTGTGATGTGTATAGGTCTGTGTCCAAGATTAATTTTGTTTGGTGTAGATGTCCAGTTGTTCCAGACCATTTGTTGAAAAGACAATATTATCTCTATTATATTCCCTTTGCTTCTTCGTCAAAGATTACTTGACTATACTTATAAGGGTCTATTTCTGAGCTCTCTTTTCTATTCTGTCGATCGATGTGCCTATTCGCTCATCGTTACCACACTGTCTTGATTACTGTACCCTTATTACTAAATCTTGAAATCGGGTAGTGTTAGTCCTCTGACTTTGTTCTCTTTCAGTATTGAATTGGCTATTTTGGGTCTTTTGCTTTTCCATACAAACTTTAGAATCAGTCTTTAAATATCCACGAAACAACTTGTTAGAATTTTTACTGAAATTGCATTAATAATGTATTAATTTTTAATAAAATATTTTAACCTGCCAATTGGAAAATTGCTGACTTAAGTACTATTCAAAATAAGAGGAAATGTCCATGTTCACTTTTAATAAAACTGTGTAATACTTAATTTTGTAGTATGAAAACATTGTGCATTCACCAGTATTATATAATAACTTAAAATCAAGGCCTGTGAGAAAGGCAATGTAAACTTTTGTAGATTCTTTTAATTAGTATATTAATCAAAGTTTGAGAGACAGTCTGGTGAATACCTACACTTCCATTAATTGATTACATATATAATGTATACTTAAGATGCTCAATTCCTTTTTACAAAGTAATTGGACACCATATTTAAAACCAAACAATTGTATTAGTTGGATTTTTTTTTAGTATAAAGTAAGTATATAAGAATGAATAATTTCTGTTTAAGTAAGTATTGAGAAAGACTTACTGGTCTCTGTTCTGTATATGCTACATACTTTTTTATTTTCCTGAATGGATAGATAATACAAATAACTAATTCAGTTTAACAAATACTGACTTAGCACCTACCACATGTAGCATCCTGTACTGTATACGGTGTAATGAACTCTTTCTACCCTCAGGGTACATCCATATCTATAATAACATTTTACGTTACATACAACAAGATTCTTATTTCAGTTTTTACTCAGATATTATTTGAATTAGATGATGCCCTTAAAGGCTAGTAAAACATAGGCAAAAAATATAAGTAGCTGGTTTGGAAATGTCTGTATACTATGACAGACACTTTGTATGTGGCATCTCAGTTAACCTCAATAACTCTGCAAATTAAGCATTATTATGTTCATTCCATGCCAGGGACATTTACTCAAATGAATTAAATAATTTCCCCTAAATCACACTTTTCATTAGTATTCAACAGTCTCTTTTTCTAGGCCTCCTTCTACCCTGCCTCCCCAGCTTCTAAAGGAAAACAAGGACATTTAGATAAACCAGGTGGCTTTTTCTTTCTCCTCTCACCATTACTAGATTGTCTTCAGTGTGCTTGATTTCTCAGAACCCATGAAAACCTCTCACAGGAGGAATAACAGTAGATGAATTTTATAATCATAAAAAAGCTTCTGATATGAGGAAAATTGGGAGTGATAGCAGTGAGAACTGTCAATAGTGAAAGAGAAAAAAGAGGCAATGGACATCATGAAAGAATGTTTGCATTGGTGTGATAAATAAAAGCCCAAAGAGGGATGAGTGAAAACATGACAGTAGGAAAAAGTAATCATGAATTGATACAGGAGAACAATGATGATTTAATCACGACTTCCTTCTAAGGCTAACCATGCATAATTACCCTGATCATAGGCCTGTTAGTTTTTTGTGAGTAGAAAACAAAACCAAACCCAGTTTTTGCACATTTTGATAGCACTGGATGACACAGGCATACATCTGGCTCACTCTTCATAGACAACATTAGGATTCCTCAGTGAATGGATATCCTTTAAGAACAAACCAAAAGGATTACTGTGTCATAACTAGACCTTCTTTCGCCCTCCATTCAGTTCAACTATGACCACATATGCTAATGGGTAGTTGATAATAGCCATCTGGGCAATAAACTCTCAATTGTGACCTTTAATTGTGTCACAGAAGCCAAAATGAGAAAGCAAGCTACTTTTTTCCTCAGCCAATTAATTTTATTGCTCATTTCATGTATTTAATTATTCACAGCTTTATAAAAAGATAGAAGTTTCAAAATGGAATGGACTTTGTAGTTAGTGTACTCAAGCTTCCTTTTCTTAAATGTACAAAACATTTTAAATGTGAGTTGATGCCCAGTGTAGACATGGGAAAATCAGGGCGATATTGTTGGGCGACTGCTCTAATTAAATGCTGAGAGCTTTGATGAGGTACCATCTGTAGGCTCTGCCTTCGCTTCTGCTGGTCCCCGAAGGAAGGTGACCTGTTTGACACTGAAAGTGCTTCCATCTGCAGGGAGAATGGTGCTGTTTACCAGCAGACCTGGCAGTTAACTGTGCCTCACACACAAATTTAAAGGGGACTTTCTTTATTCAGAGATTTAACTCAAATTCTGCATATCAAAGGGGAAAAAACTGGGAAGTGCTCACAATGAGCTTACAGACAAATATACATGTCTTATAAACATATATTTATACATTTGTGAGCGTGTGGGGGGGGAGAGAGATAAAATGAGTATGTATGCAGATTAATAAAATACATTTCTTCTTAATTCTAAAGTAACAAAGAATCAAATCTCTAGCCAGAGGAAGCCCTAAGTTTTGTCCTTTACCTGCACAAGGTGGAAAGACTATGTTGAAAGACTCTGAGCTGGAATGATGCAACCAAATCTTCACCCAGGCTTGATGGTTCATATAGCAAGTGAAGACTCTTTGGTAAATAATTATTTAGTATGTATAGACAATGGGCTAGGGCAAGGGGAGCTGCAAGAAACAGCCTTTCTTTTTGGACAGATTATGATAATGATTATGATAGAGTGATGATGATGATGTACATGAGCCATATTTTCTTAATATTTTTTTCTGGAACAAAATGTAGAATACATAAATACAGAATAAAATACATTGAGAGTCTAGACAATACTTTGACCATCTGGATACATTTGTATAAATCCATCCCCACTAGATGATAAACTGTATTATTAAAGGACGATTACTCTTTTGTTTTCTTTGATTTGTACTTTGTATTTCCATGGTGTTTTGAAGAAAGTAAATGCCCCATCCAAGCAGAATTAAATTTATATATGTAATAAATATGAGTCTATATATTTTTCAGGATATGCAGATAATCTTTTAAATAAAACATTCTTTGAAACATACTTCTAATATTCAGGCTCATTTAAGATTTTCTGTAACATTAAAATTAATTTAATTTTTACCTGTGTATTGAGTTACTCCTACCTTTCAAAAATAGACTGTACAAAAAATAAATTCTAGGGTTTAGAATGAAAGAAAAGGTGAGAAAAAAGAGAAAGATCAGAAAGAAGTGGAGAATGCATGAAGAAGAAAGTAAGTGAAGATGAAATAGAACAGAGTAAAATAATAACTGATTAGTAAAGAAGGGGGTGGGGGAGGGAAAGGATAGAGGGACAAAGAAAAGAGGAGGAAGAGAGAAAGAGGAGGTTTGGGGGAGTTGGTGAAAGAGAAGGAACAAGTACGCAAAGAAAAAACAGGAGAAAAAAGAAGAGAAAGATAAAAAAAGGGAAGAAAACTACATAAAATGATGCCATACAAGCACATAACTCGAATAAATAGAAGGCCTAAAAAGCCCTAACAGTCTGCATGAGCAGATACCTTTACGTATTACATTAGGAAATATAACTAATTCCTGAATCAGTTTGAGAAATTTAGATTTGACATTATAAGTGAATCAGCATTATATTATCTAACACTATTCTTACAGCACACACAACTTGTAAAAAGGATGGCAAATACTTTTCAGTTTGATTTTTATGCTAAAATAGTTTCTTCATCTGCATGTAACACTGGGTCACTAAGGAAAATTACATGTTAAATTTTGAAACCAGATAAACTACTATTATTAAAGGTTATAATAGTAGTTTATTTTTTCTCTTATGATAAAAATAGAATTTAAGGTAGATTATATTTTGTTCTAGCCAAAACAAATAGAATGAATCCATTTAATTCTCCAAATATAAAGGAAGAACCCACCCCCACCTCCTCTTCAGTAGAATACAGAAAAACCTATCTGAATTGTCAAGGACCTGATGTAACAGTGGAGTAGCTTGCTTGGAGGAGAGAGACTGAGACATGGGCCTTCAAAGTTCAAAGCTATGAACATATTTCTGATGAACGGAGGTCACCACAATCAAGAACTGATTAGACTGAAAAACATCTGGAATGGAAGTGCCCTTAAAAGATAAGGGAGGAGAATGTTTGTCCCTATTATCCAGGGACCGAGTTCAGGGTCTAGCCCCTCAGAGAGCAGTGCAGTTTTCCCTGGAGCTATGAAAACAACAGAAACCCTTCTCATGGGCATCCTGACCTTGAAGAAAAAAGCCACTTTAAGGTGAATTGAAGTAGCTGACCCCAAGAATTAGTAGTGGTGGCAGTACAACTGTGAGATGCCTCTCATCATCATGACCATGGCACCAATACCAGTCCTCCTGATGCAACACACATCAGAGACCCATGAAGAAGGCCAGCACAGCACAGAGAACTGAAATGCATTTCTAAGACCTTTCCAGAGTCCCTTCCTCCAATAAAGGACCATGGGGCATCCAGGGGGGAAGGGTGGGGGGAAGGGATAGTTTGGGAGTTTGGGGTTGACATGTACACACTGCTATATTTTAAATGAAAAACCAACAAGGACCTACTGTATAGCACAGGGAACTCTGCTTAACATTATGTAACAACCTAAATGGGAAAAGAACTTGAAAAATAATTTTAAAAATAAAAAAGAATTAAAAATAAATAAATAAAATAAAGGACTGTGCAGTTTATAGTCACTCACTAAATGCTGCCAATCAAAGTCACCCCCACAGATACTGCCAAAACCACATGACCTTCAGCTTACATGGCATCAAGCCTCATAACACATGCTGGGAGAGATGGCAAAGAGGCAAATGAGAAGACAAATAAATATTTTAGGAAGCAAACTAGTTTGGAGGCCACAGAGCAGATTACAGATAGCTTGGGAAATGGGTATGGGAGGGGAATGAAGGAATCCAGGGTTGTGTAGAGCTGAGAACTGTAGAACAACATAGGGGTGAGAATTTAGAAGATGGTAGATGATTGGAGAGGTCTATATACAGGCCTTTGCAATTGTCCCAGCATTAATTACCAGGCAAGTAGAATGCTTAGAAAAGCTATCCTGGATTCAGCCTGGACTTTAGCAGTTCATATATATCACTTAACATTTCAAAGTTAGGACTTATTATTTTAATCATACATCAATGAAACCTGGCAGTATATTACATCTTTATGAAATGTATGGAAAAAAGGTCATCCTTGGTGTTGAATAATGAAGGGTTTTTTTGCCTTAAAGTCTTGTTTGGATTTAATTAATTTTACAATTTCATAATTATTAGTATTTAATTTCAAACTCTTCGTATCATATGTATATTTTTTAAACAGCATGTGGCTAAATTTTTAAATTTAAAAGTTTTAATCAATGTGATCTAGCTCTGTCATTTCTATACCCACAATAACCACTTAGAAGATGAATTCAAAGAAAATCTCTTCTACTATGGAAACTAAAAGAATAGAATAATCTTAAACACACTTAACCAAGAAACATGCAATATCTCTATGAAGAAACACTAAAATGCTATTAGAGGACATAAAAAGAACCTAACATGAACCAGGTTTCTGTATATAAAACATGAATTGTCTCAAATTATCCTCCAAATTTATACAATCAAAATAAAGATATAAAAAATATATTTTGGGAGAAACTAAGTGATTTTAAATTCTATGAGAAAAAATATTAAAATGCAAGAAAATATAAAACTTTTGAAAAAAGTACTTTATACATGAAAGTATAAAGTACAGACTCAGCATGGTGCTGGTGCATAAAAGACAGCCTGCAGAGTCCAGAAGCAGATCCCAATACATACAGGAATTTACTAATTGATAAATATTGTATATCAACTCAATGGGGGGAAATATTATTTAATAACTGATAATGGAACATTAGGTAGCCGTGTTGGAGAACAATTAATTTAGATCCCTACCTCACATCTTACTACATGGAGTCTTTCCTCACTTCAATATTGAACCACTTCCTGTGTCAAAAAGTTGATATTCTACTTCAAGTATCAGAGATGATATCACAGTAGAGATCCAGGGAATTTACTGGCAAATGTGCCATTACCTCACCCTCGCCCCCACCTTCTCCAAACATAGCTGTTTATAATGAGGTGTGTCATCCACGTATTTTCCTTCTGGACTTTTGACACCTTGTTTTATATACCTGCCCCTTGTTTCAGAAAAATTCTCTATAGATCAAGGCGTTTGTGCATGTTTCTTGTTCAAGGATATTGTCTAATTATCTGGCAAACTTCTAGATTCTATCACTTCAATAATGCCCCAATTATATGACAATCATTTAAATGAAACTAAACACATCAAAATTAGAGGCAGTATGTGACTGCAAGGCAAATTAATCTTTTTAAAGACACTGCTTAAGGGAAAACACAAAAAAGAGAGTAATATAGTAAATTTCAGATATCTACTCTTATTCTTTGCCCCTGAGGGTGAATGCCTGTTATAATTCACCAAATTATAGTTTAGCATTTTATAGCCTGTACTACATAATGAATTAGAGATGGATTCAGAATGTATAGAAGTATATTTTAAATTCTGTCAGAGAAATAAAGGAAATGAAAGAGTGTATTTAGTTCAACATATCTAACTGGATAAAGGCCTGCTAAACAATAGAACTTAATCTCAGTTAATCTGTACCTCAGTTCCCCTTTCAATGTAATCTGGAAAGAGAATTCTATTAGTATGTTAGTGAATGGTGGAAAGAGATCCACCTACTCCGATTATTGGCAAATATACTTAACGGTTCAAAGATGAGTAATACAAAAATCACAACTGTTTCTATTAAATATATCTGTAACATAGAAGAAGTGAAATATTGACTGAATTAAGAAAATCTCTATTTTAGAAAACAACTTCTAAAAATTCTTAATATAAGAGGCATAAAACCCCCACATAAAACAAAATACACTGGCAATGATAAATAAAGAACAGAAATTCATAAGGCTAAATAATTATGGTATTTAAGTTCTAATGTGTAAGTAATTTAAAGTGGTTAAAATTATATATATTATTTATAAGTTTGGATAAAGGACAAAATGTTTGTTATATGTGAACTGCCAAAGAGGATTCAACATTTCATACTTATTATGATCTTCACTATGAAAAATATATTTTTTCTTTGTGAGAGAAATCACCAAAATATTAAAAGTAGTTATAAATGAATAATTATTATAAGAGTTATTCAAACGTTTTTCTAAGTATCTTCCTATCTTTTAAAAGTGACAGCATATGTTACTTTTTTACTGGGGGTTGATATGGTATTTTAGTTTTTAGTTTTTTTTAACAATAGGCTTTATTCAGATTTCAACGGTTTTTCCAATAATGTCCTTTTTCTGTTTCAGGATCCAATCTAAGATACACCATCACCATTTGGTCCCCATGTCTCCTTCTCTCCATGCTGTGACAGTTTTTCTTTGTTTCTAATGGCTTTAATATTTTGGATGAAAAGTGGTCAAGTATTGTATAGAGCAGGGATCCCCAATCCCGGGATCTAATGTCTGATGATCTGAGGTGGAGCTGATGTAATGATAATAGAAATAAAGTACACAGTGAATATAATGTGCTTGAATCATCCCAAAACCATTCCCCCACGGCCCGGTCCTCGGAAAAATTGTATTCCACGAAAACGGTCCTTGGTGCCAAAAAGGTTGGGGACTGCTGGTGTACAGTATCTATCAACTTGGGTTTGTCACATGTTTTCTCCTGGTTAGACTGGGCTTATATGTGTTTCAGGGAAGAACACCCCAGAGGTGAAGTGCTCTTACTGTATCATATCAGGGAGTATGTGATACTGACATGAATTATTACTGGTGATGTTCATCTTCACCACTTGGGTAAGTGGTATATAACAGGTTCCTTCACAGTAAAGTTATTCTTTTCCCCTTTCCATCTTCTATTTGTTAGGACAGAATCGCTAAGTGCTGCCCACACTCAAGGGGAGGTGAGTTAAACTCCACCTCCTTAGGGAGGAGTATCAAGCATTTGTGGATATTTGTTAAAACCACTGCATTGATAAATAAACATTTCAAAGGAAATAATTTGAACCTAGGAAAATGTCCTGCTTTTTCTTAAAAAATAAGAGTTTCTTTTACAGTTAGAAAAAGAAGAAAAAACATGCCTTAAACATAAATCACTGGATATTGTTCAACATACAGTTCCAGAGGCTGCCCACACCTTCCTTCCTTACGTCTTCCCAAAAGGCACCCTAAAAAATCTAGGTATGCAGCTTTTATTATTTAAATGTTTGATGTTTCTCTTCATATTTTCCAGGATGCCTGCAGTGTTCTCATATGAAAATAGAAAGGATAGAAACTATACTCTGTTCTCATTCCTGATCTTCTCCTGCAGGCAAACAACCTGTTAATATTTTGTAGTCAGATTTCCATATGTAGAGTGCCAAAGAAGTAATTTAGATTTCTATTTCCCCACACCATCTGGAGAGTGCTATACAACACACATGCAAGCTTGTAAGCAGTGCACACATATACACCCCATATTACCTGCAGCCCTGTTCTACCCAACCCCCAACCCACTCCCTTTTTCCATATCTCACACATCTATCGCCTACTCAATTCCAGCTTCTATAGCAAACATACTATAAACTCAGTGGTTTAAACAACAAGCATTTAGTTCTTAGTTCTGGAGGCTGGAAAGTCCAAAATCAAGTCACCAACCCATTCAGTGGTTCCTCGGCAGCTGTCTCCTCTGTATCCTCCCCTTGCAGAATGGGAAATGGAGCTCTCTGTGGTATCTTTATAAGGGTTCTGCCCTCATGACCTAATCACCTCCCAAAGGCTTCACCTCTAAATACCAGCACACTGGGGATTAGGGTTCAACAAATTAGTTTTCTTCAGGGGAGTCACAAACATTCAGTCTATAGCACTCTGAATGAAAGTTTTCTTAGAGGGATTAGGCAATCTCTAATTTTTTAAAAGTCCCCAATATATCTTTGATTATTTGCAAGAGTTGGGGAATAGTTGACCTAGATAGTGTTGCAATTTACCACACACATGGATGTATGAAAGTTAAGAGTTAATGCTGAAAGACTTCTTAAAATGATATGGCATGACCAAATTTTAACTTGGAATTTTCACATTGAATTAGTGTAAGATTCAGCAGAATAAATCCTTTCAATCATACGTAATTATTTCTAGCACAGAAACAAGAAGTACTATAGTTGTATTATTATTCTTGACTTTGGTATATATGGTCTATAAGTAACAGAGGTTTTCTTAAACTTAGAAGATATAGTTTTGTGTTATATTACTCTCAGATTTTCAGTAGACCAGAGAAAAGTCATAAAAGAATTGATATCACTGTTTAAACATCAACCTAAGGTTATTTAAATGGGATTCCCAGGGCCTGGCAGATTTTCAAAAAATGTTCATGTTGGCAGTTGCACATACAAGCCCCCCCACCATCATGCCGCTACCACTTTACCACCACAAAGCCTCTCAGCGTGGCAGACATGATATTTTAGCAGTCCACAGGGGATGGAACAGAATCCCACTTCACAGATTACTTTTGCTTTTGGCAAGATGTCATTTCACCAACCAGAAATGAAAAATGTGGTTCCCAGACAACAGCACAGTAGTTACTCAAAAGAATATTTGCATAATTTTATTTTTTAATTTGTATAAGAAATGAAATGCAGGCCAGCATGCAATTCTCAAAAGACCCCTAATCAGTTCCTTCTTCAGTAACTCTTTTGCCAAGAACACCCTATGTGTCCATAGCAATCTTAACTGTTTGCCGGCACAGTGTTATTTATGAGCTCCACTCCATGAGGAAGTTATGCAGACATTTTAATAGTCATCATTTGGTGACTGGATGTAAAAGAGCATGTCCAATAGAGTAATCCAGTATGAATATTTGGCTGAATTGTTTAAAATGTTAGAATCCACAAAAGAAAGCCAAGTTATTCTGCTTTTGGAATGAGTTAGTAAAGATGTGCTCAGCAATCACTAACTTTATACTGTTCGACATTAACAGAATGATAATTGAAACTAACTCAATGTTCGTGGAACAATTCCGTTTGTGATTTTTAAAAGTGAATAAAAGTAAAAGTAATATAACAATGATCATATTGGAAATGCTCCCTTGCCAGGATAACTGTTAAAATTTTATTAAGCATAACAAGGAAGAAAATATTCAATATTAGATTCACCCAAACAATGTCACCTAAATGGGACAGAAAGTGGACCTGTCTAGTCAGAAAAGAGTGGAAAAATTTTCTGTAATAAAGTATTATTCCAGCACCACATTACTAGGCAGACATCATACTTAAGCAGTACTCTGGAGGAAAAAAAAGGAAAAAAGAAACTGCTTTGTCACATTTGCTGATTTATAAATACTGTCACTGTGGCTGATTCTGAGCTACCAATGTGACATCATTAAACATGTTGTTGGAGAAAAAGATGCACGGAGTCAGATCTTCTGAGCTCCAAAACACCTTCCCAAGAGTGACATTTGAACCCCACTCTATCCCAAAGACTCAGTGGTTTCTTAACCTCTTAAATTGCATCTGAAGGGAATTCATGTCCTAGAAACGCTCTTAATGCTGCTTAAAATATACCTATTTTTTCAATATTCTAACATAAATGTCATAGACATGCTCTCACCATTAATATAATTTTACTCTAAAGATTTTGTGAGGTATAAACAAAACTGATAACCCTGTAGCCAGACTCACCAAGAAAAAAAGAGAAAAAGAAAAGAAAAAAAGAGAGGACTGAAATCAATGAAGTTAGAAATGGAAACGGGTAAATTACAACTGACAGCACAGAAATACAAAGGATCATCAGAGACTACTACAAAAAAATGATATGCCAATAAAATGGACAACCTAGAAGAAATGGACAAATTCTTAGAAAAATACATTTCAATACTGCACCAGGAAAAATCAGAAAATATGAACAGACTAATCACAAGTACTGAAGTTGAAACTGTGATTTAAAAACTTCCAACAAACAGAAGTCCAGGACCAGATGGCTTCACAAGTGAATTCTATCAAACATTTTAGAGAAGAGTTAACACCCATCCTTCTGAAACTCTTCTAAAAAACTGCAGAAGAAGGAACACTCCCAAGTTTGTTCTATGAGGCCACCATCACCCTGATACCAAAACCAGACAAAGATACTACAAAAAGAGAAAATTAAAGACCAACATCACTGATGAATATAGATGCAAAACTCCTCAACAAAATACTAGCAAACAGAAGCCAACAACACATTAAAAGGATCATACACCATGATCAAGTGGGATTTATCCCAGGGATGCAAGGATTCTTCAATATATGCAAATCAATCAATGTGATACACCATATTAACAAACTGAAGAATAAAAACCATATGATCACCTCAAGAGATGCAGAAAAAGCTTCTGATAAAATTCAACATCCATTTATGATAAAAACTCTCCAGAAAGTGGGCATAGAGGGAACCTACCTCAACATAATAAAGGCCATATATGACAAACTCACAGCTAACATCATTCTCAACAGTGAAAAGATGAAAGCATTTCCTCTGAGATCAGGAACAAGACAAGGATATCCTTTGTTGCCATTTTTATTCAACATAGTTTTGGAAGTTCTAACCATGGCAGTCAAAGCAGAAAAAGAAATAAAAGGAATCCAAATTGGAAAAGAAGAAGTAAAATTGTCACTGTTTGCAGATGACATGGTACTATACATAGAAAATCTTAAAGATGCTACCAGAAAACTATGAGTTCATCAATGAATTCAGTAAAGTTCCAGGATACAAAATTTACATACAAAGATCTCTTGCATTCCTATACACTAACAGCGAAAGATCAGAAAGAGAAATTAAGGAAAAAACCCCATTTACCATCTCATCAAAAAGAATAAAATACCTAGGAATAATCCTATCTAAGGAGACAAAGACCTGTACTCTGAAAACAATATGACGCTGATGAAAGGAATCAAAGATAACACAAACAGATGGAAAGACATACTATGTTCTTGGACTGGAAAAATTATTGCTGTCAATGACTATACTATCTGAGGCAATGTACAGATTCAATGCAATCCCTATCAAATTACCAACGGCATTTTTCACAGAACTAGAACAAAAAAATTTTTAATTTGTTTGGAAACAGAAAAGACCCCAAATAGCCAAAGCAAACCTGAGAAAGAAAAACAGAAGTGAAGGAATCAGACTCCCTCACTTCAGACTGTACTACAAAGCTATAGTCATCAAAACAGTATGGTACTGGCACAAAAACTGACATATAGATCAATGGAATAGGATAGAAAGCCCAGAAATACACCCACACAACTATGATCAATTAATCTACAACAAAGGAGGCAAGAATATACCATGGAGAAAACGCAGTCTCTTCAGTAAGTGGTGCTGAGAAAACTGGACAGCTACATGTAAAATAATGAAATTAGGACACTCTCTAACACAATACAAAAATTAACTCAAAATGGATCAAAGACCTAAATGTAAGGCTGGACACTATAAAACTCATAGAAGAAAACACAGGCAGAACATTCTTTGACATAAATCACAGCAATATCTTTTTTGATCCACCTCCTAGTGTAATAAAAACAAAAATAAACAAATGGGACTTAACTTAAAACCTTCTACACAGCAAAGGAAACCATAAACAAAATGAAAAGACAACGCAGATAATGGGAGAAAATATTTGCAAACGAAGTAACCAACAAGGGATTAATCTCCAAAATATACAAACAGCTCATGCAGCTCTATGTCAAAAAAAAAAATCCAATAAAAAAATTGGCAGAAGATCTAAATAGACATTTCAAGCACATGAGAAGATGCTCAACATTAATAATTATCAGAGAAATGCAAATCAAAACTATAATGAGGTATCACCTCACACTGGTCAGAATGGCCATCATCAAAAAATCTACAACAAATGCTGGAGAGGGTATGGAGAAAAGGGAATTCTCCTACACTGTTGGTGGGAATGTAAATTGGTACAGCCCCTATGGAGAACAGTATGGAGGTTCCTTAATAAACTAAAACTAGGACTACCATATGATCCAGCAATCCCACTCCTGGGCATATATCAAGAGAAAACTGTAATTAAAAAAGATACACACACCCCCAATGTTCATTGCAACACTATTTACAACAGCCAGGACATGGAAGCAACCTAAATGTCTATCAAGAGAGGAGTGGATAAAGAAGATGTGGTACATATATACAATGGAATACCACTCAGCCATGAAAAAGAATGAAATAATGCCATTTACAACAACATGGATGGACCTAGAAATGATCATACTAAGTGAAGTAAGTCAGACAAAGGAAGACAAATATCATGTGATATCACTCATATGTGGAATCTAATTTGTTTTAAACGATACAAATGAACTTATTTACAAAACAGAAACAGACTTACACATATTGAAAACAAACTTATGGTTACCAAATGGGAAATGTGCGTTGGGGGGGGGGAGGATAAATCAGAAGCTTGGGATTAACAGACACACACTACTATATATAAGAGAGATAACCAACAAGGACCTACTGTATAGCACAGGGAGCTCTACTCAATATTCTGTGATAACCTATATGAGAAAAGAATCTGAAAAAGAACGAATACATGCATAGGTATAACTGAATCCTTTTGCTATACACCTGACACTAACGCAACATTGTATATCAACTAAATCCAATAAAATTTTTAAAAAGATTCTGTGAGATAAATTAGTTTTTGTACATCTGGAAAGTCCAGAATTCGGGAAGAACTGTATTCAAATGGTATTAAATCTTAGTGTAAGAGGTAAGCTGAAGATAGAACAGGGGTATATGCTCAAATCATATGATCACGTTGCTCATCATATACAACTCTCTTTGGCCTCTGTTGCCTCCAGAAGTCATATGATTTGATAATACCTACTCACTGGCATTTCATCTACTCTTATGATAGCTTTTATCAGTCAGCATTGCAGTGGCCTATTTATCTCTCTCCAGTGGTTGGGGGCTATGTTATCTACTTATTTGTATCTACTCCCTAGCCCAGGGCCTGACACAGAACAGATGTTCAATCAAAGTTTAAATATTTGTTTTGTTCATGACCTAACTGAAAAAATAATGAAGATTCTCAGAACACTTGTTTTCTTTGTTCTTCTGAAATTAACTGAACTCTAAGGTACAACTTAAATTTATAGCAAGATAAATTGCAATGATCTACCACATTTGTTGAAGAGGTGAGAAATATTATATAGGTAACTTACATTCACAATTTAAAAGGTATACAAACAATCCTAAAATTTATATATATGGAACTATAAAAGACCCAGAATTGCCAAAGCAATCCTTAGAAAAAACAAAGCAGGAGGCATAGCCCTCCCAGACTTCAGACAATACTACAAAGCTACATTAATCAAAACAGTGTGGTATTGGCACAAAAACAGACATATGGATCAATGGAACAGAATACAGCATCCAGAAATAAACCCACACACCTATGGTCAATTAATCTTTGACAAAGGAGGCAAGAATATAAAATGGGAAAAAGACAGTCTCTTCAGCAAGTGGTGCTGAGAAAGTTGGACAGCTGCATGTAAATCAATGAAATTAGAACACACCCTCACACCATGCACAAAAATAAACTCAAAGTGGCTTATAGATTTAAACATAAGATATGACACAGTAAAACTCCTAGAAGAGATCATAGGCAAAAACTTTCTCTGACATAAATTGTAACAATGTTTTCTTAGGTCAGTCTCCCAAGGCAGTAGAAATAAAAACAAACAAACAAAAAACCAAACAAACGGGACCTAATCAAACTTACAAGCTTTTGCCCAGCAAAGGAAACCATAAACAAAGTGAAAAGACAACCTAGAGAATGGGAGAAAATATTTGCAAATGATGCAATGAACAAGGGCTTAACTTCCAAAATATACAAACAGCTCATACAACTCAACAACAACAAACAACAACCCAATAGAAGAAATGGGCAGAAGACCTAAATAGACGTTTCTCCAAAGTAGACATACAGATGGCCAATAGGCACATGAAAAGATGCTCCACATTGCCAATTATTAGAGAAATGCAAATCAAAGCTACAGTGAGGTATCACCTCACACCAGGCAGAATGGCCATCATTAAAAAATCTACAAATAACTAATTCTGGAGAGGGTGTGGAGAAAAGGGAAACTCTTTTACACTGTTGATGGGAATGTAAATTGGTGCAGCCACTATGGAAAACAGTATGGAGTCTCCTCAAAAAACTAAAAATAGAGTTACCATATGATACAGCAATCCCACTCCTGGGCATATACCCAGACAAAACTATAATTCAAAAAGATACATGCAACACTACGTTCATAGCAGCACTATTTACACTTGCCAAGATAAGCAAACAACCTAAATGCCCACTGACAGAGGAACGGATAAAAAAGATATGGTATACATACACACACATACACATACACACACACACACGCACGCACACACACACACACTGGAATATTACTCAGCCATCAAGAAGAATGAAATAATGCCATTTGCAGCAATATAGATGGACCCAGAGATTATCATACTAAGCAAAGTAAGTCAGAAAGAGAAAGACAAATACCATAGGATATCACTTACATGTGGAATATAAAATATGATACAAATCATCATATTTATGAAACAGACTCACAGATGTAGAGAATAGATTTGTTGTTGCCAGGGGGAGGGGGGGAGAGGAGGGAGGGATGGGAGTTTGGGTTCTTTTAATAAAAAAATAAAAGGTATATTACTACTGTCAAATCAGAGGGCCTTGGAATTTTATACTAAAATATGTTTTAAAAGAGTGTTTATCCTGTTCTCTCTCTCAGATGCTTTTGTTGCCATTGGTGGTGGTGGAGGTTATTAATGTTTGGAGACTTCTTGTAAAGTTTCAGTTATCGTAATCACCATCATCATCATCATCATCATCTGTGTTCTCTTATGACAGTTGCTTGGATAGTAAAACTTTACTTTTTGTCTTGGATTAAATTATTATTTTCATATTTTAGGTTTTTCTGGTCTATCCAGATTAACTTTAAATGAATAATTTTTACCTAAGGTAGTGCTGTTGAAAGATACTATAAAGAAGATTGTGTGAGACACTATAGTCACAAATAAAAAGCTCATTCTAAACACATTAAGACTAAGAGGCAAAGCCTGCAAGGGCAACTACTGGCTTGTAGATGTGGCAGAAATGAGGTGCTAGGACATGAATAGTCAGACCTTTGAACTTAAACTTGCTTTTAAAATTCTCAAAGTTATTTTTGGCAAGTGAAGTACATCACACTGAAGAGAGTCCAAAAATAAATGCAGCTTGATTTATTTTATACTAAAGGTTAGGAACTGGAATAATTACTGCTTTTTTTCCTATAATACATTTTATATTTTGCTTTTAATAGAAGAAACTTGCTCAACTAAAGATGAGCTACTGATTGAGTATGATATGCAAAGCATTATGTTGCAAACAAAAATTTTAAAACTACTACTAATCATTTAGATTCAGTCACTTCTTACAAGAAACTCTTAGACAAGGGAGAACTCAACAAAATAATATGATGTGTTGTAGATTCTATGAGTGGTGGATATTTAATATATAAAGAATAATAATAATAATAGTTAACTATTATTTTAACTATCAAGAACTGACAGGCGAGAGAGTGGCATCATGAAAATCCAAAGTTCATCTCGAGTAAAAGGAATATTTCAGGGCTTCCCTGGTGGCGCAGTGGTTCAGAGTCTGCCTACCGATGCAGGGGACACGGGTTTGTGCCCCGGTCCGGGAAGATCCCACATGCCGCGGAGCGGCTGGGCCCATGAGCCATGGCCACTGAGCCTGCGCGTCCGGAGCCTGTGCTCCGCAGCGGGAGAGGCCACAACAGTGGGAGGCCTGTGTACCACAAAAAAAAAAAAAAAAAAAAAGGAATATTTCAGTGTTAAATGCTTGAAAAAGGAAAAGACTGGATTTCTTGGTTGGGAACTGGATGGCCACGGATGGCATTATGGAGTGTTTCAGCAAAGTAGTGACAGAAGCCTGATTATAGAGATGGAGAACTGTACATGTAGACATTCTTTATAAGCCTTAGCTGTGCGAGAGACACTCTGTAAGACATGTATACATATTCATGAATGAAGCCACGGGGGAGGGGATTAATTTTTACAGGAAAGGGGGAAAAATAATGGAAACACAACTCGTTATTTTACTGTCACATTTCTCTTTATCTACTGAGTGTTTCCCCTCTTTGCCAACACACTTATGTTTGCCTATTTTTTCTTTCTATAGGATAAAAGTATAAACTCACTGAATCTTTTTTGTATGGCTATACTAGGATTATACTTTAGAGTAATTTAACATCCTTTTTCAGTGTTCAGATAATAGATTAATGGACAAAAACATTAAAATTGTTTCTTGTTTAAATAAATTTAACTCTAACATGGATGAAAAAAGTGTTTACTGCTTTCAGTCGACCAGATAAAAAGGAACGTATGGTATATATTGAAAGCTCCAGGAATCGAAAACAAGAGCAGAAGCACCCTCAGCCACAACCTTATAAAAGGGAAGTTAGGGCTTCCCTGGTGGCGCAGCGGTTTAGAGTCTGCCTGCCGATTCAGGGGACACGGGTTCGTGCCCCGGTCCGGGAAGATCCCACATGCCGCGGGGCGGCTAGGCCCGTGAGCCATGGCCGCTGAGCCTGCGCGTCCGGAGCCTGTGCTCCGTAACGGGAGAGGCCACAACAGTGAGAGGCCCGCCAAAAAAAAAGGGAAGGTAAATGGCATAAATACGGTCGCACTAATGGGAGACACATGGCAAACCTTGAAATAGGGTTGGGGCAATTACCTTTTGCTCCTAAATATTGACCAGCACGATTAAGTTGAATTAGAAAACAGAAACTTGGATGCTTTCTATACAGTCTGGTGTTGAAACTAAGATGAATAAGAATGTCTTTTTATCGTTTCTAAGTATCAGTTTGATGATATTATATTATAGAAGCATCAAGCAAAAGCTTACTAACTTGCATTTTCCTGTAGTTTATCTTTGCTGAATTTTTTTTGGCACTGGAAATGTTCAACTGTAGTTTTATTACGGAAGCCAAGCATGCAACAGATTTTGTGCATGAAATGAGACTTCCTTTCAGTGCATAGTTTAAAGCAAGCTCAAACCATACTTGACAAAGTGTAATTAACACTGATATTTGTGTTAATTTCAAGTAGAGCTTGAAAACAGTACATTGTGATGGAATTTCAACTTTAACATCTTAAAATCTTACACTTGCTTGTCTTTTTGTGGGTTCAAGAGCCCACTGACTTGTGAAGAATTTGCTGCCTTCTTACGAGCTTCCTGACTTGTTCTCTTGTGAAATTTCTTGCACATCTAAATACTGTGGAAGAAACACTAAAACTACACCATGAAGGAAAAAAAAAAAAAAGAGGTGACAGGACCAGGTGAAAATAAACAGTAATTATTCTTGAACTTGACTGACATGTACACATTCACCACGTACACAAACTTGGGCAGAGGGGACATCCAAAGAGGAAATGCATAAGCAGCAAGTCAGAAAAGCTAAACACCACCAAGAGCATTGTATAAATAGTTGTGTCTTTTTACAGAAGATCCGCCTTCAGAGCTCTGTTTTGTTACTCAGATATTATGGGTATCTTATAAAATTTTTCCATTTATCTTTTTATAGCCTCGAAGCAATAAAACCACAGTAAATCCAGAATTAAAATAGCTGTCTTTTGAAAGTGTGTTATGGATTTGCCATTATTACACTTTTGTTGACATACCAGGAAGTATAAAGAGAGAGGAAAGTATTCTAAATCTGATCCCTCAGTTAAGTACAAATGGTTTCCTTTGCAAATAAATAATTTCAAGGCAAATATTTGAACTTCATTTGCCCTTCATGCCTTGACTGTGGTTTGTGCCTGATGGGAAAAACTAAAACTAAAAATGAAAATTCTTCTTTCTAGACGTCAATATAGTCTCTGACTCCGGCTTTTTCGTTCAAATATTCATCAAAGAATCTTTGAGACTTCGTGTAATGTCTAGCTCATCGTACGCCATCAGTGATATTTATGTATGGATTCATGAATGAACCAAAGCATTGATAAAAATCCATACATTTGCATGTTTTTCTCTGATGCTCTTCATTGGAGAATACATAAACATGTTCTAGCCTTCTTAGTCCACGTTTCTATTAAACAAAATATTTGAAAACTAGAAGAAAATAAATTTCCCATCATAAAATCTATGCACTTAAAATATCCTTATACTGGAATGTTTATTACACCATAAAAAATCATGTCATGTATTAGCACTGATGATCAGATCCCCAGAACCTACTCATCTTATAAGTGGAAGTTTTTTGACCAATATCTCCCTGTTTTCCCTACCTCCCAGCCCCTGGGAACCACTATTCTACTTCTTATTTCTATAAGTTTGCCTTTTTTAGATTCCACATTCAAGTGCGAATATAAAGTATTTGTCTTTATCTTATTTTACTTGGCTCAATACGCTCAAAGTTCATCTATATTATTGCAAATGGCAGGATTTCCTTCGTTTCATGACTGAATAAGAAAGCATTATATACATCCACTTTCTTTATCCATTCACCCTTCAATGAATACAAGTTGTTTCCATGTCTTGGCTATTATGAATAATGCTGCAATAAACATGGGAGGACAGTTTTCTCTTTGAGATAGTAATTCCATTTCATTTGGATATATACACAGAAGTGGAGTTGCTGAATCATATGGTAGTTCCATTTTCAATTTTTTGAGTAGCCTCCATAGCGTTTCTCATAGTGGCTTTTACATCCCCACCAACAGTGCATGAGGTTTCTCTTTTCTCTACATCCTCATCAACCCGTTATCGCTCGTCTTTTTGGTAACAGCCATTACAATAGTTGAGAGCTGATATTTCATTATGGTTTTGACTTGCATTTCCTTGATGATTAGTAATGTTGAGCATCTTTCCATGAACCTGTTGTTCATTTGTATGTCTTCTTTGGAGAAATGTATATTTAAGTCCACTGTCATTTATTTTAGAATCAGACTATTTGAAGATTTTTTGCTGAGTTGTACAAGTTCCTTATATATTTTGGTCATTAACCTCTTAAGAGATAGATGGTTTGCAAATATTTTCTCCCATTCCTTAGGTTGCCTTTTCACTTTGTTGATTCTTTCTTTTGCTGTGCAAAAACTTTTTATGTAGTCCACTTCTTTATTTTTACTTTTGTTGCCTGTGCTTTTGGTATCATATCGGAAAAAATCTTTGCCAAGAACAATGTCAAGGAGCTTTTCCCCTATATTTTCTTCTAAAATTTTTAAGTTTTCAGGTGTTATGTTTAAGTCTTTAATCCATTTTGAGTTAATTTTTGTGAATAGTGTAAGATAGTGTTCCAATTTCATTTTTCTGCATGTGGGTTTTCCCAACATCAATGATCAAAGAGACTGTCCTTTCCCCATTCAGTATTCTTGGGATCCCTTGTCAAATATTAATTGACCTTATATGCATGGGTTTACTTCTGGGCTCTTGATTCCGTTCCACTGTATGCCAGAACCATACTATTTTCATTACTATAGCTTTGTAACATAGCTGAAATGAAGAAGTGTGATGGGGCTTCCCTGGTGGCACAGTGGTTAAGAATCCACCTGCCAATGCAGGGGACATGGGTTCGAGCCCTGGTCCGGGAGGATGCCACATGCCACGGAGCAGCTAAGCCTGTGTGCCACAACTGCTGAGCCTGCACTCTGGAGCCCGCGTGCCTAGAGCCCGTGCTCCGCAACAAGAGAAGCCACCACAATGAGAAGCCTGCGCACCGCGACGGAGAGTAGCCCCTGCTCGCTGCAACTAGAGAAAGTCCGCATGCAGCAATGAAGACTCAACGCCTTCAAAAAACAAAACAAATAAATAAATCTCTGAAAAAAAAAAGTGTGATATTTCTAGTTTTGTTCGCTTTTCTCAAGATTGCTTTAGTTATTCAGGGTATTTTGTGGTTCCATTTGAAATTTAGAATTGTTTCTCTATTTCTGTGAAAAATGCCATTGGAATTTTGGAAGGAATTATATTGAATCTACAGTTGGTTGTGGTTAGTATGCACATTTTAAAATGCTAATTCTTCCGATCCATGAAGTCACAAAATCTTTCCATTTATTTGTGTCTTCTTCAATTTCTTTCAACAGTGTTTTATAGTTTTCAGTGTACAGATCTTTCATATTTTTGGTTAAATTTATTTCCAAGTGCTTTTTGGTTATTGATGGTACAGTAAATGAGATCATTTTCTTAATCTTTTTTCAGATAGTTTATTGTTAGCATATAGAAATGTGATTGAGTTTTGTATATTGATTTTGTGTCCTGAAAATTTACTGAATTTGTTAATTAGTGCTGTTTTTTGGTAGAGTCTTAGTATTTTCTATACATAAGATATTATCTGTAAACAGAGACAATTTTACTTCTTTCTTTCTTATTTGCATATATTTTATATTTTTTACTTCCTAATGGCCCTGGCTAGGACTTTCAGTGCTGTGCTGAATAGGAGTGTTAGGAGCGGACACCCATGTCCTGTTCCTGATTTTAGGGAGAAAGCCTTCAGCCTTTCACTGAGGTGTATAATGTTAGCTGTGTGTTTGTCATATATGGTCTTTATTATGTTGAGGTATATCTCTCCTTGATCCAATTTACTGAGAGTTTTTTTTTTAATTATGAAATGATATTGAATCTTGTCAAATGCTTTTTATGCATCTACTGAGATAATATATAATTTTTATCTTTTATTCTGTTAATGTGGTATATGACATTAATTCATTTGTGTATGTTGAACCATCCTTGCATCCTAAGAATAAATCCCACTTGATTATGTGCTGTCAAATTTGGTGTGCGAGAATTTTGTTGAGAATTTTTGCATTTGTATTCATCAAGGATATTGGCTTGTAGTTTTCTTGTCATTTCCTTATTTGGTGGTGTTATCAGGGTAATGTTGGCCTTTTAAAATGAATTTGGAGTATTCTCTTCACTGCAATTTTTGGGAAGATTTTGAGAAGGACTGGTAATAGTTCTTTTAAAATAATTGTTAGACTCACTAGTGAAACCAACTGGACCTGGGTTTTTCTTTGTTGGGAGAATTTTGATTACTGAGTAAATCTTTTTACTAGTAATATGTCCGTTCAGATTTTTTTTTTTCTGATTCAGTTCTGGTAGGTTGCACGTTTCTAGGAATTTATCCAAATCTATGTTATCCAGTTTGTTGGTGTATAAATGTTCATTGTTGTATCATGATCTTTTTTATTTCTGTGGTGTCAGTTGGAAAGTCTCCTCTCTCATATCTGATATATTTGAACCTTTTCTTTTCTTTTAGTCTAGCTAAAGGATTGTCAAGTTTGTTTATTTTTTTAAAAAAACAGCTCTTATTTTTGTCCAAGTCGTGGCTACCCCTGATCTTTATACTGTCTCCATAGTTCTGACTTCTGCAAAATGTCATATAGTTGGAATTATACAGTGTATACCCTGTTCATATTGGCTGCTTTTACTTACTAATGTGCATTTAAGGTTCCTCCCTGTCTTTTCATTGTTTGATAGCTCATTTATTTTTTATGATGAATAATATTCCATTGTCTTTATGTGCCACAGTTTATCCACTTACCAAATGAAGGACATCTTGATTATTTCCAAGTTTGGGCAATTATGAATAAAGCTGCTATAAACATCTGTCTTCAGGTTTGTTTGTGGCCACAGTTTTCAGTGCATGGTACTTTTTAATAATTTTCTTTAATAATGCCATTAACTGCCATGATTTTAAACATTATTATTAACAATTTAAGCTGCTTTTACCTTGAGTAGGAATTAGTCTATTTGAATGCATGTTAAGGACTGAGTCTTCTCCCCAAAAACTAACAGTAACTGAATTAAATTTCTTCACCCCATTTATTGCATATTTGAATGTATATAAGTACATTTTTAATGTGTGAAAGAGATTATTCTTGCCTATCTAATCCAAATCTTCTGTATTAAATATTTTCTCCTTTGAAGGCTTATCCAATTAGGAATTAATCCCTCATTTTAGGCTTTAGTATGCATGTAATATTTTTAAAAATCCATCATTCATTTCTAGGTCAAAATAACTAACTACCTAAAACTTTAACTTACTTCCCTCACTAAAACCCACTGAAATGACAGAACAAACAATACTAGAAAAAAAGGAAGAGTGCCTTCAGAGTGCAAAGATTATTGAAGAATTTCTTGAAGACATAAAGCAGATGGGATTTAATTGGAAAAGAAGCCCCACAGAGGTGAACAACTGACAACTCAATAGGGACTTCCGAAAAAAGAAAGTTTTCCAAATAGAACACCAGAAAACTCCCCAGGATCAGAGCAAGTCTGGCTTGAGAGTCAGAGCAGTCCCTGGGGCAATTGGCAAGGTAATTAATTAAAGTGCTTATGGAACTTCTGTGCCAGGACTCAGCGCTCAGGCACAAGCTAGTGAGCTCTAAATTTAATGGAGGATCTGCCTTAGGGAACTCCCAGGGTGGGCTTGGTGCCAGGAAGACAAGGAGAACAATGCCTTGGTCAACCTCCAGTTATAAAGTAAATACTGAGTCCTTAGAAGTAGATCAGTGAAACAAAACTAATAACTTATACACAAAATATTAAAATCTCAATAGAAAATGTGGTAAATATACACATAGAATTCTGGATGAGTAAAAACCGTCATAAGCCTAACACATATTCCGGAAGTCATAAAGGAGAGACCTGTATATTTGACCACATAATTAGTTTTACCTTCATTGTGACCAACTGTATCATAAAAAAGATAAGACAAACGAAAGCATGGGGGACATATAAACATTAAATATAACAGACAAAAATTAAACCTCCTAATACGCAAAACTGTTGTAAATCAGTAAAAGAAAGACAGCCTAATAAAAAAATGTCATATGAGCATATAAATCCCTCAACATTTTAGACCATTAGACTAGGTATTTTTTAAATCACCTATGATCAGGGGAATAGAAGTAAAAATAATAATGCACTAGAGTGCCAAACTTAAAAATAATATACACTGTTGGAAAAGTTGTGAGAAAAATAGCACTCTCATTTTACTTATTCTTCAGTACAAATTGATATAAACTTTTTAGAGCACAATTTGGCAGGTTTTACCAAAATTTAGTATTATGGGTAAAAGGTTAACAACACTCACTCCCTTCAGCAGGAGGAGCTGACCTTGGGCTTGGTTAACTTTACAGCTTTCCTTCACTGGAAACTTGATAAAGGTAGAATGTCAGCAGTGTTACCAGGCCAAATTGCTAATTGTAATATGGCCCTTTATGATGAAATGCTTCTGGACTGGTAGAACCAAAAATAGTAAGAAACCTGCCTCTTGTAATTCTCATGGAAGGAAAATACCTGATTCTGTTCCTGGAAAACTAGATTTCCTAATTCTATATCTTTCTAAGAGAATATGATACTAAGTATGCTTTATGGTAATCCTGTAAGTCTGAAAGTTAGGCAGACATACTATGATTTTTGGTGGACACCATAAACTTGCATAAGCCATTTAAATTCATTTAACATAAAAAAGTACTTAGATATACATAGTAAAATATTTGTTTAAAATATGGAGATATTGTAAATATCCTACAATAGCAGAAGGGATGCATATCTTTTGCTTATCTACACCATATAATATTTTCTACATTCCAAATAGAATGAGTTAGATTTGTATCACTGAAAAAGGCCCTTGATATACTACTGAGTGAAGAGAAGACCCTGAAAAAACAGGCACGTATTATTTCTTGCATGTGTATGCGTTTTCTTGGTCTCTTCTAGTACCTGGGTTACCTCTGAGCACTAACTGGCTTAACCGGCCCCATGTGCTGCTCCCCAATTCCGATCTTGCAGGCAACTAGATCTTGTTGTTCTACTTTAACCTCAGGCTTAGTTCTTTCTGTGAGGGGCTCAAGTAACATAATCTTAGAGAAACTCTACTGATTGTACCTATCCTATCACTCACCAAAAGGAATCACTGTTCAACCTTGGCTACACATTAGAACAATCAGGGATCTTTTAAGAGAATACCAATGCTGCTCAGATGGCTTCAATGGAGAATTCTGTGAAAATTTTAAAGAATAATTAACACCAAGTTTACAAAGTCTCTTCCAAAAGACAGAAAAGGATAAAATACTTCCCAACTCATTTTATGAGGCCATAATTACCATACAGCAAAACTAGACAAAGACAATAACTACAAAAAAAAAAGAGAAAAACTATAGACCAATATCTCTCATTACATTAGACACAAAAATACTCAATAAAATATTAGCAAATTGAATCCAGCAATGTATAAAAAGAATTATAAACCATAACCAAGTGAGATTTATTCCAGGCTTGGAATAACTTCAATGGGTGAATTAAACATAATGTGGTACCACGGTCCACGTGTAGTAAGATGTCGTGCCACAGAATATTACTTAGCTATCAAAAGGAACAAAGTATCGATATACGTGACAACCTGGATGAATCTCCAGATATTTATGTTTAATAAAAATAATCCAATCTTAAATGATTACATACTTTTGGATTCTATTTATATAACATTTTTGAAATAAAATTATAGAGCAGAGGAATAGATTAGTAGTTGTCAGGGCTTGGCAGGGAAGGAAAGGAGATAGCTGTGATTATCAAAGGGAGCATGCTGCCAATACTGAGTTTGGGTAGGTACATAGTCATTCCTTTTTAAAAAGGAACACTTTCTCTTGATAGTTTGGAGAAACCATGTTAATTCCTGGACTCTACCCCCAGAAGTTCTGACTCAGCACGGGGTAATGCATAGGAATCTTAACCTAGGACTAAGCAAAGCCTTCTTAAACTTGATACAAAAAAAGGATCCATAAAGGAGTGAATGTGATAAACAGCTGAACGTGATGAACTTGGTCTTTGAACCGTACTTTTGAAAACAGAGTTCTAAGGTTTAAAGGTGGACTGATAAAATAATCATGAAACATTCTATTTAATCAATCTTCATCTTAACCGTGATAGATGCTCTGCAAAGCTACATATACAATAATTTGTATAGAAATAAATACATAGAGATGAACATACACATACAAACAAGTGCATACAAATCCGGTGAAATCTGAATAAGGTAAGTGAATTTTATCAAAATCAACCTCTTGATTAAGGTACTGTACTGTAGTTATGTATCAATAAGATGTTACCATTGGTAGAAACTGAGTGAAGGGTGTAGAATATTATATCTGTATTGTATCTGACAACTGCATGTTAATCTACCATTACCTCAAAATAAGTTTAAAGAACAAAACTAAAGGTCTACTTCAGAGATTTATTTTGTCTCTGATGGGACCAAAGGAATGTGTATTTAAAAAAAATTCTTCAGGCAAATCTATGTGAATCTCAAGTTAAGAACTATTGCTAGCTGCTATCCTCACGGTTTAGACTGAAGCTATGGCCATGGCATTTGCCTGAGCTTCATCTGAATCTGCTGTCCTGTGAACACTGTTTTGGACTGCATGGCTATTCTTTCGGATCCCACCATTGCAGTGGAATCCACCCATCTCTTCTCTCCCTTCCTCCCTCTCTCTCTCCCCTCTAGACGGAAGTTGAGCTTCAGTGCCAGCCTAACTTACTCAAAGCCAGATATTGTTATGACATGCATTGCTATGTTTTTCTCAGTATTACTCTCAGTAATCTGTTTTAATATTCTAATAAATTATGTGAAGCATACCAATAAATATGATTTATCAAAGGATGAGCATAAAATATTGGAATGACAATTCCAGAGATGTTAACTCTTTTTGATCGTTTTGTTTTCACTACTTTCATGTACTAGAGGCAACACTAGTTTAGTTGAGCCTCGTTAGGAAGCATTTTTTGCATAGTTTTTATGTGCTTTTCAATTCTTTTTTTCTAAAACACATTAGCTTCCTACTATAGACAATGGCAAACACTATTCGGAAATAAAAATGATAAAGGACAGGTCAAGTCTTATTTGGAATATTACAGCTGTAATGAAAACCTACACACACACACACACACACACACACACACACACACACACACACACA
>NW_020837949.1:65635419-65715725 GCF_003676395.1 Aethalodelphis obliquidens | reverse complement strand
ACACACACACACACACACACACACACACACACACACACACACACACAGAGCTTATATTTTAGGTCACTTGTTTTGAAACAAGTTGATTTTTCCATGCCAGCTAGCAAAGTTGAACAGTCCTATAGTGCCTATTGTAATCAAATCAGGCTTGAGTCAGAAGTGAAAATCCATCTAGGTTTCACCTCCTCCTAAATGTTTTTCTAAGCAACAAACACTCTGAAATAAAGAATCTGTCAGAAGGAGCTGGCAAAAAATTATAGATTTTAATTCTAAAACCCACGCAGTTTCTTTGTCACAGTTACTTTTAACCATAATGTTTGGCTGGCTGGGGGCCTAACAAGGGATATTAGAGAGGCCTCCCAGGGTCATTTTTTGATGACATGGCACTGAAATTGTTTTGCGAACTGTGATAATCATTATTACTGCTCCTGAGTGGCAGTGTCTTCCTTAGAGAACCCTCTCCCAAACAGTCATGTGGTGCATTTCATGCAAGCCTAGCATAGCTGATGCCCTCAGTAGTAATGGATGTCTTGGGCCACTGTTTTCTACACTGTGATTACGCTTTCTCCTGACTATGTAGGCTAAATGGCATTGCTGTAATTATGATTGCTGCAACCCAGAATTGGAATCACATCACAGAACTAAAAGCCCATCACGACAACCACACAGCGAGTGCTCTTTTTTCTCATGATCATACAATTCACTGTTCTGTATTTAAAGCTTGGTTTTGTGCTTCTGTCACTTAATGGCAACAAGTGAATGAATTATTGGAGTTATTAAAAGAGAAGAGTATTTAAAAGGTTGAATGTTATAAGAAGCAAAAGAAACTGAAAAAAAAGTTGCCAATACTGAGTTCTGCTAGGAACATAGTCATTCCTTTTTAAAAAGGAACATTTTCTCATAATAGTTTGGGGAAACCATGTCAATTCCTGGACTCCACCCCCAGAAGTTCTGACTCAGCATGGGGTAGTGCATAGGAATCTTAACCTAGGACTAATCAAAGGCTTCTTAAACTTGATGCAAAAAAAGGATCCATAAAGAAGTGAATGTGATAAACAGCTGAATGTGATGAACTTGGTCTTTGAACCATACTTTTGAAAACAGAGTTCTAAGGTTTAAAGGTAGGCTGATATGATAAAATAATCATGAAACATTCTATTTAATCCATCTTCACCAGGATAGATGACTAGGTAGAAGTCCACGACAGTAACACTGCTCAGAATTAAGGAAAATAAATTTAAGACTATGCATTCATTGTACCTCCTGGAGACTGAAGACACTGGATGGATTCAGGTACAGTGGCTGAGAAGAAGCTAACCCTTTGGCTTCTCCATGTGTGCTCAGAGCATTCAAATGCATTCAGAAACCCTAGGCTTTTTGCCTCATACCTCACTCCATTTCCTACCGCTGCCATGTGTACTGGAGCTCAAAATCACAACTGTGCTTCTGCCTTAGGTTTCATGCCTGAGTTCTTTTTGGATTTTTTACATTTAGACCAACATTTTCCTAGAATTGGTGCCCTCCCTGATTTTTTTCAGTCTCTCTCTATTCCCTCTGGGATCACCTGGATATGATCCTGAGTGTCTCATTTCTTCCAGAGTAAAGAAATTGTTCTCCCCTACGTTTTGTTAAATCTGCCTGGAATTACGTGTTCTTAGTACTCTTCTTTTTAAAATTCCGTATTCGGATGCCCAGAATACCTCCCCTCAGGACTAGTGTCTGTCTCTTTATAAGCTTAGTCCCAAAGCCCTGCCCCAAACGCTGCTAATCTGGTTCTTTCGACCCAGTTAACCTGAGATTCACAATATCTTAAAATAATACACTTTGTCAAAGAAGGCCACTAAATTTGCTAGAACAACCGAAGACGGATCATCCTCCCTAATTCATTAATCTGGTCAAATCACGGTAAATTCTTAATATCAAGCACTTAAAAGAGAAAAGAAACCTTTTTATTAGGCATGAGGGATAAAATAAATTGGAAGTAATAGCAAGCATTTGTCAGTTGTATTTTTCTAGTACTGGATCCAGAGAAGACAATCGAAATAAAGGCATTTTAGCCTCTAAAGTGATGGGGCTAGAAAAAGTATCAGCATTCCATTGGGGTCCTTGTCTTTAATGACCTAGTAAAGATGAAAATGTTCATTTACAACTATGTCAATAACTTATAGACATCCCTGAACACAGCTCAAGGTCTTTTTAAAAAAACTTTTTATTTTATATTGGAGTATAGCCAATTAACAATGTAGTGACAGTTTCAGGTGCACAGCAAAGCGACTCAGCCATACATATATATGTGTCAATTTTCCCCCAGACTCCCCTCCCATCCAGGCTGCCACATAACATTGTAGCTCAAGGTCTCATAGAATTATGTCTTCTCTTGACAAGTAGAGCAAGATCTGCTTCTCTATGTCCCATCTATGCCAAAGCTGTAACATTTGAAATTACTTCTCATTTCCTCTTTAGAGCCATTCAGAGAAACTAAGACATTCAACTTCAGTGGATCAACTGCTTTACCTTCCTTGCAAAGATACCATTTTTCTAACACTAGGATTGTATGGTGTAAAGTAGGGGTTGAGATTCATTTTATTCCTTGTGGATATTCCAGCACCATTTGTTAAAAAGATTTTTCTTTCCCCATGGAATGATTCAGCTCCTTTATTGAAAATCAACAAAAAATCTAGATTCACTTATATAGTTTCACTGTATAAGTGAAACTATTTCTGAGCTCTTCTGTTCCACTAATCTGTCATTCCTTATGCAAGTACTATGCTATATTGATTACTCTATCTTAATAGGTGATTTCTGAATTCAGTTCATATAAGCCTTCCAAGCTTTTTTTTTTTTTTTATTTTCAGGATTCTAGGTCTCTTGTATTTGCATATACATTTCAGAATCAGCTTGTCAAATTCAAAGGAAGGAAGTGAGCGAGGGAGGGAGGGAGGGAGAAAAAGAAAGAGAGAGAGAGAGAAAAACAGGAAGGAAGGAAGGAAGGAAGGAAGGGAGGGAGGGAGGGAAAGAAAAAGAATGAAAGGAGCCTGTTAGAATAATAACTGGGAATGTGTTGAGTTTATAAATTAATTTGGTGAAAACTGACATCTTTTTAACATTGGGTCATCCAACAAATACTTTTGTATTGTTCTACCTCCATTGTTTAGGTGCTGTTTAATTTCTCTAAGCAATGTTTTCAGTGTTGAGGATTTATATGACTTTTGTCAAATTTATATCTACATATTTTAATATTTATTGCCTCCTCAATAATTAGAATTATTTTAAAATTTCATATCCAATTATTTGTCATTGTATAAAAAATGCAATTGCTATTTTTATAAATTAAACTTCTACTCTGAGAACTTGTTAAATTTATTCTTAGTTCTGATCATTTTTGGAAGATTACTTAGGATATTCTGCATACAAAATCGTGCCACATACAAATAGAGAAACTTTCCTTCATTTCTATCTTTATATTTTTATTTTCTTTTTCTAGATTCATTTCTATGGCTAGGCTCGCCAGTATAACACTTAATAGGAGAGGTAAGAGAGAGCATCTTTGCCTTGTTTCTAATCTTAGGAGGAAAATAGTCAGCATTTCACAATTTGGTATGATGCTACCTATACGTTAGTTGTAAATGCCCTTGAACAGATTGAAAACTTTTATTACTAGTTTTCAGAAATTTTTGAATAGGTCTTAAAGCTTCTCAAATGTTTTTACTGTATCTGTTGAAATGATCAATGATTATTTCTCCTTGAATTCTAAGATGCTGCATTACATTGATTGATTTTCAGTGTTAAATTAACCTAGCATTTCTGAGATAATTTAAATATATTTTGTTAAAGGTTTGTGCATTTACGTACATGAAAAATATTGGTGACTAATTGTCTTTGTAATTTTGGGGGGAGGCGGGGATGTTGTTCTTAGGGTTATGCTGTCCTCATAAAGCAAGTTGGAATGTACTCATCCCTTCCTTATTTTCTCATAGACTACTGGAAATCATTATTTCCTTAAATATTTTATAGAATTCCACAGTAAACCATCTAGGTCTGGCTTCTTCTATCTGGAAAAGTCTTTGATAATGAGTTCAAGTTCCTTAATACACATAGTTTCCTAACCTATCAAATAGGGATAAAAATAGTACCTCTTTTGTGGGATTTTAATCAAAATTACTTGGTTTGATACTTGTAAAACTCCTAGAGTAGCATCTGGCACATAGAAAGGGATCAAGAGATGTCTGTTAAATAAGGTTTCTGTTAACATTTTAATGATTTCCATTAAAATGTTTTATGCATATAATACTAAAAAGACGATTTAGGTTATAACATATTTGGATTGATATATTTTTAAGATACTGTATTTTCTCATATCATTAGTTCTTTGTAATTATGTTATATATAATTTTTGATACAGATATCCCCATAATACACTAAAATATTCTCCCTTACTTGGAGAGTTATAACCTATCCAGTGCTTATTTTTAAATAAAGTATTAATATGAAATTCCTGGGTTAGAAGCCTTGAACATACTTACATTCTTTGCATTAGCTATCAAACTGCTTTCCAAAAGATTGCCCCTTTACCAAAATTTTTAATTGTACACTCGTTCTGACACCAGATTCTACTATAATTCCCACTGTTGCCTATTTATTTGGTAAGCTAGAACATTTTTTGCTTTAATTTTAAAATTCCTAAAAGTGAGTTATGTTGAACATTTTTCTCATTCCTTTTGTTGTGATTTTCTCATTTAATTTGCCCATTTTTATATTTATTAGTGAATTTTATCCATGTCTTTTGTCCACCTTTTACTACAATGTTAGAGTTTTTATATGTTGATTTTTTAAATCTTAATTTATCATTTCCCTTTGGTTTTGTTACCTTTTTTTTGACATACCAAATGTACCCTTTCCCAGGTTTACGTGTCAAAGCATTTAATAATTAATTTGCAATTTCTTTCTTTTCTGTTTATACAATTGTTGAAAATCCTTTTTACATCCAATGTTCAATTTTCTTCTACTTTTTATTACATACTGATTTTTTTATCTTATAATTATTCAGTCCACTCAAATTTATTTTGATTTATGATTAATAAAACATGAAACATTTTATTATCTTCACTTAATAGGTGAGTATACTGATTCCCAGAAGGATTACCTGATGTAGCCAGAATTACACAGCTAGTAAGTAGTAGAGTTGGGATTTCAACATCTAATTCTCCTGTTCTAAAGTCCATGCCTAAACTTAGAACAAGCATATTGCCAAATTACCCTTTATTTTTAGTTCACTTTCTCAATGTAAACTTTTAAGTGAACACATAAGGATACGTGCATGCTCTAAAATATATTTATTTTCAATTTATTAATAGATTATACATCTGTGAAACAGACTACCATAGGGCCCACTCAGAAGGGCATGGAGGGAGTTATAAGGTCAAACGCCTTCAGGACCAGTTAGAAAATGTTACATGTGAAGTTCAGTGCCATAAAACTGGTTAAACTTACAGTAAAATAGAGAGGGCCTGTTTTTTCCCTAAGGGTGTAAAAAGAATTTTTTTTAAACACTTGGCGTTCATACCAATAAAGTCTGCAGAATGACACTCCAGGGCACCTTTAGATCCTTACCTTAATATGTCTACCAATCAAACTATTATGTCAGAATCTTTGTCCAATTCCAAGCAGTTCCCTACTTTCAAAGACTCAGACCTCTTAGGTACAAACCCCCAAATCCTATAGATTTGACTGACTCACCCTTCCTGAGAGATTGCTAAGACTGTCATGGTGGTATTCTCCCTTAGGGCAGTGAATTCTAATCAGCTCAGCTTTGTTTTATGTACAGGTTGTCCAGGATGTTTGGGGAATTTAATACTTTTAAGAAGTTGATATTAAGATAGAAGGTATGAATTTTGGTACACTGTGAGGAAAAACTCTTTTGCTCAATTCCAAGGTTTTTCCCTCTGGCCCACTGCATACATGGTTTATATCTGGCTGAGAGTAATAAGCAATTACCAATACCCTGAAAATGCACACTGACAGTCTGAAGAGGGAAGAGGAAGAGCGTTTTATCCATGGTCATCCTGAAATCTATGTGGAGCTTGCAGTCAGTAGCTGAGTTTTCTCCTCAGGTAGATTATTTGTGCCCTTGAATAACTACATAAAATGTTTAACCTCATTACTACTCAAGGACATTAAAACTAAGTGCTATGCTATTTTGTATTTGTTTAATTTGTAAAGATAATATGCATGAAAATAAAGCAAGCAGTGGTGTGGGGGGAAGGGGGTTCCTTAGTATGATTAAATGTTAACACAATCCCAGAAGATCAAAGTAGAAGGAAGATGGATGGGCTGACCTTTAAGGATGGATTAACTTAACATAAATACTTTGAATAATAAAATATTTCCAAATATATACTGACAGTGGTGTATCAAGTCAGCAGGAGCCATGAAAAGAAAGCAATCTGTCCCAAAGGGCAGGAATATTTTATCACTGACATTTTTTAGAATTGCTAGCACATGGTGATAAAAGAAAAAAGATCAAAATTTAGTTGGTTTTGAGTTTTGATATCCTTTAAAAATATCTATGGAAAATAATTCCTTTGGTGTCTGCACTGTGACTAACTGCTCACAACCCCACACCAACACCTTAATATGCTACCACTTACTGGTACAAGTCTCAGTTTTTATAAGAAACACTGAAATCCCTTCATGACTAAATTCCATTTTAGCTAGTAAACTGAAGAAAGGAATAGTCTTCTGTATCAAAAGTCATTATGATTTCCAAATAAGAGGAAGCACCATGTGTGTCATATATGCATGGTTTCAGGTAGGGATTAAACATCACCCGTGAGGAAACCATGAGAAAATTGATGATAAATAATCTTTTGGAAAAGAGTTACAACTGTCTACCGTGTACCAAAACATACCTTCTTCGAGACTTTTTTTTTTTTACATCTTTATTGGAGTATAATTGCTTTACAATGGTGTGTTAGTTTCTGTTTCTCTTTCACTTTTAAGAAAGAGATATGTAAGGCAGAATCAGCTTAAGAAATATCTATTGTTTGGCCTTCCCAGAATAGCTTCTAATAAATAATATTAATCATTGAATTTCTAAATAGTAAATAAAAAGAGATTCAGAGGAATTCACAACAGAAATAGACTCACAGGAATAGATTATCGGATTTGGGGAACTGAAGTCTTATGCAATAGAGCCCAAGGGTTTGATCATGGTTTGTCATGAGGTAAAAATGTCTTTGTTTGTTCTCCCAGAATAAAATTTCCTAGTATATTTCAATTGCTGAGCATAGTTATTACCCTAAGTTTAACATAGGATTCTCAATAAAATAGGCTGTATTAAATTAAAAGACTTCTCTTTCCTTTTTTTTTTTTTTTTTTTTTTGCAGTATGCGGACCTCTCACTGTTGTGGCCTCTCCCGTTGCGGAGCACAGGCTCCGGACGCGCAGGCTCAGCCCAGCCGCTCCGCGGCATGTGGGATCTTCCCGGACCGGGGCACGAACCCATGTCCCCTCCATCGGCAGGCGGACTCTCAACCACTGCGCCACCAGGGAAGCCCCAAAAGACTTATCTTTGATATAGCATAACTCAGTACTCAATAACCTATATTTTTAAAAATAAATCTAATAACAAGTAAATGAAAATGGTCAACACCTCATGGATTCTATTGATTTTATTATTGATCCTGGTTAATATTTAATTTTTTTTTTAAATTTAGGCCACTTTTTATCTTGTGTAGTAAAAAAAATGCTATAACATATCAAATCGTTGGACAATTTAAGATAATGATGCAAACACCGATTCATAAAAGTATTAACAAATTATGACTGCATGGATACTCAGAAAATAATAGGTAAGTAGGTCGATAGACACACACACATCAGGGCTCAACAGGCAAACTATAAACCACTAGTGTTGCTTTTTAAAGAAAAAATATATTTATAAGTTGTCCATGAGTTACTCAATACTGGGTTGGAGTATAGTATTAAAAAATGAAAGTTTGGGTTAGTTATGTACTGTTAATATGACATATAACATTTATTATTTCCCATGTTCCAATCACTATACTAAGACTCTTTCAGGGGTTAATTTACCCAAACGTCTTAATGCACTAAAGAAGGAATATAATTATCTCAATTCCCAGAAAGCTTACTATATAAATGACTTGAGAATTTATTACAGAAAGCAGGGATAGTTGAGCTGGCAAAAGGAGAAATCTATTGACAATTAAATTTCTGTGCTGGCCACCTGAATAGCAAACAACATGTACAACTATACAGTGGCCCAAACTTTATTTTTCATGCTTCATGTGTATACTCAATGCCTGCTTCTCTTTACCAGGATTTGGGTAGAGAGCATAAGACATAAAAGTAATGATTCTTTTCTTTATAATAACAATGGAAGCACATTTCTAGAGCCTTTTTTTTCTTTTCTTTTCTTTTTTTGGCCTCTTGGCATACGGGATCTTAGTTCCCCAACCAGGGATCAAACCCATGTCCCCGGAAGTGGAAGGGCGGATTCTTAACCACTGGACCACCAGGGAATTCAACCTAGAGCCGTTTTTAACTTTAAAGAAGATATTCAAGTGAATCTTTATGAACCCCGATCTCTGCCAAAAGGGATCCTAGATTTGATTAGCTCAGAGGAGTGGAATTAAATTATGATGAAGCATTCAGCTAGCAGCATTCTCTGGGAAATTAACTGGCAGAGAAAAACTTCCTTTACCATGCTGATTACAAATAGAAATATTCCTCTGCACCCTTTTCTTCAGGTGCGGGCATAAATTCACTTTTGTTAAATATATAGGTCCACACACAGATGTTTCTGTTGCTCTTCATTTAAGAAAAAAAAAAAGCACTACTAGATGAAGTTTAAAAATCCGTTAAATATCTATCCCAGGGAGAGTAGATAGTATTCATAAGCTCTTCAAAGTTTTCATTTCCTGCTAAAGATACACATATATGTAAATTTTGTTGACTAAGACTCAATTGAAGTCTGCCAGGAAAACATGTTATTATAATGAAAAGGAAAATGTGCCCCATGCCATGCGTTTGAGGAGGGAGAAGATAGAGTTTGCTATGTGTCTATAACCACATTTTTCCCATTTTTGATACAAGAAGCTGTGAAAAGTGTTGGATAAGCAGTACTCCATACGCTAAAGAAAATTTGTGAACATTACACAAAGGAATTAAATATAAGTGAAGAGATATCTCTTTCTCCCTCTTTTGTAAACAAAGACTGTCACAGAGAGCATTGCTGGTTGGTTTAGAGAGCAGATTTTAAATCCAAACTGTCTGCACTTTTATTCCACTTTCAACACTACCGGCTGGGTGATCCTGGGAAAATTCACTGACTTCTCTGTACCTCATCTTCCTCATCTTGAAAAATTCCATAATAATGGCACCAAAATGATAGGACTGTTATAAGGATTGAATGAAATAATGTATGTGAAGTTGGAAAATGCTACATAACTATTAGCTATAGTAACAATCACAAATATAATTATTATAATTTTATTTTTATTATAACTCTCAAACAAAATTCAAAAAACTGCCATTTCAAAGTAGCAGCCTATTTTTGTATGCCACAGTTAAATATAAATTCCCCATAAGATAAATAGGATGGAAAGAAAAATTAACCGTAGCATTTTTCAGTTAGAAATGACAGAAAACCAGCTCAACTAGAGTAACAAGAATGCTGGAGGTACTAATTTAAAAAGCCAAGAAGACTCCGTGTGCTACTGCGTTCCAAGAAGACTAGATCCAAGACTCCAAGCAAATGCGTTAGTCTCTCTCTCAATCTCTTTCTTTCTCCCCCATTCCCCTCTGCTTAAACCCTTCCCAACTCTTGGCTCTGCTTCTGATATTTTCCCTTTATATCCTTGGCAGGTTTTCTACAGGCTTATCCCAGGAACTTCAAGCTTTATCCCAGAGTAAGAGGTGCCTCCTTTTGGTGCTGCTTGTGTCACATGTCTACCTCTGGATTAATTAGTTGTGTCCTGGGAAAAGAAGAGGATGCTGCTCTCTAAATAGACCAAAAAGGGTTGTCTCCAAGAAGAAGCAATGTAGACAAATGTGTTTTTACTGTTAAGGGATGTGGTGATGCCATCACATAAAGGAAAAGTAGAAAGCAAAGATGGAATTTACCTATTAGTCAGAGAGCAACATCAACCAGAAATTGTTATATTGAGACCATGAGGAAGCTGGAAATGGGTACTGATATTGGTATAGTTGCATCCTGCTATAAAAACTGACAACTTTGCTAGTTTTTGACACTCAATTTAATTACTGTATTAGACTTACTTTTTTTTTTCCTTCTTCTTCTTATATATAGTATTCTAATAATAACCTGGGGAAAATATGTTAGCTGGTAGTATGACATTTTAATAAATATAAATGGAATAAAGAAGGCTTCAATGAACCTGGTGACAAATGTATCTGTATAAGTTTAGAGCACATTATGTTTACTAAAATTAAATTACCCCATTAAAAATCTCTACCACTTGGTCCAACTGATAAATCAAACCTAAGGCCAGTGTGAAAGGTGATGATTAGACAACTCTTATGGAATTTGCTGGTTTTTAGAAACGTGATTGTCATTGACAAAATGGTAGTCAGTAGATTAATTCAATGACTATTAATTGGCTATCTAACATGAATAAGACATTATGAATAAGTTGTCCAAAGAATTCTCCTTTTGGCGTTTTCCAGTAGACAGGTTAATCATTAGAATGAAATGGGTCACTTGATTAAATGACAAATTTATCTCCACTGGTTAAGGGGGTGTCAGCTCTAAAGTAATATAATACATGGACATTAATATTAGGGACATATTTATTAAAACACTGCTGATTTCACTTACTAGCCATGTGACAGTAGGCACGAAACTTAAACTTTCTGAATACCACTTGGTCCTTCCATGCAATAGGAGTAATAATACACCCACTTATGTTATTCTGAAGATGAAGTGCGATTGCTGCTTAGCACGTGAACTATTGCTTCGATCCCCTCCATTCATGTGCTTAGACTGCAGAGATGTGATTCAGGAGGCCAAGATATAGTGTATTTTGAAATCTTAAGAGCTGATAAAACTTTCTAAAACTCATTTGCTATCTGAAAATACCTTTCTACTTGAATTACATTGTGAGTAATATCTTTTTTAAATAATACCTTTCTATTTGAATTACACTGTGAGCAATATCTTTCTTTTTCAATTACCTAGCCAATACAAATAAATGCAAAAAAATTGTTACTGCAACTGTGATTATAACAGGTGGTCTGGATTTCACCTCCTACATAGTTCTAATTTTAACCAGTATGCCTCCAACACCAGCAGGAAAATCCTATTAATTTCATTATGTTAGCCTTGTAAGATTTCAAAACTGTAACAAACTATCCTGGCTATTCATATGTATTCCTTTTACTGAATTTCCCTGGAAATTACTAAATATAAAGGCATTGCTTTTCCCATATTTATCTTTACATCAAAATGGATCCATTTACAACTTTGCAAATATGTCACTGAACATATAGTGAAAAACTGCTGAAATGGTAAGACAAACATTTAGAATCTACTTTTTCTTTGCCCTAAGACACATGAGTATTAGCTAGTGATTAATAGTTTCCATGACTAAATCCTGTCTTAACATCAGTTATAACTTCAGTAAGCTAAAACTAATCCTACCAATACAGATAAGAGTAGGCTAAAGAAAACATGGTCTCTATTAAATACTGAGAATTTTTAAACTTTTTTAACCTTAAAGCATAAAAAGTTAGTTATCAGTTTCGTCTCAGTGGTGAATGAGAGAAAGAGGGAGGAAAAAAGGTTACTATCAGGATGAGGAATCCAAATATCCTGAACCCTTGGTGAGTTTCCTGTTACAGCTGCAGTTTCGGTACCCACTCCCCACTCACCCACATCCATCAAGTCCCTGAGAGAAATATGTGTGCAGGGAACAAGTTCAGACAAATGTATACATATTTTTATCATTAATTGAGACTTTGGACCCAGCACTCAATGTAATCTCTAGACAAGTTGAACTTGACTGAAGTGGAATTAACTGGGCTACTTATTCAAAAAGAAGTGAGCCCCAGATTACCTTGCCACATTAGTTGTATGGAATTCCAAGAGACAAATATCAGGAACAGTGAAGTCTAAGAAAATTTCTCTTTAAAAATTGGAATACAGGGCTTCCCTGGTGGCGCAGTGGTTGAGAGTCTGCCTGCCGATGCAGGGGACACGGGTTCGTGCCCCAGTCCGGGAGGATCCCACATGCCGTGGAGCGACTAAGCCCGTGGGCCATGGCCGCTGAGGCTGCGTGTCCCGCAACGGGAGAGGCCACAACAGTAAAAGGCCCACGTACCGCAAAAAAAAAAAAAAAAAAAAAAAAAAAAATTGGAATACAAATAGACCACTGCCAAATAAGGACAAATTTTGACTGTTCTGGTTATCACATTAAATTGTTCAGTGCCTAACATGTTGGACCAATACATTTCATGTACTAAAGCCATCTCTAGCAATATTTCTCTGTCTTAAGGGTAAAGAGTTTTGAGCATCTAACCGTGAAAATATAATAATAAAAACTGAAGCAAAATTTAAGTCTTTAAGAAGGAGAACTAGGTCTAAATAGTCAATCAGGCGAAGAATCTTATATGCTCTTAAATATAAAATTTTGTATTTCTGTTCTGAAGATTTGCAAATGTTCCTATGAATCTCTGTGGGAATAAATGAGATATAAATGTTTTAATGAATGTTTCTTTGATGTTCATCCAAAACTTGCTGAAATAGGTCAGGAAGAGATTTTTCTTCAATTTGTTTCACTTCAGTAAAAGACCACACTCTATGCTAGACTAAGAAATTATCCCGATTCCATCCTGCATGTAACGCTATGTTCATATACAATGGGGACTACAGTGAGGAAAATTCCCTGGCATCCCCCTGGTGGATGTATAGTACAGCCAAAAAATAAACATGTGTCGTTTTAATCCACTGAGATTTTAGAATTGTTTGTTATTCTGCATAATCTGGCCTATTCTGAGGGATATACAGAGCAATACAAAGAATACAAGGAGAGTGGAGTCCAATTACCCACAAGCTAATGTATTCTGCGGTTTTCACTCCACACAAAAATCACCCTATTAACCCCTCATAATAAAACCCTTGAAACTGGAGGGAAATTAATTTCTCACCAAATATAGAAAAACATCACTTTAAAGCACTTCTTTCTATTCTATTCAAATATAACCAGAGGGATCTCATTAAGATACCAAGTTGGAATGTATTTAGGTTTCTTTGTTAGTATCTGAAGCCAGGGCTTTCTTCATTTGAAATTTATGTAGCTTTTTTAAGCATATCCAAAGTCAGACTACTCAAACTGCACATCTCGAATGTGTTCCAATTTTCCAAAGTGTCATATAGACAAAAGGAAACACAAGAAAATCACCGCACCAGTTTAACACCACCAATTCTAGAAAACACAAACACATCCTGGAATCAACTCTGATTACTGCAGTAGCATACTGTCTGCAGACTTATTTGACCATTACCGAATATTTTCCCAAGCTAAAATAGTGTGTCCCCAAACCACTTATAATTACCACAATTCTGGGCAGCCTCCTGGCCTATCTTAAGGTATCAGGCCTTTAAAAGGAACCCAATTTCAGCGTCTTTTTGCTAAAATTATATGAAACGAGGGGGGAGGAGGACTGTGTACTCTCATGCACTAATATTTTTCTGGTCCCTGGTCTCATAATTTTAAGTATAGCTTAGACTCTAGTCTTAAGTAACATTGTTATTCTCTGACACTGATGATAAGGGAGATAGTGTTTTATTTTTGCAAGAAATGGAGAGACAGAAAAAGGAAGGAAAAGTCTTCCTGATTTCAACCCTTCCTGTATGTCAGTCAAGTCAGGCCATCTGTCCAAAGTTCATTCCTGTTCACAGAGATAGAAGTTCTAATTATGATCTTACAATGTTCATATCTAGGGAGACACACAAAAGACATTGCTATTAAAGATGCTTCTTACAGAATAGCGCTGAAATATCAGTGGTCATTTTGCTTTTCTCTTTGACTTTATACACACATGCATGATCACGAGCATATACGTTCACAAACACACATGTGTGTGCTCTTGCCTTAGAGCCTAGAGTTCATTGCTTATAGAAAAAACCACCTCGACATGAAACAGCATGTGGTTGGAGTATCTCAGCAAGATTGCAGGGAGGCCAGAGAGATCTCTGAATTTAGTCCTACCAGGTGTCTCTACTCCATGCTGAATGAAATTACAAAAAGCATTCAGAGAAAGGTAAAGAAGAACACAGTCACGTAATCTGGGGCAGCCAGTCCTATGTCACCCACAAGGATCTAAGCATCACCAATTAAAAAGCCGGTAAACTTCACACTGGAGTTTTTCAGGTTTTCTGCTAAGGCTCAGAGCTAAATGATTTTTAGAACTAGATCCATACTAGTCTGAGGCAGTTGTGAGGGTAAAAATTTTCCCACATGGGGTTTTGACTGTTAAATTGTGGCTTCCTCTAACTTCTAAGGGTCCCTTCTGCACACTCTACATGGAAGACTGGCCAATAAGCCTGTAACTGGCAAAGGAAACCTCACAATAAAGAAGGCATGTTTTTTTCACACAAAATTTCCATCTACATGTCTACATGTAGACATTCCATCTACATTCACATCCACTTCAATACACAGATCGGTGGCAGACGTTAGTCTTGTCTTCAAGCTGGAGAAAGACAGAGTTGCCCCATATTTCCAATGACCGTCAGATACTAAATAAGAGAAGAAAACATTTGGCAAATGACCAAAGCCTGTCCCATTACAGCTGTTCCCTTTGTGACTCAGAGGAAGTTATAAACACAGAATAAACAAATACTAGTTCTTTACCATTAGTTGATATTTTAGCGCCAAATCCCTGTGAGACACATTATTTCTGGTGAACTGGGCTGGACCTGGCTAGCTTCCAAACATTTTTAATATTAACAGAGTACAACTGATTATTTATTGGCTACAGTGTCCAAAACTTGTTTTAATCTTGACCTTTTTCACCATATTTTTCCTTACTAAAATGTAAGATTGACAAAAAATCCATTTGTCCAACTCTGATCTAAATTCCTACATTTGATATCGAGACAATCATTAAGTAGTTTTATCACAGTAACAGAAAAGCAGATGAGAACAATTTATTTTAGCTTGATTACTTCTGGGCAAAATTCTTGAATTTGCAAACATGGTGATTATGTCCCACAGTTCCTCCAAAGACATTTCAGAGACAAAACCATTATTAATATAGAGTAACATGCACTGACAGGATATTTCACTTGATTAAAAACATTCCCCCCTCCCCCCCAAAAAAGTTTGATTCATTGCCTCTCATATAAGTACACTTAGTATTAGTTTTAAGTTATTCAACTTTCAGGAAGCACTAGACATAAAACATTTTCCTGATAAATTTGAATGGATTCTCACACTGTTCTCACGCATTCATTGTATAAGACACCATAGCCACCCTGATGTACTATAACATTCAAATTAAGCCAATAAACATATTGTGTTTTTAGTAACTTATAAAAAGACTCACGGCTTATGGTAAATGACTGCATATCTCATGAGGAAGTCCACTGAAGGGAGGTTTGTGACAAAATTTCTGATATGGAATTCTGTATTGTGTGTATCTCTAAGTCAAAACCAAACTTTGTATTTATTAACAGTATATTTTTTAATCAAAACATTAACTACTCTATGGTAGACTATACTATAAGATTTTAACTGAATATATTATTAATATATACTAATAATTAAAATATAATTAGTAAATATTAACATATTACGTAAATGAGATACATTTATTGTGCGATATTTATTTTCTCTAAATTCAAACTCATGACAGTTTTCAAAATTGTTTTTACTTGATTCTATTCAATACCAACCCTAGTCTTGGAATATGCTCTGTATCATGTATGTTTGAAAACAGTGAATTTCAAATAGACACAGCTGATGCTATGGAATACGTGTGTACATTCCTGTGTGTGCTTGTGCAAATAGGTGTGTGAAAGAGACATGTATTTATTTGTCTTTAATAGTCTCTAGATATTAAAAATAAACGCAAAATGCCTATGGTATTAATTCTCTCCATTATATTGATTTGCTTTATGCAGTTTTTAAATGAAACAGAGTATGTGGTCAATCAACAAGACTGACATTAGCACAAGTGATGCAGCATATTATGTAACAGGCTACTGCAATTGTCTGTTTCTCCCTCCACATCACTCGCCATTATGATTGCCATGCCCTGTATTTTAAAATAAAATGGAGCTCTGATAATGATGGCTGAATATGCAAAGGAGGGATGGGGCTGCCGTATTGGAGAGGGATGGAAGTATTTAAAAGCTAAGAAGAAACAGTTTAAAACTTTCCTAACATTAATATTTTTAGCATTTAATTACAAATTTAAAATCATATAAAAATGATTCTTAGGTTTTAAAGTGATTTTAATATTATTTAACATTAATAATGTACTATGTAACTCTAAGAAGTGGTTAAGAAGAAGCCTGATAAAACTACCTAAACTAGGGTAGTATATTAATCATGTTTTTTCTTTCCATATTTTCTGATGCTTTGACATCTCAGAGGCCTTTCTGGCCAGGGAGAGACTGTTCCTCCCAGGGCTAGCTAATTCCTAGAGAGAGTAAATCACTCCCTCATAAGCATGCCTTTCATATGCAAACTAACAAAGCCAAAGAAAGCCCAGATCCTCAACCACCTCCTTTACCTTACTGTCAAACACCAAGCCAATACTCCCCCTGACCTAAGCCACCAAGTACTAGACAACCAGAGACCACTGCTATAGCCCAAAGCCCAATGAAAGTATTTAAACTACTCAATCCTAAACTTGTTCAAACTTGCCTTACCCTGCCTCAGCTATTCCTTCCCGTGGAAATCAAAATAAAGTCTCTGGGCCATGCTTTCCCCTGGCTCCTTCCGCCTCCTGACCAACCCCAGTGCTTCCCGATGTGGCCCTGCATGGCGTGGTGGGCTCCCTTCTCTAGGAAACTGTGAGTAATACAACTTCTTTCAACAGCGTTGGCCTTACTGTGGCATCATTCCGTCACCTTTATGAATTGAGTCCCAAGCACAATCAAAACAGGTAATAATATGACTGTAAATTATGAAAGAAATATAATTTACTGTTCACATTTGGTCAAATTCTAATACTATTCCCAAATATAATATTTGTTAATGCTCATCTGTTTGTTGTGCTCTGAGCTCTTTTCTCTTTTTGCCAAGCTGTTGCTTGCTGTTCCTATCCTTTCTCTCCCACCTACCTGTCAATCTACACTTACTCCACACATTTGCCATTCTCTGTATGCCTGTTTTCTTACATAATTAATTTACTTTGTATAATTTACTCAAAACTCATAGTTATTCACCTAGTTTGAGACTTCATGAGGATAAAAATCAAAGTAAAATTTTACTGAGCTTGTTCTGTGTCTTATGAGAAGTCGAAGTCTATATTGTATATTAGTTCTGCAGTGACTTAAAGGAAATCATACTGCAAGAACATAGTGATTTCAGTCAATTGGACAAGGGTCTACCTTATACTTACTGTCTCTGACAGGACAGCCCTGTAAAAGTAACACTCAGGACACAGAAGAGTGAAACTCTGATTCATAAACTAAGTACCGTGAAGTAAATATTTGGTTCATCTTCTAGGCACTAAAGAACGCTTGAAAGGAATGAGTAATAAGGCCTGATTAATATTTAAAGAAACCTAAATATGTGATTTTTTGAAATTTCTCAATAGACGTAAGTAAAATAAGACTATCTATCTTAAGAGAAAGAAACACATCGAGTTTAGAAAAAGAAACAGTTATTTCTTAATAAAATGTCACAAAGGTAATTCACTTGGGTCTCAGTAACCTCTATTAATTGAGAGTACATCAAAAGAGTACTAGGATTAATAATGATTACTACAGTTAATCATTAGAAATTCCAGAAGTCCTTCTGCACTGTCAAAAATTATATTATTTTCCTAAATAAATAATAAGTAAGAATTTGAGAAATATTTACAAATAACTGGTACTATAGTCTAAATATATTTTAATATTTATTCATGTATATTTTTATAAACTATATGTGATCTCTCTCTGCCATCTTTAGTAAGACATGTTGGAAATAAGTTGGTCTTCTCTTGATAATACACTGTTAGCATGATGAACACAACTATTCAATTCTTCTATAAATATAGAAAAAGATATTTATGCGATCGGAAAAATGGCTTGATTACTACTCTTATCACAGCTGTTTCTCATACTTGGAAAATAATTTTCTGCTTTATTATATATGTATCCATTTGTTAAAATTTTTAATCTCTTTCTCCTAGATGCTGTTTTATTTAATTATAATTGAAATATAGTTGCTGTACATTATTATATAAATTATAGGTATTCAATATAGTGATTCACAAATTTTATAGTTATTTATAGTTATATGCATTTATAGTTATTATAAAATATTGGCTATATTCCCCATGTTGTACAGTATATGCTTGTAACTTATTTTGTATCTAATTGTACTTCTTTCTTCCCTACACCTATAACTCCTCCCCTCTCCCCTCTCCCCACTGGTAAGCACTAGTTGCTCTATCTGTGAGTCTGCTTCTTTTCTGTTATGTTCACTAGTTTGTTGTATTTTTTAGATTCCACATATAAGTAATGTCATACAGTATTTATCTTTGTCTGACTTATTTGACTTAGCATAATGCTTTCCAAGTCCACTCATGTCAATGCAAATAGCAAAATTTCATTCTTTTTTATGGCTGAGTAGTATTCCATTGTATATATATACCCCATATCTTCTTTGTTCATTCATCTGTCAATGGACACTTAGTTTGTTTTCTTATCTTGGCAATTGTAAATAATATTGCTATGGACACTGAAGGGCATGTATCTTTTTGAATTACAGTTGTTTTTTGTTGTTTTTTTTCCAGGATATATAACCAGGAGTGGACTTGCTGGGTCATATACTATTAATAGTTCTATTTTTAGTTTTTTTGAGAAACCTCCATACTGTTTTCCACAGTAGGTAACAGCTATTCTGACAGGTATGAGGTGATATCTCATTGTGGTTTTTTTTTTTTTTTTTTTTTTTCGCGGTACGTGGACCTCCCACTGCCACGGCCTCTTCCGCCGCGGAGCACAGGCTCTGGACGCGCAGGCCCAGTGGCCATGGCTCATGGGCCCAGCCACTCCGCAGCATGTGGGATCCTCCTGGACCGGGGCACGAACCCACATCCCCCACATCGGCAGGTGGACTCCCAACCACTGTGCCACCAGGGAAGCCCTCACTGTGGTTTTGATTTGCATTTCCCAGATGATTAGTGATGTTGAGCATCTTTTCATGTGCCTGTTAGCCATCTGCATTCCTCTTTGAAAAAAATATCTATTTAGTTCTTCTGCCCATTTTTTAATTGAGTTTTTTTTGTTGATGTTGAGTTGTATGAGCTGTTTATATATGTTGGACATTAATCCCTTATTGGTCATATCATTTGCAAATATTTTCTTCCATTCAGTGGGTTGTCTTTTCATTTTGTCGATGGTTTCTTTTGCTGTGCAAAAGCATTTAAGTTTAATTAGATCTCATTTGTTTATTTCTGGTTTTATTTCCTTTACTTTAAGAGATGGATCCAAAAAAATATTACTGCGATTTAACACAAAGAATATTCTGCCTGTGTTTTCCTCTAGGAGTTTTACAGTATCCAGTCCCAAATTTAAGTCTAGTCCATTTTGAGTTTTTTTTTTTGTATACGGTGTTAGAGAATGTTCTAATTTCATCCTTTTACACGTAGCTGTCCAGTTTTCCCAGCTCCATTTGTTAGTTTTTTGTTTTTTTTTCATTTGTTAAGTTTTTGACCCGTATTATTAGGAATCTTTATGTGACTAGCTAGTTAAGCCTCAAGTGGAATCTGTGGGTTTATGGCATTCAAAGGTTTTAAGGACTAAATTACATGAAGAGAATAATGCAATCTGATCTCATGAATAACTGGAGTCAATAATTCAAACCTAAAAGTTATATCTTGTCTCTTCTACTCTTTGCATATTGACTATTCTCTCTTACTATGGTAAACAATGACAGAAACATAGGCACTGACAACTCCAGAATTTTATGTATTCTGGCATCAGTCAAAACATAGATTCTTCCCCAGGATTCTTTAGTCCCAGTCTTAAAGTTCAGGGAACAGGGACATATTAATGTTGCCTGACTAAGGTACCTGCTATGAAACATTCAATGTGATCAGTAGACAGCATCATATAAAAACCCTGTAGCTTCCATGGTGGGGAAGAGGAAGTTAAGGATATCCGAGGGGAAAAAGTCGGTTTTGGGGGAAGAGTATGGTGCTAGAGATATAATCAATTGAGGTCCACTCTGGGCTTGGGGGAGCTAACTTTTTATCAGTTAGCAAAGGACTGTTAGTAATGACCACTTTGCATACACCTCTTATCTTGTGTATCATGTTGGGAATTAGATGGGGTTTTGTTGCACCCAAGTAATGCCCAAACCCTCTCTGTCAAATTCTTATTCAAAAACATTCATTTGATCTTCAGAATGAACAACAAGTTTTTTTACAAGTCACAATAAAGATGAATTATATATGTTTTATATACATTCCATTATGACCATTCAGAGAATTGAAATTTAATTTCTTCTTTTACCATTACCCATTCAAACTAGACCTTGGCCTCCCTTGTTCTAGGGAATGGAGGTCATAGATAAAAGCAAAGAGAAGGAAGGGATAATTATATTTGGCTTTAGTACTCTTAAAAAGTTTAGTATCTGGTAATTTAAGAGGTTTTCAGGCATATTCTGACCATAAAGGAGCTGAGCCTGACAAACCATCTCTAGCATCACTCCCTGCCCAAGATGACAAAACTGCCCTCTAACCTTTTATCATCAGTTGGGTCAGTGATAAGTACGGCTCGGCAAAACTCTAGGGAAGTTGGATTAGACGTTTAACTTTTATTTTCCTTAGGTGGCTTGCAGGCGACAGGAGCAAGAAGCAATGACTGAGACATTCAAGCATACATGCCAAGAAAGGCGAGAAGGCTGAGTGCTAAGAGGAGGTCCCCCTTCAGGCTACCGACTTCACTCCTAGAAAAGGAGCAGAGGAGAGTGAAGTCCACTGAGGCCTGCATCCGCATACTACATGAAGGCAGAAAATGAGTGGAAGAGAAAATCCACTCCCCTACCTTTTTAAAAGCACAGTTAGTCACTAGCAATGTGGCTCAGTTGAAGCCTTGATTTTTTTTTTTTTTTTTTTTTGGCCATGCCGTGTGACATGCAGGATCTTAGTTCCCCGACTGGGGATCAAACCCATAGCCTCTGCAGTGGGACCACGAAGACCCAACCTCTGGACCACCAGGGAAGTCCTAAGCCTTGGATTATTACCAACAGGAAAGAGCAATTCCTCTTTCCTTAAGAAGTGAGAGCTAAGACGACAATGGAAGAAACATATACAGTTCCCTATAGACCAAATCAAGCCTTAACTCTGTCAAGAGACCCTCTCATCATAATTAATCTACAGCCTCCCTTATCAATGGCTGCACTGTGTCAGTATCACTATTATTACGTGTTTCCACTGTCTGCTTTTGACAGTGTTCTTGCATCTCTTTCCCCCACTAGCTTGAAAACCCTAGAATGAGAAGACTTCTGTTTACAAGTTCCAACCAGGGCCTATAATCTCCACAGTCTTGCCCTGAGTATGCACTCAGATACTGAAGAAATGGAAAGCCAAGGGTTTATTCTAAACATATTTATCAGAGATGAGAAAATATCTCTCATAAGTACATAAATATTTTGAATGCCTTATTATAATTTCTTTTCATTTTCATTTCTCAGAATCTGAGAGACAGCAATGAGAAAATTTGCGGAAAATGTCAGAATGATACACTGGGAAAGGTATATACAGCTGTTAACATTTTGCTTGTTTTTACTTGGTTCGTGTAGGTATTAACTACAGAAATGCTTGAAATGAATCTGTTTTATTGCAAGCTTGATTACCTACACATCCCTAAATTATTCTATCACACAAATGACAGCTTATACTTAATGAAAGAGGCCACTTATTTAACTGCTGATTATTTCTGAGAAACCGTTAACCTACTTCCCTATTAAAATGAAAATGGGGAAAAACATACTCTCACAAATCTTCAAAGGAATGCATCTCTGCTTTTTATAGAAGGGAGGGTGGGATGAATTTCGCATGCCTTTCCTCCCACACAACAATGTTAGGCCTAGAAATTAAGATATCTAAGTACTAATAAAAAGTTTTTTCTTATGGATATATACGCTGCCCCAGAGACCACCGGGAGAGTAGTGACCAGACACAGAAAGTCATGCCACCTCAGTCCCTGTGTCAGTTTCCTTGCAGCACTGTGTACAACAGCCCTGACTTTCCTAGGGAGGTCGTGTTATTGGTGTTCAGAGAAGAACCCCAGAAGTCATTCTCCAAGGAGTAAGACAGATTTCTTTTTTAGGGCAAGATAATAGGTTTTATCCCTTCCTGTAATTCTGAGCATTCTTTGTTTATGCTATTTCTGAGTATGGTGAAAAGCTATTTAAATATGACTTTAATATTGATAATATTCATAAAATTTCTACTATCAAATCTAATCCTGAACATCTCTCTTGCTTTGGAAGTAGAATGAAATTATCATCAAAATCTAAGAACTTTCTTGTTACAAATGGATAGTACAGATTAAGTGTTTGTCATATTTTCTAAAGAAATGAGCTACTTGTTCCCATATTAGTAATTTGTAATCGATATAAAAATTATTCAGATAGTCTCCCTTTTTTCCCCAGTGTGCATTTTATACTTACAGTGCATCTTAATTCACACTTGTCATATTTCAAGCACTCAGTTGCCACATGTGGCTTAAGGCTACCATACTGGAAGTACAGCTAGTTCTATGGAGTCACAGAAGTCTGTCTAAAGAATTTGTTTGGAATTATATTGGAGTTATGGTTTCTCATAGATTTTGCTTGAACCTGAGGAAGGTAAATTTATCACTTAGGCTTTATTATAAGTTTGGGACCTTTTAAAACTTTTTCGGCATCCATATGTTACTTAATAGCACCTAAGTCAGTTAAATCTAGGACAGATTCAATGATGCGCAGTACTCAGTGCAAGTAAATTGCCAGCTAATAGACTTCCCGCTCTCAGCCTGAATCTAGATGCTTGTATACCAGCCTCTATTATTTTGCACTAAGGTGCTTTCTAATTAGATCAGTTTGATAATTAACAGTCTACTCCTGATCTTTCCAACTACAGTTATTCAGCTGACCCCAAAACAAGTTTTGTTCTCAGTATGCCCCCAATTCCTCTTTCTTAGCAATCCTAGAGGGTAACTGCCTTCCAGTCCCCAGAGGAATGTATTGGTAGAACTGATTACTGGTTGAATTTCCCCTTTAGAACCCAAAGCTCATTAATCCCCATCAGAGCATCCTGAGCCATCATTTTTCTCCAGGAGCAGATTCAGGCTGGTTCAGGGCACAGAATAAGCCAGCTGCTCATCGTGTCATCTGGAGGAAACCCAAAAGCCCTCACTGGATCCTAACTAGTCCTCTTGCTTTTAAAAAAAACGATTTCTAATATCCACCACATTGACATTCTCTTCGAGATCCAGACTTTACTGAAAAGGCAAATGTGGGATAACATATTCAACTCACTAGTATTCAGCATAGTCCTGATACTGATTGATGCAGAACAATTAATTTTAGATTAAGAGAGAACACTAATGAGGATGAAGCCTCTCTTCGGATGCTGCAATTAAGGATAGTGACAGGAAGAATCGGGAAAGCAATAATGACCTGAAATACATGTAGGGACACAAAAGAGTGACACAAAAAAAAAAACAAAACCATGAAATAATATTATTTTATAATTTTACCTTGAACTGCATTTTCCCAATAGATCCAACATTGGGGATGTTTTGAAAATAATTTGTTTATTCATTGGGAGTATCTCTTCTACCCTATAAACTAGATTCTAGTAAACTATATTCTGATATTCCTAAAAGGAAACTTACTTAAGGAACTGAATACATAAGGTTTTGTTTAATAGAGAAAAAGTGAAATAATTAAGTCTACTTTAACCTAGTGTAATTTTGGAAATGAAGTAGCCAAATAACTTGCTATACAGAAAATTGGCCATTTCTTTCTTCTGCAACTTTCGGAGAAAATGCTCTACCCTCTGTCTTATTACTTTTTCTTTGAAATACTGAATGCCCACTTTGGGAAAACGTTCAGAGAATCCTCTCAACATATAATTTTACTGTGTCAGATACTATAATTCATGCCAGAGAACAAAGTGATAGGGTTCACTGAGGCATTTTAAATACATTCCTGATGGTTTCTCAATCCTTTTGTGAACTATTTTAGGGTGAAATGTTATCTATTTAATTACATAGAGCCATTACTCACAATAGGAAATGCACAACCCCATCTCTGCTGAGAACAGGAGACAGCTTCTAGGGTAAAGAAGAGAACAGAGCTGGTATTTATGAGTGCAGATTTAAACAAAACAAAACAAAACAAAATACTGAACTAAACTAAATGAGTTTGACTCCCTCTTTTATGGCTAAGCTCACAAAATGGAAACCATAGCAGCCTTAGTTATCCAAATGCCTTTCTAGGGAACTCCCCTCTTCAGAAGCTCCACAGCTGCTCAAGCAAATGAATTGTGCAAAGAGAGGGTTTTGATGAAATTGCAGAACTGCACCCCAGGCTGCTGCAGACTGCTTGCCTTTTCAATTACACAAGAGGCATCAGCCTGTGGGATGATGTATAAGCTTGGGGAGCATGCTCATAATTGAAAATGCTGCTCAAAGCACAGCGTCTTTATGGGGTAAGGCCATAGTAGGAATTAATGTTGCTTCAAGAAGGGAGTTATTATATGTATGGGGCGGTGGAACAACAGAAGGTAAAATCTGCACCAAATAAAATGATACAGTAGCTAAAACCCAGGCTCTGAAATCTGCTAGCTCAGTTTACACTCGGCCACTTGCTAACTGGGTAAGAGCAAACCGTCATGGTCCCAAGGCTGTTTTATCTATTAATGGACACAGTCATCCTAATAGCTCTTCAAACAGTTATTATTCTCCCTTTGAATGGTGAGGAAACAGATGTAGAGAATAGAACTCTCCCATAGGTAGGAAAGGGGCAGCCTGGCTTAAAAGTGATTTAGTCTGGTGATTGCAGTCTGGGCTGTTAGCCAGTGTGTGGTCCGGGCAATGGGGACTGCTTACTCTTATTTCTGTCAGTTAACCTTTGTTTTCTGTTTTATCATCTGTAAAACAGAAATAAATACAGGACCTACCTCATGGGGTTAAATGAGATCATGAATATAATTGTAAAAAATGAATAAAGAGAAACCTCAATTAAATAGAGTTGGGAGACCAGAAGGGGGAGCTCTCACACTTATGACAATACTACAGCCCAACACGAAGAATGAAGATCCTTCTTTCCTGGCAAGGGGTCTGCCATGAAAAGCCATGGACTCTTCGTTTACTGTAAGCCCTCCCAAATTCCTTTCCCCTTTGTAAGATTGCTCTCCTTCCCTTGCCACGATGGGACTTGCACATGGCTCACCATTGTTGGAGACCCCCCAGTTGCAATTCTCTGCTGATCCCAAATAGATTCATCTTTGCTGGAGAAATATCTGGCAGTCTATTTCAGGTCAACATAGTGAATTTAGCACAGTGCCTGAAACCCAATACTCAATAAATGTAATTTTACCAAAGGTGTGCCTCTCTTCCGGTCAGTCTCTAGAGAACAATTTTTCTCTAAATGTTAGTCAAGTCCGCTAAATCTGTTTATTAGCTCAGACTTTCACAGCATCTCACCTTAACATAACTGATAAATGTGTCAAGCAGGTGTCATTTGATACTGCATCTGTCAACCGTTATCACTGCATCTGTGATGGTGAAAATGTCAATGTGGTACACTGGGATGATTTATAATGTAGCAAAGACTAAATTTCTCATAAGCATGAACCAAAGCCCTTAACAGGTGCCATGACTGCCTGGACTGATCTGCCTCATCTGAGTCTTATTAAAGGGCAAGAGCTATTCAAAGCAACCTAGATCTTAGACCAGGTGGCAATCTTGAAACATGCTGATGTAAGTCAGCACTCTGACGACATGAATTCCAGAGAGGGAGCTGAAGGGACTGTGTAATTGTTATGTGCACCTGCTATTTTGCCTTTAGCAGACAAGTGATATGGAGTAGCAAAAAGAAGTTGCCCCAACAAGACACTGCGAGAAGTCATTATTACCATATATCCCAGGGAGTGTTTAGTAAAAGATACTGGGTTTTTCTATTACAAATGATTTGAAAAAACAAAAAAAGTTAAGACTTGTAAATAAATAAATTAATAAACACACACACACACACCCACACGGCATTCAAAGAACAAGGGCAGACAAAGAGAAATACAACAACTTTATAAGAGAATCTATCCCCAAATTTAGATGATCCTCTATTTTAATGGTGATATAATTTTAAAAGACCACTTTCAGTCTTTAGGAAGGCAGGGTAATTGATGGCTAAGAGCACTGACTCTGGATACTGATGGCCTAGGCTCAAATATTGGCTCTGTCACCTATTAGCTACCTCATTAAGCAAATTACTTAAATCTCTTTGCCTCAGTGTCAACTATAAATGATAGTAATAATAGTATCAACTTTTAGGTTGTTATTAGGATTCAAGAATTAATATGTGAAACAAGGAATCCAAAAAACAGAACAATGCCTGGCTCATTATAAGCCTTCTTTTTAATAAAACAAATTTGTTCAACAGCTTTTATTTTACATCGTAAGAAAATGTTACTAGTAGGTAGTGAGCTTCCTACAAGTGCATCAATACACTAATAAAATATGTCAACCTTTTAAGGTCACTACAGTGCTATTTACTTCTCAAATCTAATTTCTGCATTTTTCTAAATAGCTTCCTCATAGCACTACATATACCACCAGGAAAAAAATCTGCCAAGTGGAACTTGAAGAACAGAGTAAAACAGTAATCAAACTTACAGAGACAGAAAAATGGATCAAACAGTTTAATCTATTACTAGATTATTAGTATTTAATACTCTATTTAATCTATTATTTAATCTTTATTGATAAATCAAAGAGCAATATGTTAGTCATATTGAGAGATTCAATAAAGATAAATGTGAAGTCATTTTTGTAGGATGTGACTATCATTAAGTATGTATTCCATTACAAATTAAGGAATTACTATCTAGTCAGCAGTCTTGAGAAAACAATCTCATTACACTTTAAAAGGAAAGATAAATAGAATCTAGGTTAACAACACAATGGTCACTACAAAAGAAAAGTCAAATTATTAAGCAAAGAAAACAGCATTATTATTCTCTTCTGTTATATAGCTGATTTTGTTCTGAAGCAATGCATTTAAGCAAAATGGAGTAATTTGGAGAGAAAGAATCTTATAAAAGGGGGCTTCCCTGGTGGCGCAGTGGTTGAGAGTCCGCCTGCCGATGCAGGGGACACAGGTTCGTGCCCCGGTCGGGGAAGATCCCACATGCTGCGGAGCGGCTGGGCCCGTGAGCCATGGCTGCTGAGCCTGCGCGTCCGGAGCCTGTGCTCCGCAACGGGAGAGGCCACAGCAGTGAGAGGCCCGCGTAACGCTAAATAAATAAATAATAAATAATAAAAGAATCTTATAAAAGATATGAATTCTGATAACAATGTTCTAATTAATTGTTCTGCTTGAAACTAACCTATAAAAAATAACAAAGGTACTTATTTTCATTCCGAAGACCACATACCAAAATGATTACTAGGGCAGAAACCAATTATTTTCACATATTAACCAGACCAAAACAGGAAGTAATGATGTTAAAATGCATTAGTCACAATATATCACAAATCCAACTTTGCAAGGAATGATTGTTCAATAACCGGCTTGCAGATTTCCAGAAGCTACAATTCTGTGACATTAACATGCTCCATTAGTACCACTTTTTTGGTAACGTACATTTTATGGCCTACCTGGCCTTGAGAAAATCTTGAAATGTGTTTAATTAGAGATTCCACAAAGTAAATAATAAGATAAATCCATTATTACAAATATAAATTCTGGGCCCCTAAACAAATTTCAATAGAAAAATTTTCACTATGCTCCTCAATATTATGCACTGACACTTGCCATGAATGTATACATTTTTCACACATTAAATTTGCATTTAAATCATCTTTAGCAAGACAGAATGCCAACAGCTTTTTTTCGTTTCCGCAATGAATGGAAAGTCTCCCTTAAGCAGATATACCATGAAGAATCACTCTGACACTCTCACAATAAAATGGGGACAGCAGCAACCATTGTCCTGGGAGAAGTGTGCACAAAGATCATTCTTTTTGCAAGGGTTTGACAAAAGCACCTTACTCCTTGCTTCCATGGCCTAAGGAAGTAGTAGACCAATTTGATAAGAAGCTCTGACCTTACAGCATGGAAGGATTGCATACAAGTCTCTTTTGGAGGTGGAAAGGACCAATGCAACAACAGATGAAGCTAGGTTAATGAAACAATGACGGGCAGCGGCAGGACCAGACAGCTCACCCAAGTAAGAGACAAAAACAGAAAGAAGGATTTCTTGGTCCCATTTGTGGTAGAAACTTTAGATGCTCAGATAGTCTCCTGAGGCCACCCTGTCACTGGGAAAGTGACTGTACATGTGAATTGAAATATCTGCAGGACAGTGGCGGAGTGAGGGGTGTCAAAGAAGGATTAACGGAAAGGTACTGCGATACACAGATGAGAATCTTCACTGAGAGAAAACCAGACAGTTGACTCTCATGTTTACCAGGGCAAGACGATATCTTGGCTATGGGCGGGACCTGGGGCTTCTTCCCACTCACCGCCATTAAAACACATTCACCAACCCCAGATCACAGCCTGCACCAGCAGCTCCTTCACCATTTAGAGCATGACACAGGACTGAACACATGTCACCCTCTGTCCACTGAGGTACACTTTCTGGGCCCCCTAAGCACTTAAGAAGGAGAAAATTTGATCATGGAAGCGAATAGACTGGATTTCTGGGCTTCAGATTATGACCAAGCAGTGTGGTCTCTAGCAACACACTCTGGAGACTGAATGAGAAATCTCATCTCACCCCACTTTTAGAGGTGCTCTTTTCCCAAGACTAACACACTACTATGACCCAGGGGCCAAATCTGGCCTGCTACCTGTTTTGTGTGTGCGGTGTGCTACAAATGGTTTTAGTATTTTCAAATGATTACATTTCAAATGGTTGTAGAAGTACCCACATAACATCCTCAGATTTGTCTCTTTCCTTCAAAGCCTAGAGTATTGACTCTTTTGCCCTCCACAAAAAAACTTTACCTACTCGTGCCTCCTCTGTTACATAAAGAAATGGTTGTATGTACTAGCAGAGCTCTTTAGTCAGCTGCTTATATCTAAATGATGTGGCTTTTTGCTCATTAAATGTTTTTATTAGAAATGTTATAAAACAGATCAGTACATAGATGGTATTGGAGCATACAGCTCTTTGACTTTAAAATAATGAGATAACTCATAAATACTGAGTTGTTTAATGGTAGTCCTATTATTAATGACTCTAGAAGATACCAATTTGAAATTTCCACGTAGTAAAAATAAGAATTCAAAGACTATTGGGGTAAAATAGCTAATAATCCAATACTAAGGAGGAAGGTTTTCATTTTCATTGTAAGGTTAGCATTTTCCAACAATTATATACCAATCATTACTGTGCTATGAGTTGTTAACAGTTATCATATTGAATAACATCTGTGAAATTTTAGGATAAAAACTCAAATAGGTTTTGCCTACAGGACTACTCAGAGACCTTCTGGTGGAACTAGATTGTGTTTTTGCTTTCTTTCCATAAATGGATCACTTCGGTTGAGGGGCCCCTCTGCATTCTCTCTTCTTGAGATTCAAATAAAGGCTGCACCCCCTGAATGACAGGAATAGACACAGAATCTGGGATTCAGGCAATCAGTGGGTGACAATAACGATTCATGCCCAAGGTAAGCTTGACCTGAAATGTTCTATTGAGTGGTTGGGAGAAGGCAATTTTTAAAATTCTCTGTCTTCAATGGTCCTACCATCACTTCTACAGAGAGCTGGGCATTCATATTTTAAGAAATAAAATTCTACTTAGAGAACTTTCCCAACAATTTTGTATTTACAAGTTCGTATTTGTATATTATTTTACTGACGTAAAGAAGCATTCTTGGACAATATTGCATCTGTGCATACTAGAGTGAATAACAAATTATTTGTGGCTCAAAATTCTTCATGAAACACTCGTTTCACCTACCATGAACAAAACATAAATACTGTTGATGGACTGCCAAGTAGAAAAGAAAAAAAATGAACAGTACACAAACTCACAACATGGACTTCAAAAGATATCATTCCCATTATACACAAATCATATTCCAGAGAGCAATAAAGTTCTCTCAAACTGCTACAATGCAGCAATTGCCCACAGTGTACTATGTAGAAGCCAAAAAAAGAAAAGCAGAAGTTAGTCTGGGTTCTGCATTTATCAAAATAATAAACTGTGCAATTACTTGTTGAAGAAAAAAGTACTTGTAAAATCGAGATGTGTTCAGAAATAGTCCCTGTATAGGAAATATAAGAGAGAAATGGAAAGACTCGAGGTAATTATGATCTCAATAATCACGGTCAATGTTTAACAAAAAGATAATAACTACATGTAACTAATTCTGTTCCAATGGACGCTTTGCTTTTGTATTATAACTTTACAGCAGCCAACCTTGCTTCACTGTTCTTTGTCACCGTGTTTCTTTATCTAGGCCCTGTTTAGCCATCTATTAAGTGGACTTAACAAGAGGATTTTCCTCTACCTATTTCATTAGGTGGCTGTGAGGATTAAATGGGTTAATGTGTTTAAATCACATTACCATCTAGCCAGTGGCAGTGTCCTTAAATGTTTAAACACTGATACCCTGGGAAGGGAGGGGGAACCCAGATTTGCAGTGCCTGCTGATTTCTATGATGTAATTTCAAGCTACCCATGAGACATCACGAAAAGCGGAATTGAGAAGAGGGTGAGCGCAATGAGCTCTCACAAAACAGTAAAGCAAACTCTGGCACACCACTGCATCTAGCCCTCTCTTTATTTCTTTCACACAGAGGTGTGTGCCTGTCAGTCAAGAGGAATATACTTCATGACTTGTGAATCAGTTTATGTAGGTGTCTGTATTTGACTCTCTGAGTGGAATTCTAGTCACAGCTAATCATATCCACATTAAGCTCCTATAACATGCGGTCAATAACAGAATAGGCGAGCAAACTCTGTGAATTTGAAGAACAAATTAAGATGGAGCATTCAACAAGTATTCATAGAAGTATATTATTTGCAAAGCACTGTTTTGATATTTTTGGAAATTATCTATAATGACAGGATATTGCCCCTGCCATCCATTAGCTTATATCCTTATTGAGGTGGCAAAGGAAAGACATATAGTAAGCTAGAAATATAAAGGAGGCACTCCACAATGCTATTTAAGGAAATGTTCAAGGGTGGACAAGCCCAATCTTCATAAAATTCTAAGGTACTTCTAGGAAATTTTTTAATTATTTAAATTACTGTAAGAGCTTGGAAAGGTACATGTTTTAAAAATTAAAAAAACAAACAAACCCAGAAACTTCAGGCACACACACAAAAATACCCTCTTCCTTCCTTTTTCTTTTTCTTCTTCTTTTTTTTAAACCAATAAGGAGCTGCATCTTAGAGATTATAATTCTATGCTTCAAACCCAAACACCAATATTCAGTTTACAACTCTGACCTGTGGAATCCTAAGCAGTTAGTTAACCAACCCTAAAGTTCGTCACGGTGATTTAACAATAAAATATACAGATGACAAAAAGAAGTATGGCATCTGTAATGACAGCTATGAGATATATTTACAGATTATTCATATTCACTAGAGTATTATATATAAAAGCAAAAGATTTATACAGCTTAAATGTCCACATACAAAGGAGTTGTTAAAAATTATGGAAAATAATGAAATATATTGGAACTATATCTATGAAATAGAAAGTACTCCACGTGCTGATGTGGAAAAAGCTTCAAGATGTTAAGTGGAAAAAAAAAAAACAGTGTAAAAGAACGGGCATATGTGCTATCATTTCTTTTGAAAAGAGGGAAAATAATAATTATTGGTTTGACTATGCATAAAAAAAAATCACCTCTGGAAGGATAAACAGTGACTAATAATAGTGGTTACTTGTTGAATGTGGAAGAGATCTGAGGAGAAACTTTTCATTCTCTATTGTCTTTAACTTCACATTTTATGAATAAATCACCTCCCTTATGTAGATGTCCTCCTCACCCTCACTAGGACTCTGGCTTCTGCCCCAGCCTGCAGATCTCTCCTTAACCCCCTACACACATATACACACACACACACATACACACAGGAAAGCCTTTCTCAGCCTCACATAATAATCAAGAACTCTAGCAATTACCAGGAAGCCTTGTTATCAAGAGCACTAGCTCTCTGCAGGCCGTGTCATCATCTCACTGGGGTCAACCATCAATCCTGCGACCCATTCCCAACTCCTTAAGGGCTGGAAACTGATTTCACTCTTCAAGTCTGTATTTCCAATATCTACCACAGTGTCCAACACATATTGTTGAGTGGATTCATAAATAAGTTGATGACACTTTTTTCTGATTTAGGAAGGAAGAAAGTTCACAGACATTTTTAGACAATCTCTTGTATTGGAGAAAAAGTCTTACATAGAAATGGAGGAAATCATAATAGAAGAAAATGAAGAAGTTTAAAAAACTCCTCAAAATTAGAGAAGTATAATATGTGTTTATTTCTCAAATAGTGGATTTGCAGGACAGAGAAGAAAAATAATAGCAATAGTTAACACATAATGATTATCACAATATGTCAGTCACCAGGCTAAAAGCTTTATGCAAATTACCTCATTTGATCCTTAAACCAATGAGGCAAATAGTACCAGTTAACCGTCCTCCCTGCTCACTATTATATGACTTTCACCAATAGTGCACAAAGCTAAAAGAAACAGAAGCAAAATTAGTCTCTTAATGGGAGACTAAGTTTAGGTCTGAGTATAGAGTAAAACATTCTATTTCTCGTGCCTGATTAACTCCCTAGGTACGGGGATCACAACATTTCATCACACTACCCAATCACTGAATAAAGACTGGGGTCTCATTCTGTCTGGGCAAAGCCATGCCCACTAAAAATGATCACTGTGCACAAACAATTGTCATCCACTAATTCACTGAAGTCTGAGTCATGTGCACACTTGTAACTTTATGAGCTGAACAAAGAGAGGTGGACGTAAAGTGACTGGCTTAAACCACCCGTACAGTAGGCCATCTGTATTTGCTAATTGTCTGTATGAAAGTTAGGCTCATACCCTGCCCCCCAACAGAAACTGAAAGCTAGGGGCTCGCTCTTTCTTTTTTTTTTTTTTTTTTCGGTACGCGGGCCTCTCACTGTTGCGGCCCCTCCCGCTGCGGAGCACAGGCTCCGGACGCGGACGCGCAGGCCCAGCGGCCATGGCTCACGGGCCCAGCCGCTCCGCGGCACGCGGGACCCTCCCGGACCGGGGCACGAACCCGCGTCCCCTGCATTGACAGGCGGACTCTCAACCACCAAGCCACCAGGGAAGCCCAGGGGCTCTTTCTTGATGATTACATTTCAAAGTGGTGACTCACAGGTCCCTGAGAAAGATGTTCCTGGGTTAAGAAGCTAGGAAGAGGCTAGGAGAAAACTTACATCTCAAAGGGGCAGAGAAAGAATTTATAATTCTAAGTTTTCTAGAGTAAATGCTCTAAAAAAAAGAGAGGTCAGGAATCGAGAGTCAGGAAAAAACCTGTTTAAAGTTTAGTCAAGCGAAGGGAAACCTTAAGGTCATCTTGGCCACCAAGAATAGGAAACATAAAAATGAGAAAAATGAAAAACAAACAATATAGCGCCTGACACTGGGAGTCCTGCATGAGCTGGAGTTACTTTACAAATAAAAAATTAGCCAGAGCTAAATCGTGAGATCTTTTTCGCATTTACTGTGGCTGATAGAAGTGACCCCCTTGGCTTTTCCTAGATATAGCTGATTTCCAAATCATATTGCTAATTCCCACCACTCTCTAGAGAGATTAACCCTTAAATACTACTGCCTTCTAGACCTATCCCACCACACATCTCCTTGATACTTCAAATTAAACCTGCTTCAAACAGAAGCTGCTGTCCTCACATTCAATTTTTCCTTCATTACATAGATTCACCAACTTCTTAACAGTCAGATTAATGATTATTACTGAAGTACAACTAAGATTATGGATTCAAAATATTTTATAACAGTTCGCAATCTATAGAATTAGGTCCAATCCTTAACACCGTGATTCTAACCTCTTTTTCTAATTGTATTGTACCTGATAACATCTGCTGACCATGGACTTCATTCTTCAGTCTACCAGAATACACTTGGAGCACACTGGCACTGTTCTCACAACTCTGTACCCTGAAGTTTTTTTCCATTTATCCAGAAAGCTTAACTCTAACCCTCTCTTTTCTCCAAACCTCATACATCCATCCTTTGATGCACATTTCATTCCCTATCTCCCTAGTATAACATTTGACCCATACTATGTTTCTAATACAAATAAATAAGTAGTTCAGTCTTCCAGTATGTTTTGATCTCCTTTGTGGAACTTAATCATTCTTTGCCCTATGTACCTAAATTTAACATCTCTTTGAATTGTAAGTTGTTTAAAATGTCTTATTTCTGTAATCCCTTGTGGAGTAATACATTGTCTGGCACATTTTAATTCCAAATAGATATGTGTGAAATAAATAAAAATAACCTTTACATTCTATTCATGCCATGTTTTAAATAGGGCTTCATTAGTTTCACTGGATGATAATTTTGTAGTAGCAGGCATCATGTATGCTTAGCTCACTACATATCAGTGCCTGAAATGTTGCGTGGCAGACAGGAGGCATTCAATAAGTAATAGCTGAATAAATGCAAAAAAGTATTAGAATATTTGAATAACTAAGTGATAATGCTGCAAACAAGCTTCTGTTAGAATTGCTTAGTGGAATATAAGAGATAGAAATGCCCTAAGACTAGAAAAAGGTAGCATTGAAAAATGTTTATCAAATGGAAAATGTATTGTCTAGATAATTAAGAAATAATTATCTTTTACAAAGCAGATTACTCATACGCAAAATGACAGGATTACATAGAATGGTATATTTTAATTACCAATACGTTACTTTGAGAATGTTGTCCAATATAACAAAAACATTAAGAAAATAATATACATATAAACAGGAAGAAGTCTAAAACTCAGTCAACAACTTGAAAAATAACAGAGAAGTCACTAGGAGCCAATGCAAACCATTGTTCCCACTGTGAGCACCCCGTATATGCCACTGTCGGGGTGTCACCTGTGCATGTGTGTGGGCTGAATAACAAGGTATTAAGGAAGGGCTTTTTAAAATGTGTAGCAAGACTGTCACTGTTTAAAGGTTTCTCTTCAAGTTTTCACTTTTTATACTTTCTTTCACTTCACAAAATTATAACAGTGGTGCTGGGGTAGACAATCACCTAAAAAGTTCTGAGGTCAAAGCAGTAGAAAAATCTTAGCTTGAGTTATAGGAATTCTTCCGACTCCAAGTCATTAGGGCGTAGAATTGTATTCAGTTGTACATCCTCTGTGGTTTTGGAGGGGAATAATTTCTCAATAATTTTCCAAGAATAAATGTAAGCCAGAAAGTAAAATGGATTTGAAACAAGATGTGATCTCATTTTAGATTATTTTTTAAGGAATGTTTAATTGATCTAAGTTATTATTTCAATCACTTCCAAATGACTGGCAAAAGAATAGCATTTTAAATCCAAGCGCATGACGAAGAAGTTGGCCTTTATCCTTTAGAAACTTGCATAGGTCAAAGTCACCCTGACGTGCTGCTGTAGGAACTTTTCCCTGCGATCTATAAGCTACCTCAGGTTAGTGTTCAGAGCTACAGCCTTCAACAAATCATGTCTGCTCAGATTAAAACAAATTCAAGTTAGATGCTGTCAACAATTTTAACTAAAGGTGTTAAGGCAATTGCTATTCATCTATTTAAGCAAGCATGTGGTCCGTAAGCCTGGTTTCTTAAAAGTGTATTTTGTGTCTGACTTATTTTTAAATTAAAAAGAGTCAAAATTACAGCAAATGCAATAGGAGTATAAAAACATTTGTAATTCTAATGGCAGCATTTATATTTATTAAAATCAGAGCTTATGAGAGGAATTTGGAGACTAAAATGAAAGGTAACTTGATTCCCAATTTATGCAACGTGATCTCTTCTCCCCAGAGAAATTGATGGGAAATACAGTTAGGAGAAAGCTTCAAAAGTCATGTGTTTTCACTTTTTTCTTCATTTAGTCTTCTAATTTGATTCTTCAACTCCCCACCATCTTTTGACAGTGATATTGACATAATATGAGTATGCAGTTTAGTGCAAATTAGGTGTGAAGGTATCCAAAAAGATCGAATTTTATCTCCAAGAAATGTTGAGTGTTCAGACAGATTTTGTTACACAACAAAGGTTCAAACATTTGTTGAATCTTTCCCAGTGAAAGGGGGAAACTTCACAATATGGTTGTATTTATAATTAGCATTATTTATTTAAATATATGGCAGCAACAAGTCCAAAGAAATGAAGTATTCTTCCAAATTCATGGAGGATGATACCGACCAAATTCCTCGATAACATGGACTCTTTATTTCTATCGCATTTTTATGGGCTTATTGTGTAAAGCAAGAGATACACAACTAAAGGAAAATGTGTTCAATCATTTCTATTTAATATTAAAAATAGAAATAATCTATACATTTCACTGTTTGCCTGAACACCCCATTCTGTGTAGAAAGTTTGCTTTCTGATAACTTGTATTTAGTTTGACTGGTAGGATGTAAAATGGGTTTTGCAGCATTTGTTTCTTAGTAAAAGCTTCTTATTATTCTGAAATAATTTGGTGCTTATTTTCTTTGTCATGGTGGAAACTAAGGATAATCTTAACCTTAATCAATTTCATCCAACAAAAGAGAAAGGCACAGTTTCCTGTGCAACTACAAATTTTACTTCAGGGCTTGTTATTTTCACTTTTATTTATGTGACAGGGCATTTGCATAAAATACTGAAAGTAAACGAAAATTTAAGGTGCTGTTCATGTTAGACAGAGATGGTAGTATTATTAAGAAACTGTGTCTGAAGATTTTATTTCTGGGTACTCTTATAATCATTGAATCTTACAATTTAAGACATTTATCATCTATAGAAATCCTTCCTTGAAGTAGGATTCTCCTGCATTGCATGCTAAAATGGCCGTGGGTCATCTCCTTGATAATCTGAGTGACAAAACAATTACCTCATTAGGTAGCTATTTCCAAAAATATGAAATCTTCCTCTACACAATTACCATTAATTAGAAATGATGATTGCCAACCATGAATTGAATAAAATAGAATCAGAAAATATTAAGAGAATTCAAACTGATGGCCAATTACAGAACTAATATATCAAGATGTAAAGCCTTTATGTTTGAAACAGTGAGCTAAAGGATTCCACTTGTAATAACAACCCTAAGTATCAAATTCTTAGGAAAGGATTTGACAAAATGTTCAAGTCAAACGCAGAATAAAGCCAGCAGGAAGAGACAGCTTGAAGAATCAAAGAGCTTCTTCACCTGGTTTACTGATCGTTCTGATGCAGGTGCAGATTAGTTAGGAGAGGTCATCAAAGATGATATCTGGCCAAATCCATCAGAGTACCACTTGGTCCTGACACAGATGATGAGGAAGGGGAAGGAGAAGAAGAAGATGATGAAGAAGAGGAAGAAGGATTGCAAGATACTGATGAAGAAGCAGATGAAGGTGAAGAAGGTGAAGATGATGATGAGGGTGAGGAAGAAGAGGAAGATGAAGGAGAAGATGACTAATGGAACACTGATGGATTCCAACCTTCCGTTTTAAATTTTCTCCAGTCCCTGTGAGCAAGTTGTCTTTTGCTCGGCTGCCCTGTTTTTGAGGTCTCTTTTCTCCTTTATACCATGGTTCACAATTTATTTTGGGGGGAAAAAACCTTGAGCAGAATTCAGTGAGAAAAGAATCTCTACGCCTTTCTGTTCCAAATTCATTTTTATCCCTTTCTGTCTCAACAAAAACTTTATGAAATCAATACCACCTTGCTCTGTTGGTGGCAGAAAAGAAAAACCTCTGCTCCCTTAGCTCTGCTGGAAGCTGAAAGGTGCTAGGCCCCTGTGTAGTAGTACATAGAATTCTAGCTTTTTTCTGCCTTTCTCTGTATATTGGGCTCAGAGTTTACACTGTGTCTCTATGTGAATATGGACAGTTAGCATTTACCAACACGTATCTGTCTGCTTTCTCTTGTTTAAAAAAAAAAGAAAAAAAAACTTTAAAAAATGGGGTTACAGAAGGTCAGCAAAGCGTGGGTTTGAGATGTTTGGATGGGTTAAGTGGGAATTTTGACAACATGGCTTCTCCTTTGGCATGTTTAATTGTAATGATTAACGGACATCCTTGCTGTTTTAAGATGATACTTTTAAAATAAAATTCTCTCTTAATGATGACTTGAGCCCTGCCAGTCGATGGGAGAATCAGCAGAACCTGTAGGATCTTACTTGCAATTGCCATTCTCTATTGTAACTTTGTTCCTGTTTATTTAAAAATTTTTCTTTTTGTTTCACAGGAAAGATGATGCTCAGTTTTAAACGTTAAAAGTGTACAAGTTGCTTTGTTACAATAAAACTAAATGTGTACACACCAAAAAAAAATTCTTGGGAAAAATCTTAACAAGAAACGTGCAGAATATACCTGAAGAAGAGTTTAAGATTCTCCAGAAAAACATAAAAGAAAACATGAACAATTAGAAGGCACACACAGCTTTTGAAAACCAGCGACTGGTTTTCCCTAGTGTGTCACAATGTTCAATATGTTTTCAGTAAAATCCCAACCAGAATACTTTTAAATCACCAAATAGTAAAGTTGATGTGCAAATTAATATGTGAAAACAGCAGACTTCTGAAGAAGCATCTTATATTACTTTGTTTAAATTTATTATGAAATATTTCATACATACGAAATAGTATTTATGACATATGAAATATAAAGTCGAATAAAACACTGCCCAGCTTAGTAAATTAAATGTTCTCAATAGATTTTCTCCAGTATTATTCCCTCTCTTATATCCAAGAGATTTCAAAATGTCCCATTATTTGTATTTCTCAGCGTTCTCTGTCAGACCCCTCTTCATCTCCTGCAAATCCTCTCAGGCTCGCCTCTTGCTACAGACACAGAGGAGGCAGGCAGGACAGTGGAGGCTTTGTCAGGCTTCCTGCAGGTGTAAATCACTGCCTGGAGTGTAAAGGGAGGGCCCTGACGATGCCACTCACAGGTGCAGGCATGTTAATGCCTCCAAAGAGGAGACTTTTGAAAGACGTTTTATGAGACGTCTCACAAGCTCCCATGGGATGGAGAACAAGCAAAGTGCAGTAGTAATCCTTCTTGACTGTTTCACTCACTTACCCACCCACACAAACGACAGGCAATTAGGTCTTTGTCTCAGTCTCAGCTCCCTGGACAACATACACTTGGCACATAGCTTTTATTTTTCTTTTTTTAAAATATGGCTATTTATTTTAATTTTGCCCTTTGCCTGAATTCTCTAAATGAAAGAAATTCTTTGAAGTGTTTTGGGACTTATTTCATGATGTGGTACAAGTTCAATGTTTGTAAACGCATTGTATCCTACAAACGAACAAATATTCTCCAATTTTCATGGAGAATATTGTATATGGTTCTAAGTTTGGCATTTAAAGTGTTTTTGACACTCACTCCTCTCACTTTTCTTTTGCTCTGTTTTTAGTGTCTGATAATTTCCCTTCCTCTTTTGGTCAGCCTTTAATTTTTCCTTAAAGAAATGTACCTGTATAAACATATATAGATATATGTAGATACGGAGATACAGATACAGATATACATGGATAGATATAGTTCTTAAAAGTGCTGGTTGAGGTGTATATGTGTTAAAAATGAAGCACTTTTTTTCCTCTCACTTCATCAGGAGAAATGACAGATGAATTACAAACTTTTTGAATTACTAATTATCAAAGATGTACATCTCACTGTAGATACAAAAGCAAATTGCTGAAAATATACAGAATAATAGTGAAACAACTACACCTCATCATAGTCCCCTTTTTCTTTCCAATACATAAATATTTCCTTCCCAAGGAAGTATAATGACTAATTATAAACTTGATACATCAATATTCCTTGAATAAAAAGCTTAATTTTAAAATAAAAATAAATGGTATACCTAAGATGAGGACGACTGTCCCAGATAGATTACATCCGAGGTACAAACACAGTGACCCAAATTCTCCAAGTCACAATCAACTCTAAGACTGGGATTGTTTCCAAAATACTCAGTTGTACCCTTTACACTTACTCTCATCCCCAAGAGCAATGCAGTTAACTATTACCATGTTACCAGGAGTCAAGTCGCAGAGGATTACAATGCAGGTTACAAGGCATGCAATGAAAGAAATAGAGAATAGAAGAGAAAGTGAAAAGCCACGTTTCTGTCATTAGCCTATACCAGAATCTTGTTCAACACAGGCAGCTGGGAGGGGAGCCAGGCCCAGAGTTTCTGACTCAATAGGTCTCAGAGGGGCCTGAAAATGTGCATTTTTAACAAGTTTCCAGGTGATGTTGCTGGTCTAGGGATCAGAATTTGAGAACAGCTAGTCCAGGTTTGAAACCAGTGCAATTCAAATTGTGGCCCATGGACCAGAGTCAGTCTGTGAACTGTTATTACTTATCTGTGATGAGATAATTACAGACATTCAGAATAAGAACTTAGAAGAGTTTTTAACAATATGATAGAGTAATTTTGTGTCTGCTATATTTAACAATACACAGTTTGAAGATGTATTTTCAATGTCTTTTTTTTTCTTTTTTTAGAAATTAATTTTTGTTGTATTTCATAAATGCATCGTTCTGTGCTGTGTCAAAGGCAAAAACCAACCGGTCGTTCTCCACAGATAGTTTGAGGTGCGCTGGGCCCAGTGAAAAGTGATAAAATATCTGTTCAATAAACAAAATAGTACATGAGCAGAAATGGAAGAGATGTGATCAATGAGTACCTGGATGAGAGTTAAATGTTAAGGGTTGGGTCTCCCATCAGAGAAGCAAAGGAAGGAGAAGCACCTACATGAGAGAACCATAAATGTCAGAGTTGGAAGGGATCTTAAAATCATTTAACATAACTCACTCGTTTCATAGACACAACTTCCACTCCGCTAGTCAAGTTCAGCCAGTATAAGCAAAAGAAGTTGGTAGGCAATGCATTGTAAAACTAAAACTGTAAGACATAAGTGTATTCATCCTGACTTTAAAGACCAGGAAGTTGACCTACAGATCATTTATAGTATTCCTCACAGCTCATAAGGTACAGACCCAACTCTCATTCTAAATCTCTTTCCAGCAAACATGATAAATCCACAGTTGACATGGAATTGAACAAGTAATGGTAGGATACATTGGTTTGCTGTCCCCAAAATGTTTTATAAAATTATACTGTTTCATTATTTCCCAGTTTTTTTGCCAGTAGCTAGATTAATTTTCACAAATGGCCCTGTAATCTTGTTCAAAAAAAATCAATTCCTGTGGTAAACTTGGGCAGTAACAAACTGCTTAGGCTTCCTACTTTAGCACATATAGAAAGTATGCTATTACTTCCCAATAAACCATAGCATGGTCTTAAACAATTTTGCATGTTTTAATATCTTGAACTATTTAAAACCCCATCATTTATCTCTTCTCTAGATGCCTTTCCTTTCTAAAATATATTATATTACTTTAAAAAATTCTCCATGAGCAAGAATAAATGGCTTAGAATACATTAATATCAAATGCATGTCATTTATACATATATTTACAATCTTTTTTGCCTAGAATCATCTAGATGGCAATCTTTAGTGTAACAATCCAAGTAATATTTTACTGTAATGGAGGCAATAAAAATTTACCACAATTTTGAGATTGCAAATGTTTTTTGTAATGATTATCTATGATAGTGAAGTAGATTGAAAAGAAATAACTAAGCATTGCTCTTTCAGAATTAACACTATAAAAAGTGTGAAAAACGGGACCTCCACTGACTTTCATTCTACTCTATTGTGCCTCTTAGCAACCCAGAATTTAATGCTTCCTGTCTTGATTACCTAGTTCAAGCTCCCTAAGCATCAAATCACATAATGAGGTCACAAGATCCCTCCTGGCTTCTTAAAATATTAGTAAGTCAGTCAGCAACAGAGAATTGGCAAATGAGGAGAGAAAAAATGTGAATCAAATGAGGAAAATGAGATGCTTTGATATTTACTCTGTATTTTCCAACCACAGTAACTATTCTAAAGTTTCACTTTTTCTTTTTCCCCCTTAAAATTTTATTATCATGAAACTTCTTCATGGAGAGAGGAAACAACTAACTATACATAAATTAGTGTTCAAATCATCAGAAACCAAAGATGTTAAATTAAAATATATTTTTGTGATGTGGATATGGAGAAGTACAGACAGGATTGATCCATTGTTGCGTTTCTATACGTTAATAATGAATTATCAGAAAGAGAATTCAAGAAAATAATCCCATTTACTATCAAAAAGAATAAAATACTGAGGAATAAATTTAACCACAGAGATGAAAGACCTGTACTCTGAAAAATATAAGACGGTGATGAAAAAAGTAGAAGACAACGCAAATAAATGGAAAGATATTCCATGTTCCTGGAACGTCTATGCTATCCAAAGCAATCTACAGGTTCAATAAAATCCCTATCAAAATACCCATGGCATTTTTCACAGACTAGAACAAATAATCCTAAAACGTGTATAGAAACACAAAACACCCTGAATAGCCAAAGCGATCTTGAGAAAGAAGAACAAATCTGGAAATATCACACTCTCTGACTTCAAACCATCCTACAAACTAAATAATTCAAAACAGTATGGTACTGGCACAAAAACAGACACATAAATCAATGGAACAGAATAGAGAGCCCAGAAATAAACCCATGCACATATGGTCATTTAATGTACAACAGAGGAGGCAAGAATATACAATAGGGAAAAGACTGTCTCTTCAGTAAGTGGTGTTGGGAAAACTGGAGAGCTACACATAAAAGAATGAAACTAAAACATTTTTTCATCCCATATATAAAAATAAACTCAAAATAGATTACAGACTTAAATATAAGACAAAAACTGAAACCATAAAACTTCTAGAAGAAACATACACAGTATGCTCTTTTAGATTGGACTTAGAAATATTTTTATAGATCTTTCTCTTCAGGCAAGGGAAATAAGAGCAAAAATAAACAAATAGAACCTAATCAAAAGCTTTGACACAGTAAAGGAAAACATCAACAAAATGAAAAGGCCACTTACTGAATGGGAGACATCTGCAAACAATATGTCCAAAAATGAGTTGATAACCAAAATATATAAAGAACCCGGACAACTCAATATGAAAGAAGTCCATTAAAAAAAAAATAAGCAGAGGACCCGAATAGGCAATTTTTTCCAAAAAATACATACAGATGGCCAACAGGTACATGAAAAGATGTTCAATATCACTAGTCATCAGGGAAATACAGATAAATCCACAATGAAATATCACTTCACATCTGTCAGAATGGCTATTATCAAAAAGGCAATAAATAACAAGTGTTGGTGAGGATGTGGAGACAAAGGAACCCGAGTATACAGTGGGTGGAAATGTAAATTGGCACATCCACGATGGAAAACAGTATGGAGGTTCCTCAAAAAAATTAAAAATATAACTACCATACAATCCATTCCTGAGTAAACACTCTAATTTGAAAAGATATTTGTACCCTAATGTTCATAATGTTCAGCGTTATTTATGATAGCCAAGATACGTAGGTAACCTAATTGCCCATCAACAGATGAACGGATAAAGAAGATGTGATGTATAACAAAGTATTAATCAGTCAGAAAGAAGAATGAAATCTTGCCATTTGCAACAACATGAATGGACCTGGAGGGGAATATGCTTAGTGAAATAAATCAGATAGAGAAAGACAAACTCTGAATGTTTTCACCTATGTGTAGTATCTAAAAAAACAAAGCAACCAAGCAACTGTAACAAAATCGAAACAGAGTCACAAGTACAGAGAACAAACTAGTGGCTACCAGAGGGGAGGGGGGTGAGGAGTGAGGGGGGGGAGTGTCAAAACAGGTGAAGGGGATTAGGAGGTACAAACGACCAGTGATAAAATAAATAAGTCAGAGGGATGCAATGTATAGCACAGAAAATATATTCAATATTTTATTATAACTTTGGATAGTATATAATCTACAAAAATAATGAATCACTATGCTATACACCTGAAACTAATATAATATTCTAAGTCAACTATCCTTCAAAGAAATCAACCAGTCAGCACTGCATGACCAAAAAGTTTCAAAAGCACTGTACCCAGAAAATAAAGGGTAAAGTTTCCAGGCATCTTCTTTATTAGAGGGATAGACCTGAAGTTGTACTTATTTTGTAATTAATGGAAGAAGGCCCTCTTTGAAAGTTTTGTTTGAGGGTCAGTAATTAAACATATGCTTTGAAAGAAGGTCAAGAATGACCAAAATAATCATTTTTGAGTATTAATTTTAGTACCAGTGAAAACAGTTCTTAATGAAGTATAAAGAAAGAATACTAACAGTGTTCATTCTACTTGCCCATCCACTTCTGGGCAACAATTCCCCTAGAAACATCACTTTTAATGTGTTCATTTTATTTCAAAGAAGTGATACACGAAGGATGAGAGCTTATTTTGCCTGAAGCACTGACTAACAAAATAAGAAATAATCCTCTCTGTTTTATCAATGGATGATGAAACAATTGTGGTAGAATAGCCTTGAGTGCTGGGGGTGGGGGAACCATCACCAAGCGCACCTCAGCTTGTACATCCACGATGAACATAGAGCTAGCTGAGTGCCTGCCATTCCCAAAGAGGAAGGTGGAAATGACAAACGGAAATCTGAGAATAGAGATAATGAAGACAAAATATTAGGGCTGCATTTGAGGCTCTAAATGGGGCTTCACCACTTAAAGGAAAAGTTAACACTTTAAGGTTGTCAGAACTATAGCTATCCATGATTTCAAACCCAACAATCTGGTACTTCAGTAGGTCACATCTTGGGGGCATCCACCAAAATATGTCCCAAATTACTGACTTACATGGATGATAGTACTTCAAAAACATTTGGCTTTATCAGATTAGGACCTTCTTTTAAATGTTTTAACAATTAATGCTTAGTTTCACATAACTAGATTGCATAATTTTTTTTCAAAAACCCCCTTCACATGAATATATTATCTGTTTAATACACTATGATTCACTGTGTTTAGAACAGTGTAGCAACTAGCTTTGTGCTTTGCATAGTTCTTGAGTGTCTGATGAAAAGCTAACTTCTATAATGTGCCTGGGCATAAACGTTATATTGAAATATGGCTGTGGATATTTCACAGCAATATTATTAATTAGCTCCTCTAATTTGCCATATCACCTAGATTTTTAAATTACTTTCATCTTTTGCTTTTATCACCTTGTTTCCTTCAAGAGAGAATGGTCTTGTTTCTTCAGGCCTACACTTTACTGTTGACCTTGAGGACATATAAAGGGGATGCCCTATTCACAGGTGAAGAAAGGTTATGAAAACCTGGTTTTCTACTACTGGTAGAAGACTCATTTCAGCATAAAGTAAAGCAAACACCTATTCTTCCAATAAACACTACCCAAGCACTGGGTTAATAATTCATTTATTCAGTCTGTCAGTCTACAAGCCTTAGGTGTTTACTGTATTCCAGGCTCTGTGCTAGACTCTAAAGATAAAGGATAAATCCAACATAGTTCAGTAAACGAATAAATGAATGAACAATTGCGAAAACAGTAAATCAATGAATGACTGATTTGAGACAGGATTGCCTATTTATTCAACAGCATTAAATAGATAACCCTGAGAGCTCAACAATCTTTTTTGAATGGGTGGATCAAATAAGGAAGAAAACAATGCCTCCATGTGAAATTTCCATTCTTCCACAGAGGTGTTTGACCACAGATACCTGCTTTCATTTGGGGTCCACATTAGTAGGGTAAATGGGTAGGTGGCTCTTGTTACCTTGTTAAACTGACAAGGTACTAATTAGTGATTTCCCAATTAAAATGTGATACTTGTGTGTTATCTTTTGCTGCTAAGATGCCTTTTACTTCTAACGATTATCTGAACATATGAAGACTTTGTCAGAATAATAAAACCCCCATCAAATATCTTAACCTTTCTATTCTATGAAAAGAGAATGCGGCAGTAGTTGAACTTCAGAGAACTTTGGAATCCTTGTTTGGGGCCTCCCAAATGATAAACAGGGGTGTAGGATCTAATAAAGTCATACCCAGAGATCAAAGCCTGTGAATGTTTCAAAGTCCATGAGGCTTTGTTGAAGGGAGAGAAAGTGAAGCTGTGTAACTTTAAATGTAGGAGGATTTTACTTGGAAACCTAATGCAGAGAAAAGAAGGGTGGAGGGATTCCTTCTCTCTTCACATTTCCTTTACCACACCAGGCTGGCACCAGCCACTCACGTTCTCTGCTGTTCTGGGGTCACTGAAATTTATTTTAGAACTTCAAAGAATTGAATAATATGCATCCTCTAATGGAGTCATGAGACGAGGTAATAACAGTCCAGCGTATTCAAGCAGAACTGTTTGCCTGAGCAATGGCAGAATCTCCAGACAGGGTAAAAGTTAATGCCGTATTCATTAGTAGGGTGTTGGTGGAGTAACAGACATTGCCCAAGAATTTCCAACCTCAGGGTCATTTCGTGTGTGCGTGTGTGCATATGCATGTACGTATAGGTATCTATATGTGTGTATATATATGTACATCTAAGAATATTTCTTGGATTTCCAATTTGTCAACGGCTCTTTAATCAACTGATTTCTGATGAAATTGACAATTCTTATGAATCAGACGGGCAAAAATTAAAAAGCTTTCCAATATACTTTGATGGAAAGGTTGTGGAGAATGTCTCATAAATGGAGAGCAACTTAGAAATATCTATTAACTATAAAAATCCATTTGCCATTTTACACAACAATTCCCCTTCGAGGTATTTAACCCTCAGGTACACCCCACACATAAAAGAAATGGGGTTTTTAAGATTATTGTGGTAAACAAAGAGTGGAAACACCTAAGAGTCCTCTACAGGATACTCCCTATAGCATACCATGCATCTCTAAAAGGGAATGAAGATGCAATATGGAAAAATCTCCAGGATATGTTGTGAAGTGAAAAGAGCAAGGTGCAGTGGAGTAGGTGTAGTATGTTAAATTTTGTGTAAGAAAGGAAGAGACATAAAAATATAAAATATTTGCTTGCATTTGCTGACATACTGGAGAGATACACAAAAAACTAATAAGAATGGTTACCTGTGGGGACAGTGATAGGAATAAGAGACAAAGCAAAAATGAAACTGACCAATGTATGCCTTTTTAATCCCATTTTTATATTTTAAAGATATGAATGTATTACTAGTCAAAATTGAAGATGTATAAATAAATTAGCATTTGATTTTTTTATTATTTTTTTTTATTTTTGTGGTATGCGGGCCTCTCACTGTTGTGGCCTCTCCCGTTGCGGAGCATAGGCTCCGGACGCACAGGCTCACCGGCCATGGCTCACGGGCCCAGCCGCTCCACGGCATGTGGGATCTTACTGGACCGGGGCACGAACCCGTGTCCCCTGCATTGGCAGGCGGACTCTCAACCACTGCGCCACCAGGGAAGCCCTAGCATTTGATTTTAATCTTTACCTTTGCAATCTTGACCTCGGTAAAATGACATTCTCTGTGGTCAAGTGATGTTCAGAAGTCCCTGTAGCATAATTACCTTGTCATGCCTATAAATTCTTCTTGGATTTTGTGATGGTAAAGTTGGATGTAATCATTTAACATTCTTAAAGATCCACTTTGATTTTTGTGTTGGTCATTAGGGGTGTCCATCAATATTCTGATTCTCCTTCTTCCACATCTATGAAAGGACCATATTTTTGCTGCTTTTATTGAAATTAGGTGATATTACGTGTCTTTATTTGACTAATGAGATATGAATGAAAGTGGCATGTCACTTCTAGGCAAAGGTATTTAATCACCAGAGCAACAATCCTTTATCCTCGCTGAAATTATTTTGGAGGCCTATATTAAAAAGAATTTTCCAGCAGTCAGGTCCTTAAAGTGTCTTAGAAAGCAAGTTTACTGGCTGACCCATATTCAACGTGCAATATGAGAAAGAAAAGGAAAAAGACAAGAAACTGAAAGCATTTATTTGCAAGAGGTCTTTAGCTCTGACCAAACAATAATGTTCTCTGATCTGAAGACTCGGGGTTCAGCCTACAGTGGATATATATAAATCTTTCTCATCATGATTTGATGATACTAGCCATTTAAATTTAACTCCAAACAAACAAAAATTGCTATTTGGTAAGATATGCAGACTTGGAAGAGATGAAGGACTGACGAGAGAACTTGAGTGCCTAATTCCCTCATCAGTCATCTTTCTCACTGTACATCAATTACTAACCAATCACCTAGAAGACAGCATTAGTCAGTCACTCCCTGGAAGCCTGATGCCTTCTAAGTACAAGGGAAACATCCAGATTCCAGGTCTACAGATTTCAAGGTCAGATTCAGAATCACATGATCCTGTCTGAGCAACATATTAGCATCTTGCAATGAGCCCTTGGGCTCACCACTCTCTAACCACGGCCCTCAAGATGACATCCACAACACACTTTTGATGAAATAGAGACCGTTATCCTAAAATCATCATTTTCATATAAAAAAAATTTAAAATACAACCTATCAAAATTTATATGCCTATCATGTAACTATAAATTTATGTAGTACTGTTTTACATATCTTGTAGGAAAAGAGTAGAAAGGCAAACTGTCGAGGTATATGATCAATAAGAGTATCAGAACAAATAATTAAAATAACTCAATTCTATTCAGGCTGAACACTAGCTAAATCTCAACAGGATTCACTGGCCAATTTGGTTTTTCAAGGTTTACAGGTGAAAAAATGTTCAGATGCGAAAAGGTTTACAAGCGAAAACAAGATCTATAAAAGCTCCAATCTAATAAAAGCACACGAAAGTGCTGCTCATTTTGTTCTCACTTTCCTACAGTTCAATTAGGTTGTCAAAATTAAAATGAGGTTTAACACAAGTCAAATTTCCTCCTTTCAAGGCAGCACTCAAGATTTTTCTTTGAATATTATAAGTTGTTGCTGACAAAGAGAGTACAGATCAAGAGCTGAATTGGAACATTCAAGGAATCACATATTCATAAAGTTAAAACCTTTTCCTGAAGTCTTAAAAAAAACAGTATTAGATAAGTGAACTTCCCTTAAAATGGGATACGAACATGGAATTTACATTAGCTGTAGGCTAATATGTTAAATCACTATGGCCATGCTGAAAGATGTAATGTAGCTCTAGTCTTATGACATACCCACTTAGTCTTATTTTCAGCTTATAACTCTAACATTTAGAAATATTCCTATCACAAAGAAAAGGTGAGATTTAAATTATTCTTTGAACAAAACCAAAAAAGCCAATTCTCTAAATATGTCATTTCTGTCTTTGAAGAACATGAGAAACACTTTGGTGACTCTTAACGCTCATCCCTACCTTTCTCCTCCATCAACTTTTCTTCCCCACCTTCCTTCTTTTTCCTCCACCCTTCCGGCCCCTTTCTTTCTTCTTCCCCTCATATTTCCCTGCTACTCCTACTTCTCCTGCTCTTTCTCCCCCTCCCCAACTGTTTCTCCCTCCCTTTCTCACCATTTTGCCAGATGTGCAATTCCTGCTTCAGTGACAGTATCAATAATTAAGGCACTGGAACAAGAAAACAGCTCCGATGAGAGATCTGCAGATGAACCAACATGGTTTGTTTAGGATCTCATTTACAACTTGTAATAGCCAATATCCAGGAAAAAATATAGCAAAGAGCCTTTATTTATGTATGTGTGTACGAGTGTATTTATGTGCACATGTCCATATTTAGATAGCTTGAAAATCGTACAATCATACAACAAAGTATTAGCATCTCTACACTTAATGTCTTCCAGACAAAAAAGACGCTTCTCTGCTGACTGAATGGAATAAAGTGTAATTGTCACATGAAATTCATGACTTGGGAAAGGGGAAACATTAACATCAAATACTGCAACCATACAGCTGTGCTAAAAGAAGGGAAGACTCTCCTTTTCACTTTACTGCTTAAAGTTTTATTTCCAGAGCACGGAGTTGCTAAAGCTGTCCACAGCTGCAAAACCAGTCCTCCTTTCATTTAAGGATAGTGGCACATCGAAGCCTCCTTCCTAAACACTCTGTTGTCTTGAAAGAATGCAAAATACTAACTAACTGTATGGGGTTAGATACTAAGTCCAGTGATTTTGAATCATTGTTGATTTCTTTTTACACATTTTAGAAGAAATTTTATTTAGAAAATTTGCCAAAAGCAGCTGATTAAAAAATTAAAAAAAAACCAAAACACCAAAACACCCAACAAAGACATGATGGCTGTAGCAGCTTGTCTCTAAGCTATCATTAATATGTGTGTCTGGCTCTGTGTAGCTGGGATGGAACAGTCTCCTTGACTCCAGTGCATTCACACACAATACTAGCAACCACTGTTAGCAGCAGAGTCCCTATACCATGGGGAAGAAAAAAATGCAAAAGAGGAACAAAGAAACACAATTCCTGCTGTGTATAGCTTACAATGAGCCATATTCAATTCTTTTCTCAGCTTTTGAAACTGGAAAGTAAAACTTTATCTCAGCTTCCAAAATACTAAATCTTGTTAATTATAACACTAAAATGATATAAACAGATGAGTCACTTTAGAAAGCTGTTTCTCTGAGGAATTGCTGACATCATTCATTCTTTCATGTCATGTATCACTATGCAGTAAAGGACACTGCAGTAAGAGCTGAAGAGACATGAAGAAGCCTAAGACAGCACTGGTTAATATATGGTATAGGAGGAAGAAGATGGATACAAGGTAAGTGAGAATTACATGGTTAAGAAACAGCAGCTGATCTCTCATCTGACATGGTACAGTGACAAGAATATGGACTTGAAGTTAGATGAACTAGGTTCTATATATCTATTCCAATACTTGTGTTAGCAGATTTAAACTTATCCATAAAACAGGAGAACACTCAATTTGCAATACACTGCATGTATGTTGACTTAATAATACACTGCATATGAAGAGCCTTCTACACTGCTTGCCCTATAGTGGTCACTGTATATGTGGCAGGGATCATTTGTAATTAAAGTGGTGTTGAGCTATTTCAAACAGTTAATGACAAAAATTTAAATAAATAAAAATATATTTAAATAACATCTATAGATGGCATTGTTACTTTGACATTCTAAAAACCTTTTAATATTTAACATATTTAAGTTCAGGTAGCTTTTTGTTTTTGTTTTTTTGCGGTATGCGGGCCTCTCACTGCTGTGGCCTCTCCCGCTGCAGAGCACAGGCTCCGGACGCGCAGGCCCAGCGGCCATGGCTCACGGGCCCAGCCGCTCCGCGGCACATGGGATCCTCCCGGACTGGGGCACGAACCCGCGTCCCCTGCATCGGCAGGCGGACTCTCAACCATTGCGCCACCAGGGAAGCCCTCAGTTAGCTTTTTTTTTTAATAACCAATTAGATCTTGAGAGTTTGGCATTTCAAAATTCTGCACTTTAGAGTACATCTGCTGACAACAACCCAACTTCTAAAATAGCGCTACCCAAACTGTCATCATGTATCTTCTCAACTGCATCATGCTAGCTAAGTAACTTATTCTGATAAGAAAGACTTCAGTTGCTAACCTTTTGTCCATAACATGGTGAGACATCCCTAAGAACATTCTTTTATGGCTGTTACTGGCATATGCCAGTATTAGTATTATAATATTGCCAGTATTACTATGACAAGCACTAAAAGAAATGCTACTGTTTTTCTTAAGCACAATATTTTATATTTTTTAGCAGAGGTTCATGTGAATTAACTCATAAATTTAAATATACTGGCACTAAATGTCAGTATTCACTAATCTAATATATTATGGATGGAATAGACAATAAGTAACATAAATGAGTTCAGATAAAGAAGACAGTTATCAGAAGGCAGAGAATGATAATGACTGGAAATGCTACTCCAGGTCTAATTTTAATCAGCAAGAGTGATGAATTATGTTTCACAGCCTCACATCTGCTCTTCTATATTACTCTAATTTTTTTAATCCTGAAAATTGCATTTCTGACTCCTTTCCCAGTTGTTTTTCTCTTGCTTTCTCCCAGTAGGAGACACCGCCTGGAAATAGAAAGACAGGAAGAAGGGAGATGCATTGGGGTCAGGTTTCTCCAGGGACTGACTACTCGAGTAGCAGTGATTCAGGGCAACAGGCTTGTAGCGTCCAGACCAAAGGTGCTATCAACTTCTTAATTTGGGGATAGTACATGATCTTCCTGCTGGTTCTTTCAACACCTTTACAACAAATACCTTGTATTTACTGCCCTTTGTATGAATTATCAGAATGATTCCTGATTTTTTTTTTTAATTGACATCTACTAAATACAGTTGACGAACCTGTATATCCTTATCTTTGTCAAGTTCGAGACTATTTGAAGCAGAAGGATAACCAAGAAAGAGGAGTCTGGGAAAGTCAGATCCAAGTGTCACATTCAACTTGTAGGAGACAAATTCCACAGAGTTCAGAAGAATAAAAGCTAACCTCAAACTCTTGAAATGAATATAGTACGAGACCACTGGGTTTTTCTCGAGGAGGAGATACTCTCATGATGTTTTGATTGTGAAAGTATAACTTCAGTAAAGGTAAACCCAGATGAAGCACAAAATCTGCAACCTCAGGCTGGCAGTGGCAACTAAAAAGAGTGTTTAGTAGTAGTGATGGTGATGTTGATGACGATAACGACCACCCTCACCACCCTGCTGACTGGAATTCCAAAGTGAGGTTTTCTTAGTAAGGACAGCAAAACTAACTTCTTTTAAACTAGGAGAAAAACCTTGGGGATGGGTATCCCTACTTCCTCTAAGGGAGTAATATTTGGGAGACATCTCTTTGAGCGAATGAAGCCAGTTCACCCTCCCTCATAGATAATGACTTTGTGAGGGCTTTTTAATTTTTCAAATCCAACCAACGTTCCTTCTTTCACAAAACTCACACATAATACAGAATATTTAAAGAACTGCTCTTTAATCATAACTTTATACCCATCAAAAGTCTAAATTCTGTGATCCTAATGGAAAGCTGATAAAATGCTACTCCAAGAAAGGTTCTCTAAATGCCAAAGCTGGGCGTAAGCAAATCCACACTCTTGAAGTGTCCATCTCCATCACACACTCCTGAGTATGATTAAGAACTCGTTCTCTTTGTGGGGTTCTCTTAGAAATTGCTAAGTTTGGCATCACGCCTAGAATTTACACGCTATGTACAATTTTCCTAAGGAAGAAGATAAGGTAAAAGTAATCCCCAAAGAGTAAGACTCCTCGGCACACCCTCCCTCAGGTCTGATGTAGGAGAACTACTGTTCACTTACAGGCCATTGATGACAAATTCTTGCAATAACACTTACGCTGAAAGATTCGTGGAAAGCGAAAATGTGTTTGAGCTGGAAATGACTTAAAAAGTCATATAATAAAAATATAGAGTTAAAGTCAAATACACAACTTGCATGAATTTTGAAAATAAGAGAGGTGAACTCTCACTGCATTGTGCTTGTTTATTTTTGTTTCTTTATTTTACTTTAGCAAACAACTTCAGGCTATGTCGCTGAACTGGTAGAAATTACACAATCACCCCACTGGGACAATTTTATGGAAAAGTCTGCCAAGTTCTGTTACTTCCATTGATTTTAAATTATTGAAAACTGCAGATGATTATAACATTAGCTTATTGTATCTAATGCTGATAGAAGAACTCTTAGTTTATATGTTCAGCTCTGATTCAACTCAGTTGAATTCTTGAGAAACAGGAAGAAAAGTCGTCTTATACATATAAGAAGGCAGCTAGAGAGACAGGCAGCCACTAGTGGACATTTATACCTGTTGCAAACTGAGCAATTGCTCTGAACACTGCAATTTGTCCTGAACTATTTTTGGTCACGCACAATGCTTATGTTCTTTCTGTTCATAGTAATAGCTGCGAAATAGATTTTGGGGGGTGGGGTTAGATACACTCCTACAATTTTGCTCCCAGGATATAATGAAAGCAAGCCTCACAACACATATTTACAAAGCATTCATTATCAAGCAAGCCTAAACAGTTTGTACAGCCTGATCTGTAAACTCCTTGTATCCTACTATCTCGAGACAGACCTAACAATCTTCCTGAGACAGGATTCTATGACGCTTGAGCCAGAATTAGACAGCAAGAAACCCTCCAGAAGCCGAGTTCTTGTTTCAAGATCCTTAAGGGATCCCATCCTAAAAATGCCTTGCTAGATTTCTATATTTTAGGCAGTCCACATATCTTGAATGCCTTTAATTTCACCAGTGAGAGCCATCATGTGAATAACTCAGTATATTCAATGTGTTAACTCACTGTGCTAATTAGCAAAAGCTTCAAATGTTGTCCAAGGCACAGAGAGCTGAAGTGCTTCTATTAAGTACTTCGGAAGGGTAGCCATTCAGAAATATTACTAAGAGAGTAAGAAGTGGATTTGCTGATAGAATAGCCCTTAGAAGTGAAATCTGAACTAACATGTACTTTCTTAAGTTCACATTATTCATGCTGAAACATTTTGAAATAAATTCCAGTTATTATAACAATATACTTCTGTTTTCCTTTTGGCTTCTTCTACTCTAAATATGATCTTCATTTTTCACAGTTTTCAATATCTGTGTCCTAAAGTACCAGCTGTTATGGGAGAAAAAGTTTATATATGTGGATGGACTAACATAAAGTTCATTTTTTACGGAATACTTGTTATTATATGAATATATTATATATATAAATAAATTATATATTTTTAAATTAGCATGAATGGGTGATAAGAATATGTGATATTTACTTCTGGTGCATTTTCAAATAATTTGTCTAAAATAAATTAATCAATCATACAATATTTTAAAATTCGAAAATAGCTTTGGTTCCTTGTGACAGGAAATGCTCTCCTATTTGGTCTGTTATCATTTAAATTACCCAATATCAATCCTTGTGAATTTTGAGCAGGTTATGAGAGAGGGTTAATGGTGCCAGAAGCATGGGATAACTCCTAGTTACTCCTGCTATAACTGCCTTAATTAATTTATTTTAACTGTATAAACTATTTATTAACAGACAACGCCCACAAATTTATTTCTTCTTGGACACACCCATGGTGCGGCCACGGTGGCCTATGGTCTTGGTGTGCTGGCCTCGTACACAAAGTCCCCAGAAGTAGCGTAGCCCTCGGTGGGCCCTGTACTCATAAGAATTGACGTAGTTAGAGGAGTGTCAGCATTCTAAATGTCGTTATTTGTTTTCACTCCTTTGGGGATTGATGTCACATTGGTGCCAAAGGTTCCATTATCTTCTCAAAGGACACATATCCTTTTGTAATTACTATTCTGATTCTTCTGATTTGGGAACAATACATTATCCAGGTATATGAGTCTGAGGGCAGTTTCCGGATGTACATGATGTAATTGATTAATGTATTATTATGTTATGCACTTATTATGTGCACATGCTCATCCATATCATAGATTTCCACCACCAGCTGTACATTGATGACCCTATAATCAGCTCCTGCAGCACCCCCCCTCTCTCCTGCACTTGTCTGCTTACTGATACAGCACCCCTGTGTCCAGTTCCTACACTAGGTCACCGCCAGTGCAATCTCTCAAAACCACACATCTGCCCTGTTCTCTCCCCTTCTTTAAATCCTTTAATGATGTTGGTGTTGAAAGAACAACAGTAATATTGAAAAGCCCTACTGGCTACCACATATAAATTTTAAACAAGATAGATATTCACATGTAGGCAGGACCTTGGAAATGACGGCAAATATGATTCGATTTCCTTTTCCATCCTCTATTCCATATCCTATTAAGGCCATAATCATGTCTGAGGTTTTGTATCCAAAAAAGCTTTCTTTGATTTACCCTCTGCCTACTCTAATAAAAATTCAGTCCCTTCATTGTTTTATACACCCACATATAAATAAACACACACACACATGCAAATACAAGATTGAAGACACACCCGCTCTGGGTGACTGGCTTTCTCCTCTCCCTCCCCTCTCTCCTTCCCCAGCTCATCTTGTTCAGTACAAATTCCATTCCTAGTCTCTCTGGGATTATTGTACAGTGCATTTTCTCTCTTGAGCATGACTTTTCACTGTTATTCCCCATTCCAAGCACATTCAAAAATATATCTTTTAAACAAAGAGCAATTCTAGTGAATAACACACATTTTTAACTTTATCACATTATTCTAAACTTTGGGAAAGAAGGTAAAAAGCAGAAAATATCAGGATATGAACTTTTATAAAGAGGAGAAAATAAGAAGACAGTTGCAATTAAGAGGGAAAAAAAGACCTGAAAATTCTGAGAGCTCGAATAATATTTTTCCACAAAGGTTTTTCACGATAGGTGAATTTACATTGTGGTCTTTTGCTGGGAATAAAAATGTCTAAATATCTACCCCGATTTAAGGCAAAGTCCTCCCACCGTCAAGAAGAATACTGCTTTTTCACTGCATTAACGAATAGCTAGTGAGAGCTCAATAAATATTTATCAAATTATATTGAATTAAGGCTAGTAAAATGATACAATAGAGAAGATTCTGGCCTCAACCTACTTATTCCTGGAAAGAGTTTTGCCTTGAATGCCAATACACTCCCATTCTCTGCTGTCTGAGGGTGGAGTTTATGGTTACCTTAAATCCCCCATGCTCGTCCTTCTTTTCTGATGGCCACAGGAGGAAGCCTGAAGTAGCCAGTAAGTCACCTTCTTTTCCCATGAGCCCCATCCCCACCCTGACCAAGGTATAATAGTGGACAGCACATTCCAAAGAGAAAAACCACTCAAGCTCCACCCTTTAGGTGTCAAGGGATCTGAGAGAAAAAAATAAAGAGAAATAGCAATGTGGTTTTCTGTCCTCACCAAAAGTGTCACCCATTCACCCAGTGGCTCCATTCTGTCCAGAGTTCCTGAGGCTTGTCATATTCCGTAAGTATGATTAGGGGGGAAAAAAGGAGGGCATACAATTATTTTCATCTACAGTTCATCAAAAAAGAGAAAAAAACCCTACAAAATGGTGATAAATTTCATTGTTTGACATTTTCAAGATTGAAAAAATAAAACAGGTCAGTTACATAGCTAAAACATAGCTATTCACCAAAGCAGAGCTATTCTAACTAGCTGTAATTTCATCATTTTTTACATGGAAGACTCTTGAAAATCACAAAAATAATCCTCCTAGATTTGAGTATTTCACAAGAGCCTGATGGTTCATTGGCCTATAGTAACATGCAACTTTGCTGAGGCATGAATTCGATTCCTGTGGGAGAAGCACTCCTTTAGTGAGTGGCTGACAGCAGAGCATCTGTAATACAATGAAGCTTTATACAAGACTCTGCTTATCGACAGGCATGGGGAGCTCATCTATTACACGAGTTTTCTGAGGGACTTTCACAGTGTTTATGTCAGAGGGAGAAGAGCCTAGCAAGCACCCACATGCACTCTGGAACCCAGCTGCCTGAGCGAACATCTCACCACCAGCACTAAGTAACCACCTAGAGCCAATGAGTCAACCCCTCTATACTTCAGTTTTCTCAGCTTCAAAGTAAGAACAACAATAATATCACTTACTTCATGGGGTTGTTGTGAGGATTTAAAAAGGCTTGAAATGGTGCATGGTGTGTTGTCAGTGTTCTATACATGTTATGTGTAATATAACATCATAAGTAATAATAATGATGAGCCCTCAAAGGTCATATATGCACAATTATTTTCTGCTATATTTTATCGGGAAACTGTCATGCTACAGTTCTGTTTGGAAATATTGGATTCCAGAAGTTCTTGGGATACTTTTCTTGTGGATCCCAAGGGTCTACTCTATTGTTCCATATTGTCCGTGGTTTCTGGGGTTCTAGGAAGAGATTAATTCCTGTTGTTTTGGTGTGGAGACTGTACATTAATACAGTAATAAAATAATTTTATTTTTCAGGTCTAGGAAAAAAGAAATCTAAGAGTAAGGAAGAGGGCAATCATTGACAGCCTGGTTTCATCTGCTAGTTTTCACTTTTTAGGCATTAAATTTTTTTTTCTTTGTACATACAATTGATAATGTGTAAGAAAAATCTTGAGTGTAAATATACCATTTTTTTCACTGGCAGAATTTTTTCAAGGCAATGCTGAGGACCTCAAAACTGACTATTGTCTAAATAGATAATAAATTCTCATGGTAAGAATCTAGTGTCAAATCCCTTTAGAATCATCACAACTTTTCTTAGTTACCGAAGATTTCATATGGTGGCTGGAGCAAGAATGAATTTTTAATAGCTTAGTTCCTCATGGGCCAGCTAATAACTTTATGAATGGTCAATTTTGTAGACCCTAATGGAGTATTTATAATGATAACTAATAATGAATAACAATTTTTACTTCTTGCCATACAGGGATTTAAAAATATGGCAACCACCATACTAGATGATGTTACATCCATTCTCTTACTCAGTGGTTCTAAGAGTGGGAAACTGAAGCCTAGAAAAGTTTAACAACTTGCCCAAAGTCACACAGTTGGTAACTGGCTGAGCCAGGATTCACACCCAGGCAATCCGACTCAGGAACGTGGACTCCCTGATCATCACATATTTGTTAGGGGAGCAAGGATTTATGGGAGCTTTCTAGTTAATCTGAAAGGAGAAACTGTCTTAAACCTCCTGTGAGCTGTTGTTAGGAGGAGTTGATCAACAAATGTCAATAAAACTGTACTTTTCCTTTCTTTGACACTTCTCCACAGCTAATATATGATGGTAACAACACAGTACTGAGAGTGTAATGTTAAATGAAAAGGGGCTTTCATTTTTATTTTTCTGGAACATTTATGTACATAATTAAGAAACCATGGTTCCTTTATTTTATTGTGATGATTTATACCAGAATAAAATCAATCAGGTAAAAAGGGGCATTTCCTGGAAATAATTAAATTTACTGAATGACTAGGGTCTTTTTAAAAATTTCTTATCACTATAGTATTATAATTACTGGGCCTTCTGAATATGCCAATGACCAACGAAGAACAGTTTCACATTTTTATAACAGGAGGCAGCATTTTTTGAGTGCTTGCTATGTACTAGGCACTGAAATGAATGCTTCACCTGTGCTGTTTCACTGAATCACCATAATAACCTGAAATGATCGGCACCACTAACACACCCATTTTAAAGTTAACCAAAACCAACAGAGGAGAAGACAGATGGTCACATGGCTCGTGACAAAGCTGAGCTTTGAACTCCACCTGTAATTGTCTCGCTAGAGCCAAGCCTAATACCACTATGTTAAAATGCCTCCAAGGACTGTACAGTATTTTATATTCTTCGGAAATGCTTTCCATCAATTAATTCATTTCTTGCTCTCATAAGTCACCTGAGAAGAAATTAAGATAATGAGGTTTGGAGATGTTAAGAGTTTGTCCGAGATCATAGGGATTTTAAAGTAGAAACACTCACACTTGTAGCCAGATTTTCTCTTTGCCCCACAGTTTTCTAATATGCATGCTTCCTCCTTAGATGACAATAATCAAATACCCATGTTTTATTACTAGTCCTAGCCTCTTTCTTTGATTTAGCTGTTGAAATCTGAGTGCACAAAGTACAGCTGCTGCTTCTCAGAGACCTCAGCTTTTTTCCTGACCTTGGCAATGTTATTCAAGCAGAGGGAAATTCAACCATGAATGTTTATCCATCTGCCCGATTCCTTATTCATTCCCTCTGGGCTCTGACTCTCTGGGCACCCTGGGTTTCCCTGTGGACCTCACATGTATCTTGCCCAGTGCAAGCTGGACATGCAGAATTTAAATCAGAATTTTGTCTTGTCTGTGTTTCCTTACATCAAGAAAATCAAACAAGTTCTGGTCATGAAAGTAAAAGATGATTTTATGTGCACTCTCCCTCTATTTTGGTTACTATTTATCTTCATTTGTAAACTTCCAAGTTCTTCTCCAATTTTTCTCCATACTATTAGCACTTTGAGATTATTTATAGGATATATTTTTACCCTAAAAATTTTTACCTCCCCAGAGTCCACACATGAGGCATAATCTGTCTACACCCAGTCCACCTAAGGGCTCCCGAACCAAAGGAACCCCTCTGCCTCTGAAGCCCTTGGCACAATAGATTTACAGTGCAGAAAGAATAAAAAAAGAAAATTGAAGTTACCTGTAATCCATTCAGAGATGACCACCAGGGTCAATATTTTAGTATATTTTTTAAATGTCTATAAATTGATATATCAAATGATACAATCTTCTGAAGGGTAATTTGGCAATATTAATAAACACCAATATCTTTTAAAACTTACCAATGATATGATGCAAAAATTACACCTCCAGAAATTTATCTTTAGGCAATAATCAGAAAGAAATTCCCAGAAAGACTCACGTGTATGTGTGTATGTATGTGTGTGTGTGTGTGTGTGTGTGTGTGTGTGTGTGTGTGTGTGTGTGTGTGTGTGTAGTGAAGTACACATACAGGTTTGTGTGTATTTACATATTTTTGCATATATATGTTTGTGTCTACACACAAATACATACATAGTCATTTTTATTTAAAATATCACAGGAACATTTACCTAAATTCATAATAAATCTACATCATTTAAATGGCTACACTGTATGTATTTTATTAGGTAGATATGCTATAATTTACTTAATTAATTGATCCTCCACTATTGCACTTCACAGTGTCTTTCTTTTTTTCATAAACAAAGCTGTAAAATATTATTCTTGTGTAAACATCTGTACATCTGTCTCTAATTCTTCCCTTTAGACAAATATTTTGTAAGGAATTGCTGGCTATGGACATTTTGAAGGTTTGTAAGACAAAATTATAGGTCCACTAGGAGTACATAAAAATGCTATTTTATTCACACTCTCAATATATTATATTATCGTAAAAAGAAACAACCTCACAACATACACTAAAGCTAAGCGGAAATAATATTACCCTGTTTAAATCTATTTTTTCAGGTAGTATCAAGTTCGAATTTTTGTCATCCTTGTATTTGTTGATCAATATGTCACTACCCTTTGTATTCCTTAGTTACCATTAATGATTCTTGCCCAGTTTTCTAAATTATTCTTATTTTTTCACTTAGATTCAAAAATTCATTATATATTAAGGATTAATACATTACTTAATGATTAATTAATGACTAATAGCATTAGTAAATAATATTCCTTTTACCATATTTTCAAAATAAGCTCTTAAGTTAACAGAACAGTTACTTTGAACAAAGTACTGTTTTTAGCAGTTTGAAATTTACGTTTTTAATTTTTACACCCATTCTTTTTGGCAGACCACAATCATTGAGGCCACATCCTAGGAAACAGAAGTTTCAATAAATTTTTTTGACAAACTCGTTTTGTAAGATAAAAATATTTTTTTAATTATTTCTTTGGAAAAGTATTCTTTAGTGGTAAAATCTATTGTAATAGGGATGCTTTGACCCTGGTTTCTTTGTTTTCTCATGTTCCTTATGCCTTATCTATTCATGTCATTCACAGTCAACAACATTTCACCTGGAAACATATCACTAGGAAGTCATTAAATAATATATAAATAGGTGACCTAACTATAAAAGATCATTTATCCCAATTCTGACTTCCCTAAACCAAGGCTACTTATTTCTAACAAGTGCAGTATCAATTAGTTTGTATGCTAATAGTTTGCTTTTATGTATTTTTATTAAAGTTGTTGAATTCACATTTCATAGAAGGTATTTTAAGTCTTCATATTTCCATCAGAACATGGAAACGTCATAATTATTATTCTCCTCCTTCCTCATCATTAAAACATCAAAACATAAAGAGACATATGTTTTAGTAAACTATCTTATTTCTGAAAAGTTACATTCTGAACCAAAAAATAACCTTTATGAATTTTTCACCTTTTTAATATTGTTTGATGTACAACTTCTTCTATTTAAAATATCCTTCAAAGGTATCTTTGTAACATTATGCAAAATTACAATGAATTCCAGTTATTTGACTTTCAATTGTTTAATGTTAGGTTGCTAATGTAGCAAGACATAAGTAATTCAATTGTACTGGAGTAGAAGTTCAGAGAGAAAAGTAAGACTTAAAGAATCATATTCATGGAAAAAAGTAAAAATTCAGTATAATACAGCTGCCAATTCACCCCGAATTAATCTATATATGTATTAATATATATTAATCTATATATGTAATGCAGTACAATTAAAATCCAAAGGATAAAACTGGAGGGCTAGCATAAAAGATATCAAGACTAATTATTAAAGCTATATAAATAAAGCAATATAATATTAACCCAAGAATCGACAAATTCACCAATGGAAAAAGACAAAGTCCAGAATCAGATCACACATATTCAATCACCTGACATAATAATTGCTACACTCCCTTAGGGAAATCTAATCTTTACAATAAGTGATGCTGATTCGAAAGATAATTCACATAGAAAAGTATGAACTTAAATCCCTACCTCCCCCGAAACACAAAAATCATCTTTAAATGGACTGCAAATTTAAATGTAAAAGGTAAAATGGCAAAACTTTTAGATAAAAATATAGGGAAACATTCCTATTACCTTGAAGAAAACAAAAATTTCTAAAACTAGATATAAAAAATGTTAACCATAAAAACACTTTGATAGATTTGATTATATTAAAGTTAATTTAATTAAACAATACCATTCAGAGAGTCAGAAAATCCAGTTTTATGGTAAAACTAAAATAAGCATGTGTATGCGCATATACGTGCATACACACACACTGAGCCTAAGCTCATTTTAGGATTTAAGAATACAACAACTTCTGGGCGTTCCCTGGTGGCGCAGCAGTTAAGAATCTGCCTACCAATGCAGGGGACACGGGTTAGAAACCTGGTCCACGAAGATCCCACATGCCGAGGAGCAACTAAGCCCATGCACCACAACTACTGAGTCCAAGTGCCACAACTACTGAAGTCTGCATGCCTAGAGCCCATGTTCCGAAAGAAAGAGAAACCACTGCAATGAGAAACCTGCACACTGCAACGAAGAGTAGCCCCTGCTCACCTCAACTAGAGAAAACCCACACGCAGCAAGGAAGACGCAATGTGGCCAAAAATAAATAAATAAAGTAAAAAAATTACAACAACTTCTAATTTGGATATTTGCATGTGAAAAGTCATGGTCTTTTCAGGTAGTTTCATCCCTCTAATTTTATAGGTGCTTTTTCACTTGGTCATTTGTAATAGCTCTATAAAAGGTATAATTGACAGTAAAATAAACTACACATTAGAACTGTACGATTTGATCATTTTTAACATACTGTAGTACAAGCCCTTCCAGTTGGCTTTTTCTCTTTTTTTCTGGTAATGCAAGTGCTTGATTTCAGCTATGATTCCCGAGGCACCTACTTCAGCAAAGCCTGTCTTGAACAAACAAACTGCCAGCCATACAACTAGATGAAAGAGCCAGGATGCCCACGAGCCACACTCCCCACCATGAGCTCCTCTGTTTCTGAGATCCTGATTGATTTAGGTAACTGGCTGTTTGGGCCACTTGTGTTATGTAGCCTTTCTTTTTTTCTCTTTCCATGCTTTAAATTCCAGCTCTTATGTTTTAAATTCTCCAGTAAACAGTGAGTCGGAGAAACCCTAGAACCCCACACTTGACTCCAGTGAAATTAGAACTACAGGCCCACCCCATGCTTGGTCTCACTCTCCCCGCCACCTCCCCCAGCAACACTCTCTGTGTGTCCCCAGGAATGCCTTGTACACTCCATGGCCTATAAGTAATAGACTCTTTTTTCTTCAAAGTGTCCTAATGAGTATTAATGAAAGGCATTTTGCAATCATAACAACAATTGCAAGGGTCATCCAGTCCTACCACTGATCTTGAAGGGGGAAATATGTATAAGAAGCTCACCGGGACCAACTGAGTGCCCCCAAGCATTTCTAGCCCATAACATTACCATCCCAAGGCAGAGACTGGCACAGAACATATATACATACACTCATGAAACCATTATCACAATTAAGATAGTATACATGGGGGACTGGACAAGATGACAGAGTAGGAAAACCCTGAGCTCACCTCCTCCCAACGCACACAAAATTGTAACAACTTACAGAGTTACTATTAATGAGAACAACCTGAAGACTAGAAGAAAAAGATTTTCCACAACCATAGATAAAAAGAAGGAACCACAACAAATGGACAGAAGGGGTTAAGACTTGATATAGTCAAGACTCACACTCCCAGGTAGACGACCTTCAAATGGCAGGATAATCACAACTGCAGAGTTTCTTCCCCAAAACCAGAGGCCCAAGCCCCACATGGGGCTCCATAGCCTGGAGGTCCTGTACCAGGAGGAGACACCCCCAGAACATTTGGCTTTGAAGGCCAGAGGGGCTTATGTACAGGAGAGTCAGAGGGCTGTAGGAAACAAAGATACCATTTTCAAAGGTTCAAGACCCAGCACAGGGGCAATAATTTGAAAGGAGCCTGGTTCAGACCCACTTTCTGATCATGGAGAATCTCTAGAGAGGCAAGAGAGATATAGACACCGCAGCAGTCATTTGGGGGACCTTATTCTGCCACAAGAACACTGGTGGTGGTAAGCACCATTTCTGAGCCCTTCTTTTAGTCTACGAGCACTGGGTGCTTACTCACCTTCAAGCCAGTCAGCACCTGTCCCAGAAATCCCCAGGCCAAGCAGCCAGACATGTGGGGACCCAGTCAGGCAGAATGGCAGCCAGCACCAGCCCCAGGCTCCTTTAGGGCCCCTAATAAGCCATCCCAGGACCCAGCACCACCACCAGCTGGCCAAGATGCCCTGGTCCCCTCAGCCAGCAGCATAAGGACACGGCCCAGCCCACCAGTGGACCAGCACTAAACCTGGAACCTCCAACACCCATAGCCAACTACCCCAGGACCTGACCTTGCCCGCTGGCAGGATGGCACCAGCTCCAGGCCTTACAAGCCCCCTATCCAGGTACCCCAGGACTGAGCCCTGCTGACCAGTGGGCTGGCACTAGCCTCAGTACTCCCCAGGCCACACAGCCAGCTATGCCAAGATCTGACCCCACCTACCAGCAGGCCAGCAGCCTCTGCAGGAAGCAAGGCCTGGCAAACAACTGGGACAGGGTCCAGCTACACCTACCAGCATGCCCACAGTAGTCGGCTCCTGCCACAAAGGAAGGGCCCATGTAGCCCACATAGGGGCAACCCTAGATCATGTAACTCTGATGACCAGAGGGGAGCATGTTCCTGAGTCCCACAGGACATCTACATAAGGCCACATCTCCAACATCAGGAAATGTAATCAGCCTACCTCATACAAATAAACTCAATTAGGCAAAGTGAGGTGAAAAAGGAATATGTTCCAAATGAAGAAACAAGATAAAACCCCCAAAGAAGAACTAAGAAAAGGGGAGATAAGCAACCTACCTAATAAAGAGTTCAAGGTAAAGATCATATGGATGTTCAACGAACTTGGGAGAAAAAAGGATGAACACACTGAGAAGTTTAATAATGAGTTAGAAAATATAAAGAGAATGAAACAGAGATGAATAATACAATACCTGAAATAAAAGATACTCTAGAGGGAAGCAACAGTAGATTAGATGATACAGAGGAACAGGCGAGCAAACTGGAAGACAGAGTAATGAAAATCATTGAAGCTGAATAGAAAAAAGAAAAAGGATTTAAAAAATGAGGACTGTTCAAGGGACTTCTGGAAGAGTATCAAGCAAGCATACTAACATTGGCATTATATGGGTGTCAGAAGGAGAAGAGAAAGAAAGGGGAAGGAGAACATATTTGAAGATACAATAGTTGAAAACTTGTCTAAACTGAGAAAGGAAACAGACTTCCAAGTCTAGGAAGTGCAGAGAGTCCCAAACAATATCAACCAAAAAAGTCCACACCAAGACACACTGTAATTAAAATGGCAAAAATTAACGATAAAGAGAAAATCTTAAAAGCAGCAAGGGAAAATCAAGTAATTACATCCAAGGGAACTCCCATAAGATGGTCAGGTGACTTTTCAGCAGAAACTTTGCAGGCCAGAAGGGAGTGGCAAGATATTTTTCAAGTCATGAAAGTATAAAACCTGCCACAAAATATACTCTATCCAGTAAAGCTATCATTCAGATTTTAAACAGAGAGAATTTTACAGACAAGCAAAAGCTAAAAGAGTTCAACATCACTAAACTGGCTTTACAATACATGTTAAAGGGACTTCTCTAAGTGGAAAAAAAGATCACAACTAGAAATATGAAAATTATGAAAGGAAACAGCTCATTAGTAAAGGCAAATATACAGTAAAGGTTGTATATCATCCACTTATAAAGCTAGTAGGAAGGTTAAAAGACAAGAGTAGAAAAATCACCTATATCCGCAATAAGAAGTTAAGGGATAAATAAAACAAAAACATGTAAAAATAGGATGTCAAAAACATTAAACATGGGGGACTAAAATTTCAGGGTTGTTAGAATGCATTTGAACTTAAGAGATCATCAACTTAAACTAATCAGATATATGTGCGTTTACTATATATAACCTTACTATATATAGGTTACTATACATAAACCTCATGGTAACTACAAACAAAAAATCTACAATAGATAAACACATAAAAAAAGAGAAAGAAATCCAACACAACGCTGAAGATAGTCATCAAATCCCAGTGGAAGAGAAGAAAGGAAGAAGAAAGGAACAACAAAAAAAAGAACTACAAAAACAATTAAGAAAATGGCAATAAGTACCTATCTATCAATAATTCCTATAAATGTAAATGCTTCCATCAAAAGATATAGAGTGGCTCGGGCTTCCGTGGTGGCGCAGCGGTTGAGAGTCCGCCTGCCAATACAGGGGACACGGGTTCGTGCCCCAGTCTGGGAGGATTCCACATGCCACGGAGCGGCTGGGCCCGTGAGCCATGGCCGCTGGGCCTGCGCATCCGGAGCCTGTGCTCCACAACAGGAGAGGCCACAACAGTGAGAGGCCCACATACCTCAAAAAAAACCCCGAAAAACAAAAAAAGATATAGAATGGCTAAATGGATACTGAAACACGGCCCATATAAATGCTGCCTACAAGAGATCCACTTTGGATCTAAAGAGACAAACAGAGTGAAAGTGAGGGGGTGGGAAAAGGTATTCCATGCAAAGGAAATGAAAGCTGGAAGAGAAATGCTTATGTCAGACAAAACAGACTTTAAAATAAAGACTGTAACAAGAAACAAAGGACATTACATAGTAATAAAGGGAATGATCCAACAAGAAGATATAACAATTGTAATTGTACAGCAAGTCCCCTACATGTGAACCCTCAAGTTGCGAACTTTCAAAGATGCAAATATGCGTTCTCATGTCCAATCATGTAAGTTATTTCATGCATCTGGTGTACATTGTCATGTGCGTGCATCCTCTACAAGTGGTTGTGCTTTTGTGTACTTTACTGCACAGTTCTGAATAGAGCACAGTAGTACAGTATCTTTATTTCAAGCCCAGGATGTCCAGAAGCAAGAGTAAAAGCAGCAGTGATACAGCTGGTACTGCTAAGAAGCACCAAGCGATAATAATGGAAACAAAAGTGAAAATAATTGAGAGAGTGGAGTGACAAGAGGAAGAAGTAACTGAAGAACTGAAGAGATTCACAACACAGGAAATGGCAAGGGGATTTTCTTTATTTGAGGAGGCACTGTTAGTTTCTGAGGCACAGGATCTGAACATAGAATGGTACAGGAAGGTTGCAGCAGCTATTCAGAATGCAATCCAGTGCTACCGTGTCATCTATGATGAGAAAAAAATAAGAGCTACTACCCAGATATCACCGGATCTTTTTTCAACAGGGTAGATAGAATTGAATCCAGCAAGGAACCAGAACACGTGCCATCAATGTCAGGCATGAGTGAAATTGCAGCTCGCCCTCCATCCCCTATTTCTGATGATCCGTCAGCTCTACAATCTTCCACCTCCTCTCCCTTCTCCAGTCAGTAACTCTTCTTGCCTGTTCACTCGATGCCAGCCCGTGTATGCCAGTTGTTGTACTGTACTACTGTACTTTTCAAGCTACTGTACTATAATATTTAAAATGTTTTCTTTATTTTTTGTGTTTGTTTTTTATGTATTATTTGTGTGAATGTATTACTATTTATTTTTTATGTATTATTTTTAATGTATTATTGTGTTAGTTGGGTACCTAGGCTAACTTTGTTGGACTTACGAACAAATTGGACTTATGAACATGCTCTCAGAATGGAACTCGTTCATATGTAGGGGACTTACTGTATATTCATTCAACATAGGAGCACCTAAATATATAAAGCAAATATTAAGAGGCAAAGGGAGAAATTAATACTAACACAATAATAGTAGAGGAGTTTAATATCCCACTTACATCAATGGACAATCATTCAGACAGAAAATCAATAAGCAAACACTGGCCTTAAACAACATACTAGATCATATCAACTTAATAGTTATATATGACATTCCATCCAAAAGCAGCAGAATACACATATGTTTTTAATTGCACATGGAACACTCTCCAGTATGTATCACACGTTAGGCCACAAAACTAGTCTCAGTAAATTTAAGAATATTGAAATCATATCAAGCATCTTTACTGACCACAATACTATGAGACTAGAAATCAAATATAAGAAAAAAACTGCAAAAAACACAAGCATGTGGACAATAAACAATATGCTACTGAACTACCAAATCATAGAGGAAATCAAAAATTACCTGGAGACAAATGAAAGTGAAAACAAATGATCCAAAATCTAAGAGATGTAGCAAAAGCAGTCCTAAGAGGGAAGTTTATAACAATATAACCCTAACTCAGGAAACAAGAAAAATCTCAAATGAACAACTGAACATGACACCTAATGGAACTAGAAAAAGCAGAATAAATAAAATCCAGAATTAGTAGGAAGAAATAATAAAAATCAGGGCAGGAATAAATGAAATACAGACTGAAAATATCAATGACTAATAGCTGATTCTTCAAAAAGATAAACAAAATTGATAAACCTTTAGCAAGCCTCAAAAAGAAACAAGTACCCGAATAAATAAAATTAGAAATGAAAAAGGAGAAGTTATAACTAACACCACAGAAACACGAAGGCTTATAAGAGATCACCAGGAACAAATATATTCCAATAAAACGGACAACCTAGAAGAAAAAGATAAATTCCTAAAAACATACAGTCTCCCAAGACTAAATCAGGAGGAAATAAAAATATGAACAAACCCATTACCAGTAATGAAACAGAATCAGTAATTTTAAAACTCCCAACGAAGTCCAGGACCAGATGGCTTCAAAGATGAATTATATAAAACATTTAATGAGGACTTAATGCCTATTCTTCTCAAAATATTCTGCAAAATTGAAGTGGAATATTTCCAAACTAATTCTATGAAGCTAGCATCACCCTGATAGTGAAACCAAGATACCCTGATAGTGAAACAAAGACACCACAAAAAAATTACAGGCCAATTTCATGGATGAATATAAATACAAAAATCCTCAAGAAAATATTAGCAAACCAAATTCAACTATACATTAAAAGGATAATACAACATGATCAAGTAGGATTTATCCCAGGGATGCAAGGATGGTTCAATATCTACAACATCAATACGATAGAGCACATTAACAAACTGAAGAATAAAAAAAAATATGATCATCTCAATAGATACAGAAAAAGCTTTTGACAAAATTCAACATCAATTTATGATAAAAACTCTCAACAAAGTGGCTTTAGAGAAAACATACCTCAACATAATAAATATCATTTGTGACAAACCCACAGCCAACACCATATTTAGTGGCAAAAAGCTAAAAGCATTTCCTTTAAGATCAGGAATAAAACCAGGTTGTCTATTCTCACCACTGTAATTCGGAATAGTATTAGGAGTGCTAGCCACAGCAATCAGATAACAAAAATAAATTTTAAAAAGGAATCCCAGCTGGAAAGAAAGTACAACTGTCACTGTTTACATATGACATGATATTATATATAGAAAATCCAAAATATGCCACCAAAAGATTATTTGAATTCATCAATAAATTTGCTAAAATTGCAGTATACAAAATTAATATACAGAAATCTGTTGCATTTCTCTACACCAACAACTATCAGAAAGAGAAATTAAGATAATAATCCCAACTGCATCAAATAGAATGAAATACATAGGACTAAATCAAACTAAGGAGTTAAAAGAACTAAACTCAGAAATACACTGATGAAAGAAATTAAAGATGATACAAACAAATGAAAAGATATACAGTGCTTATGGATTGGAAGAATTAATATTTTTAAATGATCATGCTACCCAAGGGAATCTACAGAGTCCATGCAGTCCCTACCAAAATAGCAATGGGATTTTTCAAAAAACTAGAAGTAATAATTCTAAAATTTTTATGGAAACACAAAAGACCCCCAATAGCCAAAATAGCCTTGAAAAGGAAGAACAAAGCTAGAGGTATCACGGTCCCTGATTTCCAACTATACTACAAAGCTAGAGTATCCAAAACAATGTGGTACTGGCACAAAAACAGACACATAGATCAACAGAAAAGAGGCCCCAGAAATAAACTCAAACTTATATGGGCAATTAATCTACAAAGGGGGGCAAGAATATACAATGGGAAAAAGACAGCCTCTTCAGTAAATGGTCTTGGGAAAGTTGGACGGCTACATGCAAAACAATCAAACTAGACTACTTTTTCACACTATATATAAAATAAACACAAAATGAATTAAAGATTTAAATGTAAGACCTAAAACCATAAAACTCCTAGAACAAACATAGGCAGTACACTCTTTAACATCAGTCTTAGCATTGGTTTTTGACTATGTCTCCTCAAGAGATGGAAACAAAAGCAAAAATAAAGAAATGGGACTACATCAAACTAAAAAGTTTTTGGACAGTGAAGGAAGCTATCAACAAAACAAAAAGGCCACATACTGAATGTGAGAAAATATTTGCAAATGATGTATCTCTTAATGAGTGAATATTCAAAATATACAAAGAACCCAGACAACTCAACATCGAAAAAAAAAAAACTGATTAAAAAATGGACAGAGAACCTGAATAGACATTTTTCCGAAGTAGATATACAGATGGTCTACCAGCACATGAAAAGAAGCTCAGCATCACTAATCACCAGGGAAATGCAGATCAAAACCATAATGAGACATTACCTCACATCTGTCAAAATGGCCATTATTAAAAAGACAACAAATAACAAGCACTGGCTAGGATGTAGGGAAAATGGAACCTCATGCAGTGTTGGTAGGAATGTAAATTGATACAGCCACTACGGAAAACATTATGGAAGTTCCTAAAAAGATTTAAAATAGAACTACCATACTATCCAGCACTTCCATTCCTGGGTATTTACCTGAAGAATACAAAAATACTAATTCAAAAAAATATATGCACCCTTACGTTCACTGCAGGATTATTCACAATGGCAAGATATGGAAGCAAGCTAGTAGATGAAGATGTGGTGCTTATGTGTGTATGTATATATATACACACACACATACACACATACACACATCTATACACAATGCAATACAAAATGGAATACTACTACTTTTTTTTTTACCCACAAAAAAATGAACAAAATCTTGCATTTGTGACATCGATGGACTTAGAGCGTATTAGGCTAAGTGGAGTAAGTCAGAGAAGACAAATACCACATGATTTTACTTATACGTGGAATCTAAAAAAAACAAATGAACACACATAACAAAACAAAACAGACTCACAGAGAACAGGTGATCACCAGAGGGGAGGAGGGGAAGGAGATGAGAGAAATAGGCAAAATCACAGAAAAATAGATCACATTTGTAGTTACCAGAGGCTGAGGTTACGGGAGGAATTGGAGGAAGGTGGTCAAAAGGTACAAACTTCTCGTTATAAGATAATTAAGTAGTAGGGATGTAATGTACAATATGATTAATATAATTAACACTGCTGTATGTTATATATGAAACTTAGAGTAAATCCTAAGAGTTCTCATCACAAAAACATTTCTCTCTTTTATTTTGAGATGATGGGTGTTCACTAAACTTATCGCGATAATAATTTCATTATGTATGTAAGTCACATCATTATGCTTTACACCTAAAACTTATGCAGTGCTGTGTATCAGTTATATTTCGATAAAACTGAAGAAAATATAAATCAAGTTTAAAATAAATAAGTTAGAAAACAAAAGCAAGCATTAATGAGTAACAGTAAAAAATACTTAACACTTATAATATGCTGTTTTGAGACATATATTTACTTTTTAATAATATGCATGAAATTGAAAAGTTTCAATTATCAAAGATAAACAGCATATTTAAACAGTTAACATGTATATAGATTATGGTTGGGACAAAATTTATAAAAACATCAACTTAGTTTAAATCTCCTTGAAAGATTCCTACTTGATGGTGCTCTTACACAGATCTATGGCATGTTCTTAGCTAATTTTAGAGACCAATGAAGTCTAAAACTTAGTTAAAAATACATATAAACCCTTGTATGGGCTTAACTGCTGATTACCTTTTAGTGAGTACTCATATGCTAATGTAGCTAATTATAGGCAACTCCTTATGAACACTGTAATAAAGTGTTATCTGTATTATATAACTCAATTTCACCTTCCAAACAATGATAATATTATCCCCATTTTATAAAGTATGTATATTTCCTGTTCAAATTAAGTAACTTCTTTATCTCAGGGCACACAGTTTATGAAAGGAAAAGTCAGAATTAAAACTCATCTGTTCAACAATTAAAATGTGTGCTAAACTGCTTCCAAAAAAAGACAATAAATATATTCATCACCTTAAAAGTTGTCTCTTGCCCCTTTGTAATTCCTTCTTTTGCCCTGCCACATCCAAACCTATTTCCAGATATCACTGATTGTTTTTCTTACATTGAAAATTTGCATTTTCAAGTATTTTATGTAAGTGCACATAAATACAGTATTCTCACTTTTATCTGGCTTCTTTCTCTCAGCTTAATTACTTTGAGATCCATCCATGTTGTAACATGAAACAAAACTCAATCCTTGTAACTGCTGAGTAGTATTCCATCCTATGGATATTCCAATGTGTTTATTTATTCATCAGGTGATGGACATTTGTATTGCTTTCAGTTCTTGGCTACTATTAATAAAGTTGCTATGAACATCCATGTGTAAATTTTGTATGGAGATATGCTTGTTTCTCCTGTGTAAATACCTAAGAAGTAGATAAGTCATATAATATGTGTGTATGTATATAAATAACTTTTTAAAAAACTGCCTAATTATTTTCCAGAGTGATCAATTTTACATTTCCACCAGGAGCATGTGAAAGTTCCAATTCCTCCATATCCTTGCCAATACCTGTTATCGTCAGTCTTTTTAATTTTAGCTTTTCTAACAAATGTCTAGTACTCACTGTGGTCTTAATTTCTATTTCCCTAATGATTAGTTATGTTCAGCATCTTTTAATGTGGTTATTTGTGGTTAGTATGTTGTTTTTTTTTTTTTTTTTTTTTTTTTGAGGTACGCGGGCCTCTCACTGTTGTGGCCTCTCCCGTTGCGGAGCACAGTCTCCGGACGCGCAGGCTCCGCGGCCATGGCTCGTGGGCCCAGCCGCTCCACGGCATGTGGGATCTTCCCGGACCGGGGCACGAACCCGTGTCCCCTGCATCGGCAGGCGGACTCTCAACGACTGCGCCACCAGGGAAGCCCTGTATTGTCTTTTTTAAATGAAATGTCTGTTCAAACCTTTTGCTCTTTTTCTTTTATTTAAAATATTTTTAAATTTTCTTCATTTTTGGCTGCATTGGGTCTTCGTTGCTGCAAGTGGGCTACCTCTATTTGTGGGGAGCGGGGCCTACTCTTCGTTGCAGTGCATGGGCTTCTCGTTGCATTGGCTTCTCTTGCTGCGGAGCACGGGCTCTAGGCACATGGGCTTCAGTAGCTGCAGCACGTGGGCTCAGTAGCTGCAGCATGTGGGCTCAGTAGCTGTGTCATGCAGGCTCTAGAACGCAGGCTCAGTAGTTGTGGCATACAGGCTTAGCTGCTCTGTGGCATGTGGCATCTTCCTGGACCAGGGATTGAACCTGTGTCCCCTGCATTGGCAGGCAGACTCTCAACCACTGCACCACCAAAGAAGTCCTCTTTTTCTTTTAATTGGGTCATTTGTCCTCTTACTAAGTTTTGTGACGTCTTTACATATCCTGAACACAAGACCTTCACCCAATACGTGTACTACAATTATTTTCTCATAGTCTCTGACTTGTCTTTTCTCTTCAAAATATCTTTGGAAGAAGTTTTTTAATTTTGAAAGTTACAATTCCTAACTTTGCTCTTTGTGAATTATGCTATTAGTGTCATACCGAACAGTTCTCTGTCTATCCAAAAGATCATGAAGACTTTCTTCCTTGTCTTCTACAAGTTTTATAGCATTCTGTTGTACTTTTAGATTTGTGCTCCATTTTGAATTAATTTTTGCATATGGCATAAGGTATAGATTCAAGTTGATTTGGGGGGCATATGGATATTCAATTTTCAGCATCATTTGTTGATGAAACTATCCTTTCTCCACTGAATTGTTTCTACACCTTTTTCAAAACTCAGTTGTCCATATAAGTATGGATCTATTTCTTGAGTCTCTATTACATTGTGTTGATCTATTTGCCTAAATTTAGTCTACACTGTCTTTACTCCTGTAGCTTAATAAGCCTTGAAATCAGGTAGTGTTAGTCATTCAACTTTTTTTACTCTTTTTCAAAGTTGTTTTGGCTGCTTAATGTCTTGTGCATTTTTAATGAATTGTAGAGTCCTTTTGTCAATTTCTAAAAAAAATAGGACTGGGCAGATTTTGATAGGGATTGTGTTGAACCTGTAGATCACCGTGGGGTGAACTGATATCTTAACTATACTGCCTCTCCAATTCATGCATATGACATGTTTCTCCATTTATTTTTGTATTTAATGCTTGCCAAAGCTATTTTGTAGTTATCAGTGTACAGGTATTTTACAATTTATAACAGATTTATCCCTAAGTTTTTCATATTTTTGATGAAATGGCATTTAAAAATTTTCAAATTCTACTTTTTTACTGACAGTAAATAGAAATTCAATTGATTTTTGTATTTGTATTTTGCAACCTTGCTAGGTTTTTGCATTTTTTTCCAATGACTTACTGTAGATTTCATCAGATTTTCTACATAAAAGGCCATGCTGCCTGTAAATTTTTTATTTTTACTTCTGCCTTTCCAAGCTGAATACATCAGCAAGACCTAGTATAATGCTTTAAATAGATGTAGTGAGAATAGACGTTGTTGTCTTCTTCCTGATTTTGTGGGGACAACATTCAGTCTTTTACATTAAATGTGATGTTAGCTGCAGGTTCGTCACAGACACTTTTTATTAGGTTGAGGGAACTACCTTCTAATTCTACTTTACTGAGAGTTTTTATTACCAATGACTCCTGGATTTTTCTCAAATGCTTTTTATGAGCCTATCATGATGGTGGTTTTGCATTTGTTTTTTACTGCACTAATATAAGCAATAATATGGATGAATTTGCAAATATCACACTAACCTTGCACTGCTTAGATAAACTTCATTTGGTCATGATGTAGCACACTTTCATATTTTGTTGGACTCAGTTTAGTGAAACTTTGTACCAAATTTTTGCATGTGTCTGCAGTTTTCCTTTCTTGTCATGTTTATGTGTTTTGGTGTCTGTGTAATGCTGGTCTCATAGAATGATCTCAGAATTACTCCTTATTCTTTCATTTTATGTAACAGTTTATATAGAATTTATATTATTTTTCCATAGATGTTCGGCAAATTTCACTATGGAAACTATGTGGACCTGCAATTTTTGTGTGTGTGAAGGTTTTAAATTTCAAATTCAATTTCTTTACTAAATATAGAACTATTTATGTTACCTGTTTCTTCTTGATTAAGCTTTAGGAGTTTGTGTCAAGGGATTTGATCATTTCACTTCAGTGTTGATTTTAGTGCCAGGAAGTTATTTATAAAATTGCCATATTATGCATCAATATATTTAATCTATAGGGATATCAATTTTCTCATGCCTGTTACTGGTAATTTGTGACTTTTCTGTTAATTGATATGGCTAGAGTAATATCGATTTTATTGATTTTCTTTATTGTTTTTCAGTTTTCTATTTTACTGATATTTACTTCATCACATACTATATTTCCTTTTTTATTACTACTTGGAGTTTTTCATAATTGTTTAAGATGGAGAGTAAGGGGATTAATTTTAGATATTTCATCTTTTCTAAGAGAGGCATTTAGTACTGTAAATATTCCCTGTGTATGGCTTTAGTGGCTTCTCAATAATTTTGATGTGTTGGTTTTTCATTTTTATCCATCTACATAGTTTCTAATTTCTCTTTTGATTTTTTCTTTGACCCGTGAGTTATTTAGAAGTGTGTTATTAGTTTATAAGTATTTGAAGGCTTTCCAGATACCTTTTGTTATCAATTTTGATTTAATTCTATTACAGTCAGAGAAGATAATTTATATGACCAAAATTCTCTTAAATATATTGACACTTGTCTAGTGGCCAAGAATATCTTCTAACTTAATACACATTCAGTGATATTTTCAAGAAATATGTATTCTGTTGGTGATGTGTTCTATAAACACATTAATTAGGTCAAGTTGGTTGATAGTGTTGTCCCAAGATTCTATATCCTTGTCTACTTGTATCAAATACTGAGAGAAGACATTAACTTTAAAAGACTCTAAGACTGAAGCTGAGAGTACTTAGATAATTGACTCAAGGTCATAGGAAAATGGCAATGCCAGAATTTGAACACAGGCTGTCAAATCCACTGTGCCAAGTGTTGTGTGTGTGTGTGTGTGTGTGTGTGTTACTGTGTGTGTGCATGTATGACCTTTATCATAGTTTGTGATGAGCAAATGTATTATGGATAGTACATGCTAAAAAAATATTAGTTAATTCAGTTTTTGTAAATAGCATGTGACAAAGGGAAAGTAATTAAATTCAGAAATCATTTTGAACATATATTTGCAATAAAAAGGACTGCAAAAGAATATAAAATATGTATAATGATTACAGTAGGATGGTGACATTATTTTCCTCTTCTGGCTACCCAAAACTTGCTATTATAATACAGTGCCTTTATACTGTTAAGTAAAATAAGAAAAATAAAGTAGTGCAATTAAGTAATTAAGTAGTACTTAATTAAAGTAATTAAGTAGTACTTAATTAAAGAGCAGTTATTTAAGAAATATCAGGCTGAATAAGAAAATGCTTGAGGCTTCTTGCTTGATCTACTAATGTGATTTCAGCTGACAGTGTATAACAGATGTTGTAATATCATTACCTATTAGAAGCAAAAGTTATTAATGAAAATAAATATGTTTGAAGTGAGTATTTGCATATGAAATTGTATGAAGGCCAGGGTTCTTCTTATGATAACATATACTCGTGGATAATTTTTGGTCATTGTAGTAAAAGCAGTCTATCTCTACAGTGTTTTGAAAACACTAATAATCTATTCCAACGAAAAAATTAGGTAAGGAATCTCACATACCTACCAATCCTGCTTGCTACCTACCAAGCAGCTAAAAGCGTCTGCTTGTTCACTGTTCTCTCTCAGGGTGACCCGCACAAATTAATGTGCACAGCTGGTTGCACCCCACCTGTCACCACCCTCATGCACAGATGAGGCCTCTTCTCCAAGGCCTTACAGCCAATCAGAAGGGAAGCAGACAACCTATATATATGACTAAAAGTCCTAAGTATTTAAGGTACCTGGAGCACAGATGTGGTTAAGCGCACAGATTAATATAAATCAAACGCTAAATCTATCATCATACCCCCTCTACCATTCTAGAAGAATCCTTTCTGATAAATTGTGAGGAGTGGTTAGAAACAGCTACATGTTGCAATCACAGATAACTGATGGCTTTAAAAAAAACCCCATAAATTGGAAGCTCAAATATTAAATTATTGCTTGTAAGATTAAAAATGTTCTTTGCACAATGTACTGTTTGGCTGAACTAGAGTGGGGCATAGAATTATGCAGCCTGCAGGGACACCCTCTTTGGTATCCATACCGCTTTGGTGTCCATACGTTTGTTCTCTACATCTGTGTCTCAACTTCTGCCCTGCAAACCGGTTCATCTGTACCATTTTTCTAGGTTCCACAATATATGCGTTAATATGTGATATTTTTCTCTTTCTGACTTACTTCACTTTGTATGACAGTCTCTAGATCCATCCATGTCCCTACAAATGACCCAATTTTGTTCCTTTTTATGGCTGAGTAATACTGCATTGTATATATGTACCACATCTTCTTTATCCATTCGTCTGTCGATGGGCATTTAGGTTGCTTCCATGACCTGGCTATTGTAAATAGTGCTGCAATGAATACTGGGGTGCATGTGTCTTTTTGAATTATGGTTTTCTCTGGGTATATGCCCAGTAGTGGGATTGCTGGATCATATGGTAATTCTATTTTTAGTTTTTTAAGGAACCTCCATCCTGTTCTCCATAGTGGCTATATCAATTTACATTCCCACCAGCAGGGCAAGAGGGTTCCCTTTTCTCCACAACATCTCCAGCATTTGTTTTTTGTAGATTCTCTGATGATGCCCATTCTAATGGGTGTGAGGTGATACCTCACTGTAGTTTTGATTTGTATTTCTCTAATGGTTAGTGATGGTGAGCATACTTTCATGTGTTTGTTGGCCATCTGTATGTCTTCTTTGGAGAAATGTCTATTTAGGTCTTCTGCCCATTTTTGGACTGGGTTGTTTTTTTAATATTGAGCTGCATGAGATGTTTATATATTTTGGAGATTAATCCTTTGTCCGTTGATTCATTTGCAAATATTTTCTCCCATTCTGAGGGTTGTCTTTTCGTCTTGTTTATGGTTTCCTTTGCTGTTCAAAAGCTTTGAAGTTTCATTAGGTCCCATTTCTTTATTTTTGTTTTTATTTCCATTACTCTAGGAGGTGGATCAAAAAAGATCTTGCTGTGATTTATGTCAAAGAGTGTTCTTCCTATGTTTTCCTCTAAGAGTTTTATAGTGTCAAGTCTTACATTTAGGTCTGTAATCCATCTGATACCACAATCTTTAACTGAGCCTCTAAACCATATTTCTTCCTTATTCCCTTTCTTACTTCATTCTCATTGCATTTATACAGGCAAGAAACCTGAGAATCATCATTACCAGTTTTACTTTAAATTTTTTTGTAAAATCTTACTAATCCTACCTCCTGAATAGTCCTAAATCTATCATTACTGCTATATTCAGAAATTTATAACCACTAATATTACTATTTTAATGGTCTACTAACTGGTTTCTCTCTCCCTAGTTGTCCCTTTGTAATCTAATTTTATTCTGAACCAGGGTTATATAATATATTAATATATTACATTATATACATATATATTTCATTATTATACATATAACACTGTTAATATAACAAAGTATAATACATAATTATATACATAGACATTCTCTAAATCTTTTCAGTATTCCCTTATCAGTATTCCATCTATGAGAAAGAAAAGGGGAAGAATTTTATCTGAATCACCCAATGGACTTTTTAAAACCGTGCATCACCTTCTAAGATTCTAATGTGTAGCCTCCCCACTCAAGACTCATTTCCAGAGACAGCTGCAGTTTCTAATGGTAGAGCCTCACTTCTTTTAACTGTGTTGGAGCTTACATACACACACACACACACACACACACACACACACACACACACACACACA